>NC_091357.1:2173103-2280603 GCF_038502225.1 Cherax quadricarinatus
GACTGTAGAACATAAAGTAGACTGGTGCTAGCACATGTTGATCATCCCAACGTGAGTCTCCGAGGACGTGACTTTCCCTTGCGTTAAAAATTCAGTGACATCACTGTGTTTGATTTTCATAGTTTCAGAATTCATCTCCACTCGCATCTGAAACAGCAAACATTTACAATAAAAAACTAGAAACCTATAATTTGCAGGTTTTAGTATACTTCACGTAGACTTACTATTATAGGATTGCCTATTCAGGGTTAGGATCAGTACTTTTTTGATACTTTATGTACTGTATATGTAATGTGTATATGAACGTGAATATTTCCCTGTAAAAGGTAGGCCTTAGACAAAGATGTGTGATGTCACCATGGTTCAATAAATAGGGTTGAAATGCTCGAGGGTTGAATGCTCGAGTGTTGGCAAGAGGCGTGGAAATAAAAGATAATCTAACACAAAGTGGGAGTTGTCACAGTTGCTCTTTGCTGATGACACTGTGCCTTTGGAAGATTCTGAAGAGAAGTTGCAGAGGTTGGTTAATGAGTTTGGTAGGGTATGTAAAAGAAGAAAATTAAAAGTGAATATAGGAAAGAGTAAGATGATGAGGATAAAATTAGGTAACGAAAGATTGGATATCAGATTGGAAGGAGAGAGTATGGAGGAGGTGAATGTATTCAGATATTTAGGAATGGACGTGTCAGCAGATGGGCCTATGAAAGATGAGGTGAATCATAGAATTGATAAGAGAAAAAAAGGTAAGTGGTGCACTGAGGAGTCTGTGGAGACGAAGAACTTTGTCCAGGGAAGCAAAAAGGGAATGTATGAGAGTATAGTTATACCAACGTTCTTATATGGGTGCGATGAATGGGTGGTGAATGTTGCAACAAGGAAAAGGCTGGAGGCAGTGGAGATGTCATGTCTGAGTGCAATGTGTGGTGTGAATATAATGCAGAGAATTCGTAGTTTGGAAATTAGGAGGTGTGAGATTATGAAAACTTATCCAGAAGGCTAAGAAGGGGTTGTTGAAGTGGTTCTGTCAGGTAGAGAGGGTGGAACAAAATAGAATGACTTCGAGTGTGTGTAAGTTTGTAGTGGAGGGAAGGCGGGGTAGAGGTCGGTCTAGGATAGGTTGGAGGGAGGGGGTAAAGGAGGTTTTGTGTGCGAGGGGCTTGGACTTCCAGCGAGCATGCGTGAGCATGTTAGATAGGAGAGAATGGGAACAAATGGTTTTTAGGACTTGTCGTGCTGTTGGAGTGGGAGCAAGGTAACATGAAGGGATTCAGGGAAATCGGCATACCGGACTTGAGTCCTGGAGATGGGAAGTACAGTGTTTTCACTCTGAACGAGGGGTATTAATGTTGTAGTTTTATAACTGTAATGTAATTGTATCTCTGGCAAGACAGTCATGGAGTGAATGATGGTGAAAGTTCTTCTTTTCAGGCCATCCTACCTTTGTGGGAAGCGGCCGATGTGACTATATATATATATATATATATATATATATATATATATATATATATATATATATATATATATATATATAATATATATATATATATATATATATATATATATATATATATATATATATATATATATATATATATATATATATAATGTATATAAATAATGTCGTGCCGAATAGGCAGAACTTGCGATCTTGGCTTAAATAGCAACGCTCATCTTGCCATATAGGACAAGTGAAAATTTGTGTATGCAATAATTTCGCCAAAATCATTCTGAACCTAACGAAAAAAATATATTTGATTGTGTTTGTTTAGTATTAAATTATTGTAAACGTATTTAAAATATATTTAGTTGGGTTAGGCTAAAATAAATTATACTTGTTATAATAAGGTTAGGTAAGTTTTCTAAGATTCTTTTGGTCCAAAATTATAAATTTTTACATTAACATTGATGAAAAAAATATATCTTTAAACGTATAAGAGAAAATTTCAGAAAGGACTTAATTTTAAATGAGTTCTTGCTAATTGACCAGTATTACATATTCGGCACGACATATATATATATATATATATATATATATATATATATATATATATATATATATATATATATATATATATATATATATATATATATATATCACACTCGCCCATTCCCACCAAGGCAGGGTGGCCCGAAAAAGAAAAACTTTCACCATCATTCACTCCATCACTGTCTTGCCAGAAGGGTGCTTTACACTACAGTTTTTAAACTGCAGCATTAACACCCCTCCTTCAGAGTGCAGGCACTGTACTTCCCATCTCCAGGACTCAAGTCCGGCCTGCCGGTTTCCCTGAACCCCTTCATAAATGTTACTTTGCTCACACTCCAACAGCACGTCAAGTATTAAAAACCATTTGTCTCCATTCACTCCTATCAAACACGCTCACGCATGCCTGCTGGAAGTAAAAGCCCCTCGCACACAAAACCTCCTTTACCCCCTCCCTCCAACCTTTCCTAGGCCGACCCCTACCCCGCCTTCCTTCCACTACAGACTGATACACTCTTGAAGTTATTCTGTTTCGCTCCATTCTCTCCACATGTCCGAACCACCTCAACAACCCTTCCTCAGCCCTCTGGACAACAGTTTTGGTAATCCCGCACCTCCTCCTAACTTCCAAACTACGAATTCTCTGCATTATATTCACACCACACATTGCTCTCAGACATGACATCTCCACTGCCTCCAGCCTTCTCCTCGCTGCAACATTCATCACCCATGCTTCACACCCATATAAGAGCGTTGGTAAAACTATACTCTCATACATTCCCCTCTTTGCCTCCAAGGACAAAGTTCTTTGTCTCCACAGACTCCTAAGAGCACCACTCGCCCTTTTCCCCTCATCAATTCTATGATTCACCTCATCTTTCATAGACCCATCCGCTGACACGTCCACTCCCAAATATCTGAATACATTCACCTCCTCCATAATCTCTCCCTCCAATCTGATATCCAATATTTCATCACCTAATCTTTTTGTTATCCTCATAACCTTACTCTTTCCTGTATTCACTTTCAATTTTCTTCTTTTGCACACCCTACCAAATTCATCCACCAATCTCTGCAACTTCTCTTCAGAATCTCCCAAGAGCACAGTGTCATCAGCAAAGAGCAACTGTGACAACTCCCACTTTATGTGTGATTCGTTATCTTTTAACTCCACGCCTCTTGCCAAGACCCTCGCATTTACTTCTCTTACAACCCCATCTATAAATATATTAAACAACCACGGTGACATCACACATCCTTGTCTAAGGCCTACTTTTACTGGGAAATAATTTCCCTCTTTCCTACATACTCCAACTTGAGCCTCACTATCCTCGTAAAAACTCTTCACTGCTTTCAGTAACCTACCTCCTACACCATACACCTGCAACATCTGCCACATTGCCCCCCTATCCACCCTGTCATACGCCTTTTCCAAATCCATGAATGCCACAAAGACCTCTTTAGCCTTATCTAAATACTGTTCATTTATATGTTTCACTGTAAACACCTGGTCCACACACCCCCTACCTTTCCTAAAGCCTCCTTGTTCATCTGCTATCCTATTCTCCGTCTTACTCTTAATTCTTTCAATAATAACTCTACCATACACTTTGCCAGGTATACTCAACAGACTTATCCCCCTATAATTTTTGCACTCTCTTTTATCCCCTTTGCCTTTATACAAAGGAACTATGCATGCTCTCTGCCAATCCCTAGGTACCTTACCCTCTTCCATACATTTATTAAATAATTGCACCAACCACTGCAAAACTATATCCCCACCTGCTTTTAACATTTCTATCTTTATCCCATCAATCCCGGCTGCCTTACCCCCTTTCGTTTTACCTACTGCCTCACGAACTTCCCCCACACTCACAACTGGCTCTTCCTCACTCCTACAAGATGTTGTTCCTCCTTGCCCTATACACGAAATCACAGCTTCCCTATCTTCATCAACATTTAACAATTCCTCAAAATATTCCCTCCATCTTCCCAATACCTCTAACTCTCCATTTAATAACTCTCCTCTCCTATTTTTAACTGACAAATCCATTTGTTCTCTAGGCTTTCTTAACTTGTTAATCTCACTCCAAAACTTTTTCTTATTTTCAACAAAATTTGTTGGTAACATCTCACCCACTCTCTCAGTTGCTCTCTTTTTACATTGCTTCACCACTCTCTTAACACCTCTCTTTTTCTCCATATACTCTTCCCTCCTTGCATCACTTCTACTTTGTAAAAACTTCTCATATGCTAACTTTTTCTCCCTTACTACTCTCTTCACATCATCATTCCACCAATCGCTCCTCTTCCCTCCCGCACCCACTTTCCTGTAACCACAAACTTCTGCTGAACACTCTAACACTACATTTTTAAACCTACCCCATACCTCTTCGACCCCATTGCCTATGCTCTCATTAGCCCATCTATCCTCCAATAGCTGTTTATATCTTACCCTAACTGCCTCCTCTTTTAGTTTATAAACCTTCACCTCTCTCTTCCCTGATGCTTCTATTCTCCTTGTATCCCATCTACCTTTTACTCTCAGTGTAGCTACAACTAGAAAGTGATCTGATATATCTGTGGCCCCTCTATAAACATGTACATCCTGAAGTCTACTCAACAGTCTTTTATCTACCAATACATAATCCAACAAACTACTGTCATTTCGCCCTACATCATATCTTGTATACTTATTTATCCTCTTTTTCTTAAAATATGTATTACCTATAACTAAACCCCTTTCTATACAAAGTTCAATCAAAGGGCTCCCATTATCATTTACACCTGGCACCCCAAACTTACCTACCACACCCTCTCTAAAAGTTTCTCCTACTTTAGCATTCAGGTCCCCTACCACAATTACTCTCTCACTTGGTTCAAAGGCTCCTATACATTCACTTAACATCTCCCAAAATCTCTCTCTCTCCTCTGCATTCCTCTCTTCTCCAGGTGCATACACGCTTATTATGACCCACTTCTCGCATCCAACCTTTACTTTAATCCACATAATTCTTGAATTTACACATTCATATTCTCTTTTCTCCTTCCATAACTGATCATTCAACATTACTGCTACCCCTTCCTTTGCTCTAACTCTCTCAGATACTCCAGATTTAATCCCATTTATTTCCCCCCACCGAAACTCCCCTACCCCCTTCAGCTTTGTTTCGCTTAGGGCCAGGACATCCAACTTCTTTTCATTCATAACATCAGCAATCATCTGTTTCTTGTCATCCGCACTACATCCACGCACATTTAAGCATCCCAGTTTTATAAAGTTTTTCTTCTTCTCTTTTTTAGTAAATGTCTACAGGAGAAGGGGTTACTAGCCCATTGCTCCCGGCATTTTAGTCGCCTCATACGACACGCATGGCTTACGGAGGAAAGATTCTTTTCCACTTCTCCATGGACAATATAAGAAATAAAGAGGAACAAGAGCTATTTAGAAAAAGGAGAAAAACCTAGATGTATGTATATATATATGCATGTGCGTGTCTGTGAAGTGTGACCAAAGTGTAAGTAGGAGTAGCAAGATATCCCTGTTATCTAGCGTGTTTATGAGACAGAAAAAGAAACTAGCAATCCTACCATCATGCAAAACAGTTACAGGTTTCTGTTTCACAGCCATCTGGCAGGACGGTAGTACTTCCCTGGGTGGTTGCTGTCTACCAACCTACTACCTATAATATATATATATATATATATATATATATATATATATATATATATATATATATATATATATATATATATATATATATATATATATATATATATATATCAATAACACTGCGAATAGCCGGGGGATCGAACCCTTGTTGTTTTAGCCCGCCTCATGGCGAGCGAAAATTCCATGACGCTCTAACCCACTGGACCATACAATCCTACAAGAATCACTCACCCAGCAGAGCTAGGTGTAATGTCGTGATCCGAGGGTATACGATGGTGTGGGTGCCTCAGAGCTAATTTCGTTCTCCCCGTTTGGTGCACTAGCCTCCACAAGAAGTAATTATCGTTTTGTAACCCCGAACGAGCGGTATTTAATCAATAACAACACTAGCCAGGGGATCGAACTAAGCGCTAAACCCACAACGGTCAGGTATAAAACGTAGAAACGATAATAAACTGAGCACGGAAAATACTTTGAACGGTAAATTGTTGGTTTAATGAATGTGAATATGAGATTTTAAATGCTCGTTAACTGAAGAGTGTTGCTAGTCCCTGTAAATTCCTCCCAAGAACGTGACTCACGACAGTCCTGTACAACACAGGTACGTGTATGTCTTAGGTGATAAAAATAGGGAACTCACTAGCCTGTTCCGTGATTTATTTGTATTCGTGTTGTTACGATTTCGTGAGTCTTAGATGAACGTGGTCGGCAGAAGTAAGGAAGAAGACTTCCTCAGTCATCTTGTCCGGTCCGACTATCGAATCTAGGCGCTTCCGGAAGTGAACTAAACTGTCTACTACTGAGCTACGAAAATACAGTAACGTTTCTTACTCATTACACAAATAATCCAAACTTATGAGGCTGAAATCTGTGACGACGTTTAGGTAAAACTTGGGTCAGTAACTAGAGCCACACAAGCGCGAAGGGACAGGAGCTAGAATATATACAAGATGGGGTGGGGGATAGTAGAGGCAGAACTGGACAAGGGGATAATAACAATGGAACAGTAGCAGAAGCGCAATAAGAAATCAGTATGTTACTCACAACGTAATTTAACAGTCTGCGCATTCTTAATAAGAATATTTAAGAAAATCGTAAAAAAGGTAACATATAATCATCAAAGGGCTTGGTAAAGTGTGATATATGGAGACCAGGAAGGTCGAGTTAGGTCGCCACTCCTCAGTGGCGACTCAGACACGGTGTAGTGAGGCAGTGTTGTTCCCGTCGCTCCCTGCACTAGCTGGGCGACTCGTGCTGGAAACACTCGTTCTGCGATTATCCAATACTTGCTAGTGATATATATGCTTTAGTTCGCTTTGCGGGAAGTGGGCGAAATAATGGAAGCTTTTGTTGGCACTAGTCACAGCTGGGTGAGTGTTATTGTTATTTAAACTTAGTGTGATGGCAAGCTTTAACTCTGACCAAATTTCGGGTTTCGCCAAAATCCCGTGAACCTCTTCTTGTCGATTATTGAATTATGCTTTTAATTTAAACTTCTTTAGCGGTCTGCAATTCATATATAACACCAGGAAAAAAAAATCATCTAAACTCGTTTGATATTGTTAAATGATGACCCGACGAGAACTGTCATCCAGATTGTTTATAAAAATACGAAGTGGAACAATTCGTAATGCAAAAGTTGTATATATTTCTAGTGTTAATTTTAGTTTGATAGAAAATAAAAATGCTTAAATTTTGATGTAGTAGAGAATTTTATTTATTTTAATGTATTTTAATTCCTAAGTGCTCCGATAGTTGTTTGGTTATTAATTAATTCCTGCGTTTAAGCAGCATATTACCCTAGTGAGTTTAACGCTTAATTATGATTGTAATAATAATAATACGTATCATATTCTCTTATAAAGAGTTTAAAGAGTAATATTTTAGTTGTGAGACTAAACACAGACCTTCTACACTAATTGGACGAGCAAAGATGTGCTTTGATAGGACGAAGAAAAACGGACCTTCTACGCTGGTTAGACGTTAGAACGTCCTTGCTCATTCAGCGACAGTAAACGCACCTTCAGCGCTGATTAAACGACTGTTGAAGAATCTAGTATGCTGATTGAATCCGTTTTAGAATGTTAAACACAGACCTTCTACACTAATTGGACGAGCAAAGATGTGCTTTGATAGGACGAAGAAAAACGGACCTTCTACGCTGGTTAGACGTTAGAACGTCCTTGCTCATTCAGCGACAGTAAACGCACCTTCAGCGCTGATTAAACGACTGTTGAAGAATCTAGTATGCTGATTGAATCCGTTTTAGAATGTTAAACACAGACCTTCTACACTAATTGGACGAGCAAAGATGTGCTTTGATAGGACGAAGAAAAACGGACCTTCTACGCTGGTTAGACGTTAGAACGTCCTTGCTTGCTCATTCAGCGACTGTAAACGCACCTTCAGCGCTGATTAAACGACTGTTGAAGAATCTAGTATGCTGACTGAATCCGTTTTAGAATGTTTATCCTGCTTAGTTTTGTAACTCGTATTTTATTTCAAGCAGTGAACTTTAACACTGTTTTTGTAATGTTTTAAGCGCAATGAATCGTCGAAATACGAAAGAAAATAACGTGTTAGCACATTTTTCATTATTTTCTTCCCTTTAGTGTATTTCTCAGTGGTTTTCAACACCGACAAGTTGAGTAATTAAGACATATTTGTATGTTTATTCTGAATAAAGATACTCAAGTGTTACTCATGTCTAATTCAGCACAACGTGGAATACAAAATACGTAATACAAACTTAGTTTGTAATGGATGTTCCTGGTTGTATGTTAGGTGTTGATTCATTGGTAATGAGCTCAGATGCCGAGGTGGCTTGTTGTTTCTAGAGGGAGATATGGTGTATGTGATGTGTTTATGGTGAGTTGTGATGCTTGTGATGTTTATGGTGGGTGATGTGGTGTCTGTGTGATGACTGTGATGTGTTTATGGTGAGTTGTGTTGCTTGTGATGTTTATGGTGGGTGATGTGGTGTCTGTGATGACTGCGATGTGTTTATGGTGAGTTGTGTTGCTTGTGTTGTTTATGGTGGGTGATGTGTCTGTGTGATGACTGCGATGTGTTTATGGTGAGTTGTGTTGCTTGTGATGTTTATGGTGGGTGATGTGGTGTCTGTGATGACTGCGATGTGTTTATGGTGAGTTGTGTTGCTTGTGTTGTTTATGGTGGGTGATGTGTCTGTGTGATGACTGCGATGTGTTTATGGTGAGTTGTGTTGCTTGTGATGTTTATGGTGGGTGATGTGGTGTCTGTGATGACTGCGATGTGTTTATGGTGAGTTGTGTTGCTTGTGTTGTTTATGGTGGGTGATGTGTCTGTGTGATGACTGCGATGTGTTTATGGTGAGTTGTGTTGCTTGTGATGTTTATGGTGGGTGATGTGGTGTCTGTGTGATGACTGTGATGTGTTTATGGTGAGTTGTGTTGCTTGTGATGTTTATGGTGGGTGATGTGGTGTCTGTGATGACTGCGATGTGTTTATGGTGAGTTGTGTTGCTTGTGTTGTTTATGGTGGGTGATGTGTCTGTGTGATGACTGCGATGTGTTTATGGTGAGTTGTGTTGCTTGTGATGTTTATGGTGGGTGATGTGGTGTCTGTGTGATGACTGTGATGTGTTTATGGTGAGTTGTGTTGCTTGTGATGTTTATGGTGGGTGATGTGGTGTCTGTGTGATGACTGTGATGTGTTTATGGTGAGTTGTGTTGCTTGTGATGTTTATGGTGGGTGATGCGGTGTCTGTGATGACTGCGATGTGTTTATGGTGAGTTGTGTTGCTTGTGTTGTTTATGGTGGGTGATGTGTCTGTGTGATGACTGCGATGTGTTTATGGTGAGTTGTGTTGCTTGTGATGTTTATGGTGGGTGATGTGGTGTCTGTGTGATGACTGTGGTGTGTTTATGGTGAGTTGTGTTGCTTGTGATGTTTATGGTGGGTGATGTGGTGTCTGTGTGATGACTGCGATGTGTTTATGGTGAGTTGTGTTGCTTGTGATGTTTATGGTGGGTGATGTGGTGTCTGTGTGATTGCAATGTGTTTATGGTGAGTTGTGTTGCTTGTGATGTTTATGGTGGGTGATGTGGTGTCTGTGTGATGACTGTGATGTGTTTATGGTGAGTTGTGTTGCTTGTGATGTTTATGGTGGGTGATGTGGTGTCTGTGTGATGACTGCGATGTGTTCATGGTGAGTTGTGTTGCTTGTGATGTTTATGGTGGGTGATGTGGTGTCTGTGTGATGACTGTGATGTGTTTATGGTGAGTTGTGTTGCTTGTGATGTTTATGGTGGGTGATGTGGTGTCTGTGTGATGACTGCGATGTGTTTATGGTGAGTTGTGTTGCTTGTGATGTTTATGGTGGGTGATGTGGTGTCTGTGTGATGACTGCGATGTGTTTATGGTGAGTTGTGTTGCTTGTGATGTTTATGGTGGGTGATGTGGTGTCTGTGTGATGACTGCGATGTGTTTATGGTGAGTTGTGTTGCTTGTGATGTTTATGGTGGGTGATGTGGTGTCTGTGTGATGACTGTGATGTGTTTATGGTGAGTTGTGTTGCTTGTGATGTTTATGGTGGGTGATGTGGTGTCTGTGTGATGACTGTGATGTGTTTATGGTGAGTTGTGTTGCTTGTGATGTTTATGGTGGGTGATGTGGTGTCTGTGTGATGACTGTGATGTGTTTATGGTGAGTTGTGTTGCTTGTGATGTTTATGGTGGGTGATGTGGTGTCTGTGTGATGACTGTGATGTGTTTATGGTGAGTTGTGTTGCTTGTGATGTTTATGGTGGGTGATGTGGTGCCTGTGTGATGACTGTGATGTGTTTATGGTGAGTTGTGTTGCTTGTGATGTTTATGGTGGGTGATGTGGTGTCTGTGTGATGACTGTGATGTGTTTATGGTGAGTTGTGTTGCTTGTGATGTTTATGGTGGGTGATGTGGTGCCTGTGTGATGACTGTGATGTGTTTATGGTGAGTTGTGTTGCTTGTGATGTTTATGGTGGGTGATGTGTCTGTGTGATGACTGTGATGTGTTTATGGTGAGTTGTGTTGCTTGTGATGTTTATGGTGGGTGATGTGGTGTCTGTGTGATGACTGCGACAGGTCCTGGGAAGTTTGTGCTATTATTTATTGCGGATAATTTTACTGAAAATGATGATGTGGCCTTTGTTGTTTGTCGCTGTTTGTGTTTGTCGCAGGCGATGTGGTATTGTTTGTACCCTGTAATGTGATGACTGTTTCCGTTGACGCTATGGTAGATGTGGTAAAATGATACGCGTATCCAGTTGAGGACATTTATTAAGGGACCCGTTTCCTCACGAGTGACTTCCTGTGTCCTAACTCAGAGACAACTAAACGTACCCAGAAGTTTCGATAAATATTAATCCGAACTTCTGGGCAAGATTAGTCACTCACCTGAGACACTCGAGTGATCTTCTTGAGCGCGTGATGAATACTGACGTGAGTGATAAGCTTGGCAGCTCCTGGGTCACAGCCTTATTGACAAACGTGGTGATTCCTGATTACATAGTTACCTGTACCATGCCATGTGGATCTCAATTAACTATGCATACGTTATAATTGCTTAAGTTTTGTTAGAATTAAACGTAAATAGCAGTCGGGCTAGTCATGGGTTCAAGCCTTATTTATAATTGCTTAAGTTTTGTTAGAAGTAAACGTAAATAGCAGTCGGGCTAGTCGTGGGTTCAAGCTTTATTTATAATTGCTTAAGTTTTGTTAGAAGTAAACGTAAATAGCAGTCGGGCTAGTCGTGGGTTCAAGCCTTATTTATAATTGCTTAAGTTTTGTTAGAAGTAAACGTAAATAGCTGTCGGGCTAGTCGTGGGTTCAAGCCTTATTTATAATTGCTTAAGTTTTGTTAGAAGTAAACGTAAATAGCAGTCGGGCTAGTCTTGGGTTCAAGCCTTATTTATAATTGCTTAAGTTTTGTTAGAAGTAAACGTAAATAGCAGTCGGGCTAGTCGTGGGTTCAAGCCTTATTTATAATTGCTTAAGTTTTGTTAGAAGTAAACGTAAATAGCAGTCGGGCTAGTCGTGGGTTCAAGCCTTATTTATAATTGCTTAAGTTTTGTTAGAAGTAAACGTAAATAGCAGTCGGGCTAGTCGTGGGTTCAAGCCTTATTGCGGTACCAGCCAATTTGTGTGGCGTAGGACCTAGAATTCAGACAACCATCTCCGGATCGATTGTATGAGGGCATTTGGAAGATATTTTAGTCATAAAGTACACTGATGAGGGAATAAATAGCGACATAAGTTTGGCGATGACACTAATACAGAACGAAAAATAAATAGCAGACGCAGTTCTATGCAGAGTGTCGCTGTATAGCCCTTGTGGTTTAGCGATTCTTTTTGATTATAATAATAATATGCAGAGTGTCACTCTAATACTAGAAAAAGAAAATAATTATGGGCTCTGGTGGCCTGGTGGTTAACGCTCTGGCTTCACACGGTGAGGGCCTGGGTTCGATTCCCAGCCAGAGTAGAAACATTGGACGTGTTTCTTTCCACCTGTTGTCTATGTTCCCCATCAGTAAAATGGGTACCTGGGTGTTAGTCGACTGGTGTGGGTCGCATCCTGGGACACTGACCTAAGGAGGCCTGGTCACAGACCGGGCCGCGGGGGCGTTGACCCCCGGAACTCTCTCCAGGTAACTCCAGGTTAGCAGAAATTGAAAGCCAAGACAACAGTGATTAAGAATTTGCAATAGAGCTAATAAAATTCCATGGATGAATAAAAATTCACTCGAAAATATACATAGAAAGATGACTAAATTGATTTCATGTACTAAGAATTTTCCCTACGAAAACTGGCTGAAGGCAGTGAACTTGCACTCTAGAAAAGCTTAGAATTAAGGGAGATATTACTGTCGTGTACAAATGGATAACGAGAATTAAGGGAGATATTAATGTAGTGTACAAATGGATAACGAGAATTAAGGGAGATATTACTGTCGTGTACAAATGGATAACGAGAATTAAGGGAGATATTACTGTAGTGTTCAAATGGATAACGAGAATTAAGGGAGATATTATTGTCGTGTACAAATGGATAACGAGAATTAAGGGAGATATTACTGTAGTGTACAAGTGGATAACGAGAATTAAGGGAGATATTACTGTAGTGTTCAAATGGATAACGAGAATTAAGGGAGATATTATTGTCGTGTACAAATGGATAACGAGAATTAAGGGAGATATTACTGTAGTGTACAAGTGGATAACGAGAATTAAGGGAGATATTACTGTAGTGTACAAGTGGATAACGAGAATTAAGGGAGATATTACTGTAGTGTTCAAATGGATAACGAGAATTAAGGGAGATATTACTGTCGTGTACAAATGGATAACGAGAATTAAGGGAGATATTACTGTAGTGTACAAGTGGATAACGAGAATTAATGGAGATATTACTGTAGTGTACAAATGGATAACGAGAATTAAGGGAGATATTACTGTAGTGTACAAATGGATAACGAGAATTAAGGGAGATATTACTGTAGTGTACAAATGGATAACGAGAATTAAGGGAGATATTACTGTAGTGTACAAATGGATAAAAAAATTAAGGCAATATAAAAGTCTTGAAAATATTTAAGCACGATAGGATTCGCAGCAATGGACACCTCAAGGGAGGTTCCTTGACGCTGGTGAGGGGCTCTTGATCTAGGGAACTGGATCTATGCTCCAGTTCCCTGAATTTAGCCTGAATACCTTCCAATAATCCCCCAGGTGCTGTATAATCCATAATTATAATAATCACATCAATGGATTCAAGCTGGAAAAATTTTGATTTAGAAAGGATATTGGTAACTGCTGGCAACAGCGTCATTTATACAGGAATTTTAGGTAGTTTTAAATATATAATGTTGGTAGAATTACCAACAATGTTTGGTAAAAGGCCACAAGTGCGATAAAATGTCACATTAGTTGTACTTGGCCTTTTACCTAATATAGGATGGACGGGTACATTAATGGGTGTGAGTATGAACTGGACTATGTGTAGCATAGGCCTGTAGGCCTTTTGCAGTATTCCTACGTTTTCATATTCTCAACACAACTCGACTGGCCCAAGTACGGGCCAGTGGTGTCCCTCCATGCTTGTTTTGTGTTCAAAGTCCGTCAGTTTCAGCTTATTAAAGTTCTTGGCCAGCTGAGCATTTCCCACTTCGGAGATCGTTCTCACGTGATAACAATTCGAGAACACAGACTCCAGGCTGAGGGACTGATTACTTCAAACTACTACTCTTCCACCGACCTTCTCTGTGGTTAGGTAAGACACATATGCAACAGTTAGGTATCTTTATTATGAAACGTTTCGCCTAGACAGTAGGCTTCTTCAGTCGAGTACAGAAAAGTTGATAGAAGCAGAAGATACTTGAAGACGATGTAATCAGTCCATCATCCTTAAAGTTTTGAGGTGGTCAGTCCCTCAGTCTGGAGAAGAGCATTGTTCCATAGTATGAAACAATATGGAACAATGCTCTTCTCCAGACTGAGGGACTGACCACCTCAAAACTTTAAGGATGATGGACTGATTACATCGTCTTCAAGTCTCTTCTGCTTCTATCAACTTTTCTGTACTCGACTGAAGAAGCCTACTGTGTAGGCGAAACGTTTCATAATAAAGATACCTAACTGTTGCATATGTGTCTTACCTAACAACCTGTCGGTATTTTATACCATTTTAATGTTCGACCTTCTCTGTATTGAACTGAAGAAGCCACTGGCTGGCGAAACGTTTGCTCATAGATTCCCAAATGTCACACAAGTGTCTCATTTTTCAACTTGCTAGTTTTCTAAATTATTTACATCATAAGAACATAAGGAGGAAGGAGCACTGCTGCAGGCCTGCTGGCCCAAGTCACTTGCCCAAGCCAGTCAGGACCAAGTTTGATCCACTTAAGAAGGAAGGAGCACAGTGTCAGACCTACTGACTCATTCCCACTACCCTGCCATTCCCACTACCCTGCCATTCCCACTACCCTGCCATTCCCACTACCCTGCCATTCCCACTACCCTGCCATTCCCACTACCCTGCCATTCCCACTACCCTGCCATTCCCACTACCCTGCCATTCCCACTACCCTGCCATTCCCACTACCCTGCCATTCTCACTACCCTGCCATTCCCACTACCCTGCCATTCCCACTACCCTGCCATTCCCACTACCCTGCCATTCCCACTACCCTGCCATTCCCACTACCCTGCCATTCCCACTACCCTGCCATTCCCACTACCCTGCCATTCTCACTACCCTGCCATTCCCACTACCCTGCCATTCTCACTACCCTGCCATTCTCACTACCCTGCCATTCCCACTACCCTGCCATTCCCACTACCCTGCCATTCTCACTACCCTGCCATTCCCACTACCCTGCCATTCCCACTACCCTGCCATTCCCACTACCCTGCCATTCCCACTACCCTGCCATTCCCACTACCCTGCCATTCCCACTACCCTGCCATTCCCACTACCAGCTGTTCTACGACTTTTTCTACTACTTTTACTATTACTACTACTATTACTATTACTACTACTATTACTACTATTACTTTTACTACTACTATTACTACTACTATTACTACTATTACTACTACTATTACTATTACTACTATTACTTTTACTACTACTATTACTACTATTACTACTACTACTATTACTACTACTACTATTACTATTACTACTATTACTATTACTATTACTACTACTACTACTATTACTACTACTACTATTACTACTACTACTATTACTACTACTGCTATTACTACTACTACTGCTATTACTACTACTACTGCTATTACTACTACTGCTATTACTACTACTACTGCTATTACTACTACTGCTATTACTACTACTACTATTACTACTACTGCTTTTACTACTACTGTTACTATTACTACTATTCTACTACTATTACTACTACTACTATTACTACTAGTATTCTATTACTACTGTTACTATTACCATTACTACTATTACTACTATTGCTACTATTGTTACTACTACTATTACTATTACTACTACTGTTACTATTACTACTACTATTACTATTACTACTACTATTACTATTACTATTACTACTACTACTACTGTTACTACTATTACTACTGCTATTACTACTACTACTACTCGCTGTATAGCCCTTGTGGCTTAGCGCTTCTTTTTGATTATAATACTATTACTACTACTATTACTACTACTATTACTACTACTACTGTTACTACTACTACTATTACTACTACTACTATTACTACTACTACTGTTACTACTACTACTGTTACTACTACTACTGTTACTACTACTACTGTTACTATTACTACTACTATTACTACTATTACTACCACTATTACTACTACTATTACTACTACTATTACTACCACTATTACTACTACTACTACTACTACTACTACTACCACCACCGTCTTGCTACTTGCCATCTGAGTCCTGGCACTATCTTAAGTTCTTTCTAATATTACTTATTATGTATTACTTATTAGTGATGAAGTCACTCATGGCTAAACTGTAATAAACGTCCTGAAGTGTACACAGGAGAAGTTTTACCGCTTCCAGTAACAATGTTGGTTGTGGCAGTTGTTGTCTTTGTGGCAGTTGTTGTCTTTGTGGCAGTTGTTGTCTTTGTGGCAGTTGTTGTCTTTGTGGCAGTTGTTGTCTTTGTGGCAGTTGTTGTCTTTGTGGCGAGTGATGTCCTCGGTGAAGGTATTGTTTGTACAATTAATGTTTTATGGCAAATGTTGCTTGTGACAGGTGATATTTTTATTCGTATTTTTTTCATTAACACACTGGCCGATTCCCACCAAGGCAGGGTGGCCCGAAAAAGAAAAACTTTCACCATCATTCACTCCATCACTGTCTTGCCAGAAGGGTGATTTACACTACAGTTTTTAAACTGCAACATTAACACCCCTCCTTCAGAGTGCAGACACTGTACTTCCCATCTCCAGGACTCAAGTCCGGCCTGCTGGTTTCCCTGAATCCCTTCATAAATGTTACTTTGCTCACACTCCAACAGCACGTCAAGTATTAAAAACCATTTGTCTCGATTCACTCCTATCAAATACGCTCACGAATGCCTGCTGGAAGTCCAAGCCCCTCGCACACAAAACCTCCTTTACCCCTCCCTCCAACCTTTCCTAGGCCGACCACTACCCCGCCTTACCTCCACTACATATTTATACACTCTCGAAGTCATTCTGTTTTGTTCCAGTCTCTCTACATGTCCGAACCACCTCAACAACCCTTCCTCAGCCCTCTGGACAACAGTTTTGGTAATCCCGCACCTCCTCCTAACTTCCAAACTACGAATTCTCTGCATTATATTCACACCACACATTGCTCTCAGACATGACATCTCCACTGCCTCCAGCCTTCTCCTCGCTGCAACATTCATCACCCATGCTTCACACCCATATAAGAGCGTTGGTAAAACTATACTCTCATACATTCCCCTCTTTGCCTCCAAGGACAAAGTTCTTTGTCTCCACAGACTCCTAAGTGCACCACTCACCCTTTTCCCCTCATCAATTCTATGATTCACCTCATCCTTCATAGACCCATCCGCTGACACGTCCAATCCTAAATATCTGAATACATTCACCTCCTCCATACTCTCTCCCTCCAATCTGATATCCAATCTTTTGTCACCTAATCTTTTCGTTATCCTCATAACCTTACTCTTTCCTATATCGACTTTTAATTTTCTTCTTTTACATGCCCCACCAAATTCATCCACCAACCTCTGCAACTTCTCTTCAGAATCTCCTAAAAGCACAGTGTCATCAGCAAACAGCAACTGTGACAACTCCCACTTCGTGTTAGATTCTTTATCTTTTAACTCCACGCCTCTTGCCAAGACCCTCGCATTCACTTCTCTTACAACCCCATCTATAAATATATTGAAGAACCATGGCGACATCACACATCCTTGTCTAAGGCCTACTTTTACTGAGAAATAATCTCTCTTCTACCTACTCTAACCTGAGCCTCACTATCCTCGTAGAAACTCTTCACTGCTTTAAGTAACCTACCTCCTACACCATACACCTGCAACATCTGTCACATTGCCCCCCTATCCACCCTGTCATATGCCTTTTCCAAATCCATAAATGCCACAAAAACCTCTTTAGCCTTATCTAAATACTGTTCACTTATATGTTTCACTGTAAACACCTGGTCCACATACCCCCTACCTTTCCTAAAGCCTCCTTGTTCATCTGCTATCCTATTCTCCGTCTTACTCTTAATTCTTTCAATAATAACTCTACCATACACTTTACCAGGTATACTCAACAGACTTATCCCCCTATAATTTTTGCACTCTCTTTTATCCCCTTTGCCTTTATACAAAGGAACTATGCATGCTCTCTGCCAATCCCTAGGTACCTTACCCTCTTCCATACATTTATTAAATAATAACACCAGCCACTCCAGAACTGTATCCCCACCTGCTTTTAGCATTTCTATCTTTATCCCATCAATCCCGGCTGCCTTACCCCCTTTCATTTTACCTACTGCCTCACGAACTTCCCCCACACTCACAACTGGCTCTTCCTCACTCCTACAAGATGTTATTCCTCCTTGCCCTATACACGAAATCACAGCTTCCTTATCTTCATCAACATCTAACAATTCCTCAAAATATTCCCTCCTTCCCGATACCTCTAACTCTCCATTTAATAACTCTCCTCTCCTATTTTTAACTGTCAAATCCATTTGTTCCCTAGGCTTTCTCAACTTATTTATCTCCAAAACTTTTTATTATTTTCAACAAAATTTGTTGATAACATGTCACCCACTCTCTCATTTGCTCTCTTTTACATTGCTTCACGACTTTCTTAACCTCTCTTTTTCTCTCCACATACTCTTCCCTCCTTGCATCACTTCTACTTTGTAAAAACCTCTCATATGCTAACTTTTTTCTTCCTTACTACTCTCTTTACATCATCATTCCACCAATCGCTCTTCTTCCCTCCCGCACCCACTTTCCTGTAACCACAAACTTCCGCTGAACATACTAATACTACATTCTTAAACCTACCCCATACATCTTCGACCCCATTGCCTATACTCTCACTAGCCCATCTATCCTCCAATAGTTGTTTGTAGTAGGTAATATTTGTAGCATGTGTTTGTGGCAGGTGGTATTCCTCTTTTACATGTGTTTTTGGCAGGTGGTGTTTGTATCAAACGTTAGAATGGCAAGTATTTTTGTGTTAGGCAGATATCTCTACAGTAATTTACCGAAGAAAATAGTTTAATGCAAACTATTTTGGTTTAACGCTTATCGATTAGGTCATTAATGTTGAATGTAACCGATTCATCCCCATGTGTGGTTTACAAAATTAGCAAACACTAGGACATGTTAGAAAACGTTTCGGTCCTGAGACCTTAGAAGTGATCAATGTCCCAGGACCGAAACGTTTTCTAATATGTCAGAGTTTGCTGACGTCTCTCTTAAACCAATTTGTCGGTATCTCTTATCAAGGTGATATACATAGTGGTATACATAGTGGCATACATAGAGGTATACATACAGTGGTATGCATAGTGGTATACGTACAGGGGTATACGTACAGGGGTATACATAGTGGTATAAATAGTGGTATACGTACAGGGGTATACATACAGGGGTATACGTACTGGGGTATACATACAGGGGTATACATACAGGGGTATACATACAGTTATACAATCACCTCGAGGTGAAAATACAGTGTTGGTCTCGCCAACATTTACGCTTCGAACAAACACACAAGAGTGTTCTTGTAATTGTTTTGTTTGCTACTTGTTAATTCAGTTATGACTGACAGGAATACAATGCATGTGTACGATCAGTTAACTTGATTTCTCCTCTGATGGAACATTTTTCGGTTCTCCCTCGCAGCGCTTGAGATCTTTTCACTGGCGATTCTGATCTCTGTAATATCCTCCTGTGATAGCAGGAGGATAGCCTGGTGGCTAAAGCTATCGCTTCACACGACGAGTGTCCAGGTTCGATTCCCGGCGAGGGTAGAAACATTGGGCGTGTTTCTTTACACCGGTTGTCTGTTCACCCATTAGTACAATGGGTACCTGGGTGTTAGTCGACTGGTGTGGGTCACATCCTGGGACAAAACTGACCTAATTTGCCCGAAATGCTCAGCATAACAAGCGGCTTTCAATATAGTAGTATGTCATTGATGTCAGCTAGACCTGTATACCTTGTACATGTACTTGTAGTAAATATAACTGTTATTATTATAATAATAATAATATTAGGGAAGGTGGGCAGGTACAGTGTTCTCTCCACCCAGTGACTGACTGGTTGACCCGGTGGAAGACTAAAAGAATTGAATGAAATGGGTGGAGGTAGAGATGTAATGACTGGTTGAAAATAGGGAGGTATTAAATAGATGGGTAATTGGACAGAAGAAATATATAATTAAAAGTAGGATATTGATCAGGTGGAGAGAGTGAGTTTAGTAACTGTGTAGGTAGGGGGAGGTAGGGAGGTATTAACTGACTGAGTGGAGGGAGGGAGGGTATTGAACGACTGGGTGGGTGGAGGTAGGGTGGTATTAACTGACTGGGTGGAGGTAGGGAGGGTATTGAACGGCTGGGTGGGTGGAGGTAGGGAGGTATTAACTGACTGGGTGGAGGTAGGGAGGATATTGAACGACTGGGTGGGTGGAGGTAGGGAGGTACTAACTGACTGGGTGGAGATAGGGTGTTAAATGACTGGGTGGGTGGAGGTAGGGAGGTACTGACTGGGTGGAGGTAGGGAGGTACTAACTGACTGGGTGGAGATAGGGAGGGTATTAAACGACTGGGTGGGTGGAGGTAGGGAGATATTTACTGACTGGGTGGAGGTAGGGAGGGTATTGAACGACTGGGTGGGTAGAGGTAGGGAGGTATTAACTGGGTGGGTGGAGGTAGGGAGGTATTAACTGGGTGGGTGGAGGTAGGGAGGCATTAACTGGCTGGGTGGAGGTAGGGAGGGTATTAAACGACTGTGTGGGTGGAGGTAGGGAGGTATTAACTGACTGGGTGGAGGTAGGGAGGTATTAACTGACTGGGTGGAGGTAGGGAGGGTATTAAACGACTGGGTGGGTGGAGGTAGGGAGGTATTAACTGACTGGGTGGAGGTAGGGAGGGTATTAAACGACTGGGTGGGTGGAGGTAGGGAGGTATTAACTGGCTGGGTGGAGGTAGGGAGGGTATTAAACGACTGGGTGGGTGGAGGTAGGGATATATTTACTGACTTGGTGGAGGGAGGGAGGTATTGATTGATTTGTAGTGAGGGTGGTATTGACTAACTGGGTGAGTGGAGTGAAGGTTGAAGAGCTGGATGCGTACGCTGACAGGTGTTGGTAGTTACAGATTCTCCTGGAACTAACTTTTTATCAAGCTGGAGCTTTGTCTTGAATTGCTGGCAAAGCTTAGGCCCACATCAAATTATCTTCTTAAGAATAAGACGGAATTACGACCGTATAAATATTCAGTATGTCCTGGAGTTTACCTGGAGAGAGTTCCGGGGGTCAACGCCCCCGCGGCCCGGTCTGTGACCAGGCCTCCTGGTGGATCAGAGCCTGACAGCTTCGTCAGTGGATTCATTACAGAAGCTTCCCATCATCTTCCTGTTTTGTAGACTGACTTTATTTACGCCAGTTTTGATTTGGTTAAATTAAAATGTCTATAAACTGAAATTAACCAATTAACTTGTGAAACGTTTCACTAACTAGTGGGCTTCATCGGTCCAAAACAGACGAAAATGGGATATGTGAAGACGGAACTTGAGGTAATCACTCCCTCAGTTAGAGATACTTTCTACATCTTTGTCTGAATTAATAAAAGTCACTAATTGGCGATAAGTTTAATAAAAATTGTCATAAAACGGGACTTAATGACCTCTGACCGAGACCTTCACCTGGCTTGCTGGTCCACTCCTTAAAAAATTATGGTTACAACCACAATAAAGATAACCAAGTGGCTGGACAACCCTCGTTTATTTTCCTGTCGGTTTACTAAACCGTTTATATATTAAAGCAACCAATTAAAACGTAGAATATAGCTAATAAACGATATTTGAAGGTGATTAGTTCGGACGAGCGAACAGAAAACGGGACTCGCCGCTGGCACTGGAAAAACAGTCAGGTAATCACTGTTTAAGGGTCGCCCGTCCACGTAAAATTTTTCTTCATTCTCTTTTTATATGTCAGGAAAAGGAGGTATTGATTAGCTGACTATGTGGAGGGAGGCACCTACTGGCTGTGTGGAGGGAGGTACCTACTGGCTGTGTGGAGGGAGGCACCTACTGGCTGTGTGGAGGGAGGCACCTGTTGGCTGTGTGGAGGGAGACACCTACTGGCTGTGTGGAGGGAGGTACCTACTGGCTGTGTGGAGGGAGGCACCTACTGGCTGTGTGGAGGGAGGCACCTACTGGCTGTGTGGAGGGAGGCACCTACTGGCTGTGTGGAGGGAGGCACCTACTGGCTGTGTGGAGGGAGGCACCTACTGGCTGTGTGGAGGGAGGCACCTACTGGCTGTGTGGAGGGAGGCACCTACTGGCTGTGTGGAGGGAGGCACCTACTGGCTGTGTGGAGGGAGGCACCTACTGCCTGTGTGGAGGGAGGCACCTACTGGCTGTGTGGAGGGAGGCACCTACTGGCTGTGTGGAGGGAGGCACCTACTGGCTGTGTGGAGGGAGGCACCTACTGGCTGTGTGGAGGGAGGCACCTACTGGCTGTGTGGAGGGAGGCACCTACTGGCTGTGTGGAGGGAGGCACCTACTGGCTGTGTGGAGGGAGGCACCTACTGGCTGTGTGGAGGGAGGCACCTACTGGCTGTGTGGAGGGAGGCACCTACTGGCTGTGTGGAGGGAGGCACCTACTGGCTGTGTGGAGGGAGGCACCTACTGGCTGTGTGGAGGGAGGCACCTACTGGCTGTGTGGAGGGAGGCACCTGCTGGCTGGCTGTGTGTGGAGGGAGGCACCTACTGGCTGACTGTGTGTGTGGAGGGAGGCACCTACTGGCTGACTGTGTGTGTGTGGAGGGAGGCACCTACTGGCTGACTGTGTGTGTGGAGGGAGGCACCTACTGGCTGACTGTGTGTGTGGAGGGAGGCACCTACTGGCTGACTGTGTGTGGGGAGGGAGGCACCCACTGGCTGACTGTGTGTGGAGGGAGGCACCTACTGGCTGACTGTGTGTGGAGGGAGGCACCTACTGGCTGACTGTGTGTGGAGGGAGGCACCTACTGGCTGACTGTGTGTGGAGGGAGGCACCTACTGGCTGACTGTGTGTGGAGGGAGGCACCTACTGGCTGACTGTGTGTGGAGGGAGGCACCTACTGGCTGACTGTGTGAGGAGGGAGGCACCTACTGGCTGACTGTGTGTGGAGGGAGGCACCTACTGGCTGACTGTGTGTGGAGGGAGGCACCTACTGGCTGACTGTGTGTGGAGGGAGGCACCTACTGGCTGACTGACTGGGTGGAGGGAGGCACCCACTGACTGGGTGCAGGGAAGCGCCCACTGACTGGGTGCAGGGAAGCACCCACTGACTGGGTGCAGGGAAGCACCCACTGACCGGGTGCAGGGAAGCACCCACTGACCGGGTGCAGGGAAGCACCCACTGACTGGGTGCAGGGAAGCACCCACTGACTGGGTGCAGTGAAGCACCCACTGACTGGGTGCAGGGAAGCACCCACTGACTGGGTGCAGGGAAGCACCCACTGACTGGGTGCAGGGAAGCACCCACTGACTGGGTGCAGGGAAGCACCCACTGACTGGGTGCAGGGAAGCACCCACTGACTGGGTGCAGGGGAGCACCCACTGGCTGACAAGGTGGAGGGAAGCACATGTTGTTAAGGTATCAGACTTGGCTCCACTTTGGGGACAGCGAGATGACAGCTGCTATACAGCAAGACGGGCAGCTAACTACTCTGGCTGTACATTTCTGAAGAATATCACTTGATCTGAGGTCATTCCTAGAATGAGTCGATTCCCGAGGTCACTCGTACGACGTAATGACATCGATGATTCCGTCAACTGACCAAATGAAATCCCTGGTCCACAGATGGCTCCAACTTCATCCTATGCTTTAATTTTACGTCACATAATTAAAAAAAAGGCTGGCAAATGAGCTGAGATAGGTGACACATCCTAGCTAGTAAATAAACTTAGGAACTCTCAAACCTAACCTTGTGTTTGTTTGTGTTTGTGTGGGTGTGTTTGTGTGTTTGTGTGTGTTTGTGTGTGTTTGTGTGTGTTTGTGTGTGTGTGTGTTCGCCTAGTTGTACTCACCTAGTTGTGGTTGCCGGGGTCGATTCACAGCTCCTGGCCCCGCCTCTTCACCTGGCCGCTACCCTGTCACTCTTCCCGCTCCGTGAGCTTTATCATACCTCTTCTTAAAGATATGTATGGATCCTGCCTCCACTACATCGCTACCCAGGCTATTCCACTTCCTGGCAACTCTGTGACTGAAGAAATACTTCCTAGTATCCTTGTGGTTCATTTGAGTCTTCAGCTTCCAACTGTGACCCCTTGTTGCTGTGTCCCATCTCTGGAACATCCTGTCTCTGTCCACCTTGTCTGTACCTCTCAGTATTTTATATGTCGTTATCATATCCCCCTAACTCTCCTGTCTTCCAGTGTCGTCAGGTCGATTTCCCTTAACCTCTCCTCGTAGGACATGCCCCTTAGCTCCGGGACTAGTCTTGTTGCAAACCTTTACACTTTCTTTAATTTCCTTACGTGCTTGGCTAGGTGAGGGTTCCAAACTGGCGCTGCATATTGCAATATGGGCCTAACGTGCACAGTGCACAGGGTCCTGAATGACTCCTTATTTAGATGTTAAAATGCTGTTCTTAGGTTTGCCAGGCGCCCGTATGCTGCAGCAGTTAATTGGTTGATGTGCGCCTCAGGAGATGTTCCCGGTGATATACTCACACCAAGATCCTTTTACTTGAGTGAGGTTTGTAGGCTCTGGGCCCCCTAGACTGTACTCCGTCTGTGGTCTTCTTTGCCCTTCCCCAATCTTCATGACTTTATACTTGGTGGGATTGAACTCCAGGAGCCAATTGCTGGACCAGGTCTGCAGTCTGTCCAGATCCCTCTGTAGTTCTGCCTGATCTTCGTCCGATTGAACTCTTCTCATCAACTTCACGTCATCTGCAAACAGGGACACTTCGGAGTCTATTCCTTCTGTTATGTCGTTCACAAATACCAGAAACAGCACCGGTCCTAGGACTGATCCCTGTGGGACCCCGCTCGTTACCAGCGCCCACTCTGACACCTCGCCACGTACCATGACTCGCTGCTGTCTTCCTGACAGGTATTCCCTGATCCATTGTAGTGCCTTCTTTGTTATCCCTGCTTGGTCCTCCAGCTTCCGCACTAATCTCTTGTGTGGAACTGTGTCAAACACCTTCTTACAGTCCAAGAAAATGTGTGTTTGTGTGTGTTTGTGTGTGTTTGTGTGTGTTTGTGTGTTTATGTGTATGTGTGTGTTTGTGTGTGTATGTGTGTATGTGTGTGTGCACGTGTGTGTGTGTGTGTGTGCACGTGTGTGTGTGTGTGTGTGTGTGTGTGTGTGTGTGTGCGCGCACGTGTGTGTGTGTGTGTGTGTGTGTGTGTGCGCACGTGTGTGTGTGTGCGCACGTGTGTGTGTGCGCGCACGTGTGTGTGCGCGCACGTGTGTGTGTGCGCGCACGTGTGTGTGTGCGCACGTGTGTGTGTGCGCACGTGTGTGTGTGCGCACGTGTGTGTGTGTGTGCACGTTGTGTGTGTGTGTGTGTGTGTGTGTGTGTGTGTGTGTGCGCACGTGTGTGTGCACGCACGTGTGTGTGTGTGTGCACGTTGTGTGTGTGTGCGCACGTGTGTGTGTGTGTGTGTGTGTGTGTGTGTGTGTGGGTGTGCGCGCACATGTGTGCACGAGAGTGAGACCAGTGTCCACATTCCCTCATAAAAAGTACAATAATAGCAATCAATCAAAATTTACTTTTTTTTTAATTAAAATCAAGAGTCTTCTTTTATTTCCCACATATTAAAAATATCTCAGCCCCCCCTCAAAAAAAAAAAAAAAGTGAAGTCTTTCCTTTCAGTGTTGATAGGAAAATTTATCATTCTAAATCTACAGTTCAGTCGTTATTTTGTGAGCGTAATTACTGCCAGGTTCAGTATTACGTCTGAATGTGTTAATTCCGCATTCTTAATATGTTAGTAACGCATGTGTGAACGCGTTAGTAACGCATGTGTGAACGCGTTAGTAACGCATGTGTGAACGCGTTAGTAACGCATGTGTGAACGCGTTAGTAACGCATGTGTGAACGCGTTAGTAACGCATGTGTGAACGCGTTAGTAACGCATGTGTGAACGCGTTAGTAACGCATGTGTGAACGCGTTAGTAACGCATGTGAACGCGTTAGTAACGCATGTGTGAACGCGTTAGTAACGCATGTGTGAACGCGTTAGTAACGCATGTGTGAACGCGTTAGTAACGCATGTGTGAACGCGTTAGTAACGCATGTGTGAACGCGTTATTAACGCATGTGTGAACGCGTTAGTAACGCATGTGTGAACGCGTTAGTAACGCATGTGTGAACGCGTTAGTAACGCATGTGTGAACGCGTTAGTAACGCATGTGTGAACGCGTTAGTAACGCATGTGTGAACACGTTAGTAACGCATGTGTGAACGCGTTATTAACGCATGTGTGAACGCGTTATTAACGCATGTGTGAACGCGTTATTAACGCATGTGTGAACGCGTTATTAACGCATGTGTGAACGCGTTATTAACGCATGTGTGAACACGTTAGTAACGCATGTGTGAACACGTTAGTAACGCATGTGTGAACACGTTAGTAACGCATGTGTGAACGCGTTAGTAACGCGCGTCAAATATTATGTCTGAACATCGTAACACATCGATTATTGTCTGAACATATGACTCATGTCGGTCATGTCTTGTGTTTTTAACGCATATCCACAAGTTTGATTCTATAAACAGTACACAAATTCCAGTTTTTCAACTTTGGTAACATGGTAAACAATGGGGGTGATTTGCAGTGACCATTGTCCATCCTTCAGTTCGTCCCCTTGAAGTTATCTTTTCTTCAGCACTCCGTTTTTGTATTTCTCTCATTTCGCGACTACAAACAGGGATTCATTCGATTTGTAACATTTTTCTTGTTCTGATCTTTCTCTATTTCTCTCTCTTTCTAAATCTCTCTCAACCCAGCACAGAATACATGTCAACAATAATCTGTGTTATCTTCCTCACTTTACTGTAATGCTTTGTAATTGGCTCGTAATGAACTGTTCTGTTGTCTCTAGAGGTGACTTTTCATTTAAACAAAAACCAGAGCTTAAATAAGCCAGTATCACTTACCATTAAAATCTTTGTTAGACTAGGTGAAGGGACAGGGTGAATGCTTTAATCCAAAAATACATATCAGATAAATATCGGTCGATGCGAGATTGGAAGTATTACAGTATTGCAAAACCCCAGCCCCTCGTGCCTCAATGCACGTGATAGCATTACTGCACAATGCTGAACGAGTTTCTAATGGTTAAATATTAGCAGTGAAGAGGCATTCACATATAGAAAGTAGTATTGCAATTTCTTCAATAAATTTGGTGAATCAGGACATGTACAGTTTAAAACTAATTTAAGCCTTCCACTAAGAAACACTGGCTTTGAAGGGGAGCTGTAGAGGCATACTGTTGTTTCACATAAACCACACTTAGAAGTGGGAAAGTGTGACGTTTGAGTTCGACTTGGATCATTGACAAATCACACTGAAGCGAGAAACGAAGACAGCCAGAATATGTACTAGATGGGGATGGGTAAAGAAGGCAGATTCAATAATAGTGGAAGTAGAAGTAGAGGTAGTGATGGTTGTAGTATTGAAAGTAGTAGTAGTAGTAGTAGAAGTAGTAGTTGCCTTAGCCCAACAGTGGTAGAATTAGAAATGAAAAGACAGAAGCAATATAAATGGAAAAATAAGGATAATTGACAGTAATGGAGGCGGTAGTAGTGCACAAGAAGAGGAGAACGGAGGAGCACTGCAGGAGAACTACTGGCCCATGGGCATAGAGTAAAAACCCTGTAAGAAAAAACTCCCTTAGAACAGAACCCACCAAAGTAGAAGACACAAGAAACGTGAAGCGGCAAAGATAGGATGCAAAGGTCAAGTCAAGTCACATCACGAGTGTTCTGTATTGAGAAAGGAAGATATCTACATAAGCAAAGCCAGAACAAAGGTTCATGGTAGGAATGGTGAGTATCAGGGAAGCTTCGAGATGGCATCTATGTTTTGGTAGAAGACCAGTTAATAGGAAGAATGTAATCTCTAACATGGCAGAGAAGAACACTAATGGTATGAGCAAGGTGAACACTTTCGTGTTCTCTTAAATCTGTTACAAAGAGAGCGACCAGTTAAACCAAGACATTGGAGAGGACAAAAGGAAGAGGAAATAAACCCCGGGAACGTCAGTGGCAGGAAAAGTTACTAAATGGCTACTAAGGGTCTTAGTTTGGGGAGCTGGTGAGCCGTTGGGGTTTCATGGAACGCATAAAAGAAATCTTGATTTTGACATACAAAGGAAGAAGGGAGGTTCCTCGACTCTGGTGAGGGGCTCTTGATCTAGGGAATTGGATCTGTGCTCCGGTTCCCTGAATTGAGTCTGAATACCTTCCATTCCCCCCCAACATGCGCTGTATGATCATACGGGCTTAGCGCTTCCCCATGATTATAATTAATTAAAAGACAGAGAAGTTGAAAAAGGCAAAGAAAATTTTCAGTCTATTGATTCCTGCCTTTCTCATTACGTTGTCAAATTCTCTAAACTTCAGAATCCCCTGACTTTGCCTTCTCTACTCCTGACCTCTTCTCTTTTCCTGTATTTTCCTTGCCTTTCCTGTCTACCTTGGTGGCTTTTTCTCTGGCATAGTTTTTGTCCGATACCCGAAGGCCAGTAGCTCTCCTGCAGTGCTCCTCAGTTCTCTTGTTCTAATGCACTGCCACCACCGCCACTTCTGCTACGATTTCGTGAGTCATGTTGACGGCTTTGAGGGGACTTGAGCTAGAGTTTGTCACGGCCACGCTAGCTGGAGATTCGTCTGTAAAAACTTGCATTTGTGGTCACAGTGGTGCCTGTGCTAACCTTCCTATGGTGTAGAAATATACCTAGTTGGACGAATCTTGTTGTGGCTAGCTGGTCCAGTGGCTAACGCAACGGTCTGGAGCTTTGAGACACACTGACCGCGGGTTCTATCCCCGCCCGTTGTATGGTTTGTTTGCAATCGTGTCATTACGATTTCGTGAGTCATATCTACCATAATTTTGACCTAGTTTTCCTACCTTTATTTCATCTACCACATTTTTTTTTAACTCCCATGACTGCGTTACTGCTATTTCCATTACTACCACTTGTTCCACTACGACTACCATATTCCCACTTCTGTCATTAATACCACCAGTACTACTACCACTACTACCACTTTTGCGACTGCTAGTAAGAAAAAACACAATACCGGGACTGGAACACACAACTCGCACCTAGGAGACGAACTTCTGACGACGTTTCGGTCCAATTAGAACCATTAGCCTTCTAGAGTTCCTGGAGTTTACCTGGAGAGGGTTTCGGGTGGGGTCAACTCCCCCGCGGCCCGGTCCGAGGCCAGGCCTCATGGTGGATTAGGGTCTGATCAACCAGGCTGCTACTGCTAGCCGCACGCAAGCTGGCGTACGAACCACAGCCCGGTTAATCAGGTACTGACTTTAGGTGCCTGTCCAGTGCCTTCTTGAAGACAGCCAGGGGGCCATTGGTAATCCCCCTTATGTATGCTGGGAGGCAATTGAACAGTCTTGGGTCCCGGACACTTACTGTGTTCTCTCAGTGTACTCGTGGCGCCCCTGTTTTTCATCGGGGGAATGTAGCATTTCCTTTTTCCAATAACTACTTTAGTTGTAGAAGGTCACAATAGTCTTGTGGATCACTGCCTGCTACTTGCTACATTAAGTTTTCTGCACCCTGAAGTTCTGAGCGAAATAAAAACGGATAGTTTGAGGGAAGAAAAAAAGGAAGAAAAAAATACAGGCAATGGCTTAAACGTTCCTCTTCGGTAATACCTAATTACTAGCTGAAAGCTCCATGTGAAATTAAATACTACCGAGGGTTTTAATTTAATTTGCTCGGTAAGCTCTTCAGTAATTATGGTTATTAGGAATCACCAGTACGGGACCTTCAATAGGTCGCCTAATTTTTTTATCTATTTCTCTAAGGGGCCATCGAGTGCGAATTTTTTATTTTAACCCATTGTACGATTTCGTTCACTTTTTTATTAAACGCTGTGGGCAAATAAATACTTCTGAGAAAAAAGTTACATCAAGATCATTCAAGAAATACAGGAATAAAAACTGAAAGTTCAAAATTTAGTTTTGGTCTTGACTGGAGTAGCTTCATTTAAGAGATTTCCAGGTTTTAGCAAAGGTGTATTGTAACTGAGAAGTGGTTGGCATGTGCCGTTGATGTCTGACCTAAGTTGTTGAACTCCGTACTAGCACTCAGAAGCGGTTGGCATGTGCCGTTGATCTCTGACCTAAGTTGTTGAACTCCGTACTAGCACTCAGAAGCGGTTGGCATGTACCGTTGATCTCTGACCTAAGTTGTTGAACTCCGTACTAGCACTCAGAAGCGGTTGGCATGTACCGTTGATCTCTGACCTAAGTTGTTGAACTCCGTACTAGCACTCAGAAGCGGTTGGCATGTACCGTTGATCTCTGACCTAAGTTGTTGAACTCCGTACTAGCACTCAGAAGCGGTTGGCATGTACCGTTGATGTCTGACCTAAGTTGTTGAACTCCGTACTAGCACTCAGAAGCGGTTGATATCTACCGTTGATCTCTGACCTAAGTGGTTGAACCCCGTACTAGCACTGAGAAGCGGTTGATATCTACCGTTGATCTCTGACCTAAGTGGTTGAACTCCGTACTAGCACTCAGAAGCGGTTGGCATGTGCCGTTGATCTCTGACCTAAGTGGTTGAACCCCGTACTAGCACTGAGAAGCGGTTGATATCTACCGTTGATCTCTGACCTAAGTTGTTGAACTCCGTACTAGCATCTCGTATACTTAAAACCTTCAATGGTGTAGTTTCATACGCTTACCATCTAATTTGACGACGGTGGAGAGTGAAATTAAAGTGTGGGGGATGCAAATTAGTCCATTTTTGTGTGTAGATTAGTGTAAACACTGTGAAAACCATTTTTTCCTGTATAATCATAGGAAGCACAATTCTGATCGACTTCAAACTCTACGAGCTGTTGTATCGTAATTGATTTTTTTTTTCTGTTTACTTTGGCCTGACTGCCAGTTTTTACCAAATTTGATTTTCTTCAAAAAAAAAAAAAAAAAATAATCCCCTTTTTTCTCAAAGGACTGTTGAGAATTTTAAATGGAATTTAAAGGAACTGAATTTATCTTCACCTTGTTTAGATAGAATTTAAATGCCTCCCATTCCACTAGAGCTGCCAGATCCTGATTGGTTTTAACGGTTGGATCGTTTTATGGGGTTTAGTGGAAGCACAAATTTTGTTTGAGTCAGCGACAGCTGGAAAATGCATCTTATGCTCGGATTTAAACTTCTGCTGTGTTTTCCTAAAGGATAAAAAAACTTCCTGGTAGGTTGTGTACGTTAAGTACCAATTTTATTAATCAAATTGACTGCTGTGAAATAATTGGAAAAATACCTATTTTGTCCTGAAATAAGTCAGTGTTTGACTTGATTTCGTTATCTTAGATTAAATCAAGATAATCTTGACTCACGAAATCGTAATGACACGATTGCAAACAAACCATACACCGGCCGGGATTGAACCCGCGGTCATAGTCTCAAAACTCCAGCCCGTCGCGTTAGCCACTAGACCAGCTAGCCACAATAAGATTCATCCAACTTAGTATTTTTCTACACCATAGGAAGGTTAGCACAGGCACAACTGTGACCACAAATGCAAGTTTTTACAGACGAATCTCCAGCTAGCGTGGCCGTGACGAACTCTAGCTCAAGTCCCCTCAAAGCCGTCAACATGACTCACGAAATCGTAATGACACGATTGCAAATAAACTATACCCCTGCCGGGACGAATCTTTATGTGGCTAGCTGGTCTATTGGCTAACGCGACGGGCTGGAGTTTTGAGACTCTCTGACCGCGGGTTCAATCCCGGCCGGGGTATGGCAAGATAATCTTCTCATTTGTCAATAATTTGGCTGACCTTAAGATCACAGGTAAAAATTTATGTACACTAAGCTCCAATTAAGCTTGCTTACTTTCTTGTACTTATTTTAACAAAAAAAGGCACAATACCGTGACTGGAACGATACACAAATAACCCGCACATAGAAGAGAGGAGCTTACGACGACGTTTCGGTCCGACTTGGACCATTTACAAAGTCACACTAACTAGAAGTAGAGCAGGACGGGTATATATAGGCACGAAGAGGTAGTGGTGGTGGTGGTAGTAGTGGTAGTAGTAGTAGTAGTGGTAGTAGTAGTGGTGGTAGTGGTAGTAGTAGTAGTAGTGGTAGCAGTAGTGGTGGTAGTAGTGGTAGTCGTAGTAGTAGTGGTAGTAATGGTAGTAGTGGTAGTTGTGGTAGTAGTGGTAGTAATGGTAGTAGTGGTAGTTGTGGTAGTAGTAGTAGTGGTGGCGGAGATGGAAGGAAGTTGTAATGGGGAAGTAAGGAGGAGGAGCAAGTGAAATACAAAGGGGAGCATTGTAAGGGAGCTAGGTGCCCACAAGGGAGCTAGGTGCCCACAAGGGAGCTAGGTGCCCACAAGGGAGCTAGGTGCCCACAGAGGGAGAGCAAGAACACGGAGGGGGGGGGGAAGTAATGAAATAAATAGTGAAGGAACAGAAACACATGACAGATGAAAGAAAGACAACCCAGAAGAGAAGAAAGGAAAGAGGAAAGGGGAAGAGGGAGAAGAAGAAAAAATGAGGAATCAGGTTAAGTCACGGGTGTTTTGAAGTTTGGAGCATTTTACAATGTAGTGGGAGAGGAAGGCATCTACAGAGACGAAGCCAGGACTAAGATTCATACAAGGAAAGTTGTGTATTAGGGAGGATTCAATCAGACGGCGACTGTTAAAGTTGGAAGTAGGGAAGACAGTTTTAGCAGAAGACCAGTCAATAGGATGACTGTGATCTCTGACGTGACAGAAAAGAGCATTGTTAGTGTCGGCAAGCCTAACACTATTTTTGTGCTCTCTAAGTCTGTCAGAAAGAGATCGGCTAGTTTCTCCAAAGTATTGAAGAGGACAGGAGGAGCAAGAAATAGAGTAGACACCAGGAACATCTGTAGAGGGAGGAGAGGTATGAACGAGATTAGTGCGAAGAGTGTTAGTCTGGCGGAAAGTAAGTTTGATGTCTAAGGGACGGAGAGAATTGTTGAGATTAGAAAAATAGGAAATGTAGGGAAGGCAGAGGACAGAAGAGTTCCCATGAGTAGAGTGTTTGAGAGAGAAGAAATTGCGTTTAGCACGTGAGAAGGCAGAGTCAATGAAATGGGAAGGGTAGCGAAGACTGGAAAATGAATTATGAAGAGTGGAAATTTCTGCTGGAAGGAACTGAGGATCACAGATGCGGAGGGCACGGAGAAAGAGGGAGATAGGAACACTTTTCTTGACAGGGGAAGCATGATAGGAAAAGTAGTGAATGTACATGCCACTGTGCATAGGTTTGCGGTAAACGGAAAAGGAAAAACCTGTATCTGAGCGGTGGACATGAACATCAAGGAAAGGAGCATGGAGTTAGATTCCCATTCAGCTTTAAACTTAATGGCAGGGGCAAGATTATTAAGAGCTTCAAGAAAAGGTTGGAAGAGACTGGAGTCATGAGGCCACAGAGCAAAGATTTCATCAACATAGTGGAGCCAGAATGGTAGGAAGAACAGTCTCGAAGTATTCCATATAAAGATTAGCAAGACTTCATAGAAAGGGTTCGCTCTCTCCCGACCTGTAAGATGCTTAGTCTTGACGTTGAGTCGCTCTTCACCAATGTCCCTCTTGATGATGTCCTTGATTTTCTTAGACAGAAGGGCCATGAAGGGTTTCATCACCTCCCCATACCTACTGATGTCTTTCTTGATCTTATCCGCCTCTGTGTGGACTCTAATTCCTTTTCCTTCCAAGGTAAATATTATTCTCAAACCTTCGGTGTGGCTATGGGCTCTCCTCTCTCTCCTGTCCTTGCTAATCTTTACATGGAATACTTCGAGACTGTTCTTCTTCCTACCATCGATGTGCCTCCTCCACTCTGGCTCCACTGTGTTGATGACATCTTTGCTCTGTGGCCTCATGACTCTTGTCTCTTCCAACCTATTCTTGAAGCTCTTAATAATCTTGCCCCTTCCATTAAGTTTAAAGCTGAATGGGAATCTAATTCCATGCTTCCTTTCCTTGATGTCCATGTCCACCGCTCAGATACAGGTTTTGCCTTTTCCGTTATTCGCAAACCTATGCACAGTGGCATGTACATTCACTACTTTTCCTATCATACTTCCCCTGTCAAGAAAAGTGTTCTTATCTCCCTCTTTCTTCGTGCCCTCCGCATCTGTGATCCTCAGTTCCTTCCAGCAGAAATTTCCACTCTTCATAATTCGTTTTCCCGTCTTGGCTACCCTTCCCATTTCATTGACTCTGCCCTCTCACGTGCTAAACGTAATTTCTTCTCTCCCAAACACTCTACTCATGGGAACTCTTCTGTCCTCTGCCTTCCCTACATTTCCGGTCTTTCTAATCTCAACAATTCTCTCCGTCCCTTAGACATCAAACTTACTTTCCGCCAGGCTAACACTCTTCGCACTAATCTCGTTCATACCTCTCCTCCCTCTACAGATGTTCCTGGTGTCTACTCTATCTTTTGCTCCTCCTGTCCTCTTTATTACTTCGGAGAAACTGGCCGATCTCCTTCTGACAGTCTTATGGAGCACAAAAATAGTGTTAGGCTTGCCGACACTAACAATGCTCTTTTCTGTCACGTCAGAGATCACAGTCATCCTATTGACTGGTCTTCTGCTAAAACTGTCTTCCCTACTTCCAACTTTAACAGTCGCCGTCTGATTGAATCCTCCCTAATACACAACTTTCCTTGTATGAATCTTAGTCCTGGCTTCGTCTCTGTAGATGCCTTCCTCTCCCACTACATTGTAAAATGCTCCAAACTTCAAAACACCCGTGACTTAACCTGATTCCTCATTTTTTCTTCTTCTCCCTCTTCCCCTTTCCTCTTTCCTTTTTTCTCTTCTGGGTTGTCTTTCTTTCATCTGTCTTGTGTTTCTGTTCCTTCACTATTTATTTCATTATTCCCCCCCCCTCCGTGTTCTTGCTCTCCCTCTGTGGGCACCTAGCTCCCTTGTGGGCACCTAGCTCCCTTGTGGGCACCTAGCTCCCTTGTGGGCACCTAGCTACCTTACAGTGCTCCCCTTTCTTTGTATTTGACTGGCTCCTCCTCCTTACTTCCCCACTACTACTTCTTTCCATCTCCGCCACCACTACTACTACCACCCCTACCACCACCACTACCACCACTACTACTGCTACCACTACTACTACCACAAACTACTACCACAAACTACTACCACAAACTACTACCACTACTACTACCACAACTACTACTACCACAACTACTACCATAACTACTACTACCACAACTACTACCACAACTACTACTACCACCACCACTACTACCACCACTACTACCACCACTACTACCACCACCACCACTACTACCACCACCACCACCACTATACTACTACTACCATCACTACTACTACCACTACTACCACTACTACCACCACCACTACTACCACTACCACCACCACTACCACCACTACCACCACCACCACTACTACTACTGCTACCACTAATACTACCACCACTACTACTACCACCACCACCACTACTACTACCACCACTACTACTACCACCACTACTACTACCACTACTACTACTACTACCACTACTGCTGCTACTACTACTACTACTACCACTCCTACCACCACTCCTACAACTACTACTACCACTAATACTACCACTACTATTGCCACTACTACTACTACCACCACCACTACTACTACCACTACTACCACTCCTACTATCACCACTACTACTACTACTACCACTACCTCTTCCTGCTTATATATACCCGTCCTGCTCTACTTCTCCTTAGTGTGACTTTGTAAATGGTCCAAGTCGGACCGAAACGTCGTAGTAAGCTCCTCTCTTCTATGTGCGTGTTATTTGTGTATTGTACTTATGTTCTTAACATATAATCAGTGTTAGGGAAGATGGATGGATTTTGGCCAGTATATGCCCCAGTTTGAGTCTTGAAAGAAATTTGGAAAAAATTAAAATATTGCTTTTCACGTGATAGTGTATCGTCCTCCCATTACCTCCAACTCATACATGCTGATAACCTAATAATGCAACATCAGAGCGCCTTCAACCTTAATGTGTTTGTATATTTTACAACACTGGTCTTTATGGTTTTCCTTGAAAGGTTTGAAGTAGGTCTGGGCTATGTTCCTAAGTAGTTTAAACTGGTGAAGGGTGGGAATTAGTTTCTATGTGATGACTTGTGGATGCCATGTGATATCCTTCAAATCTGGATTGTGCACTATTTCTCATGGCGTGTATTGAGGCAGAAGAGGCTGGGGTTATGGACAGCAGGGATACCTTTGCCGGATCGCGCAGCCCCCGAGATATATAGTTTCATTTGGTTTGATTAAGTACTATGTGGACTAATTTAGGAATTGCACTGACTGAATATTGTACAAAAAGTTATTCTGCAGAAGCTTATTTAACATTAAATATAAGAGTTCTGTAATTATTGGAATATGGATAATGTTATGTATATTTTTTTTTATTGAGCATATAATGAAAAACTTGACTTACGAAATCGTAATGACACGATAGCAAACGCGACGGTCTGGAATTTCGAGAGACTGATCGTGGGTTCTAACCCCACCCGTGGTATGGTGTGTTAATATTTAATATTTTTAATAACTTTGAGTAACTTGTTTCATAATTTTGAACTGTCGCTTAGTAAAAATCATCGTAATAATCCAAATAAACCGCACAAATTAATTAACGTTTCACAGGTCACCTGATTAACGGATTAAGTTGATCAGTTTTCACAACAAGTAAATTCCTGACTCACTCTCCCCCCCCCCTTCAATAACAAAGTAATCACACTCGTGTATCAAAAATTAATATATTATTTTCAAAGTAAATATAATATATATATATATATATATATATATATATATATATATATATATATATATATATATATATATTCAGAGGAATTGGGGTTACCAGGCTAACTTAAGCTTAGGAAAGTTAACCTCGTGCCACATGTTGCTACTCTTGCAACATTGCGTAGCTCCTGATGACGCGTGGAGTCTTGTGAAAGTTATTGAACTGAAGATATTTTATCCTCCGTGGCTTGTCTTGCATTGTTAGGATAGCTTGTTTGTGGTTGTATTGTCCTTGCTTGTTCTCTCTCTCTCTCTCTCTCTCTCTCTCTCTCTATCTATCTATCTATCTATCTATCTATCTATCTATCTATCTATCTATCTATCTATCTATCTATCTATCTCTTTTTCTCTTTTTCTTTCTCTCTTTTTCTTTTTTTTCTCTTTTTCTTTTTCTTTCTCTTTTTCTCTCACACACACAAAATATTATACTGCATTAATTGCGTACGAGCGACACAAGATGCGAAACACATCCACAAGAGTTGAACGATATCTCTAGATCTTTCGTGTTGCAGTCACATCATTTGCTTGCAATGTTGCAGAAATAGACTATGAAATCCAGGAAGGTCCGTTCGTGTGAATGCTTTTCGGTATCCTTGAGTGTCATCAGAGTATAGAACCCTCCTGGAATTTCTGCTCTATTTCTGCAACATTGCAAATTCCCGATGTGTTGATTGCAACACGAAAGTCCTAGAGGTATCATTCAAGTCCCTCCCTTGTGTGTGTACTCACCTAATTGTGGTTGCAGGGGTCGAGCCTTATAGTACCTCTTAAAAGCTATGCATGTTACCTGCTCCCACTACATCACTTTCCAGACACTTCCACTTCCTGACATCCCTGCGACTCATCCGAGACTTCAGCTTCCAGTTGTGGTCCCTTGCTGTTGTGTTCCATCTGTGTCTTGTCTGTCCACATTGTCAATTTCTCGCAGTATTTTATATGTCGTTATCATGTGTCCTCTGGTGTCGTCAGGTCGAATTCTCTCTTAACCTCTCCTCGTAGGATATGCCCCTACAAGGGGTGTGTGTGTGTGTGTGTGTGTGTGTGTGTGTAAATTTTTATACACCAGCCGTCTCCCACCGAGGCAGTGACCCGAAAAATAAACAAAAAGTTAAAGCTTTACCTTGAAATTACCATCTCTGATGACAGCCTAGGTAATGCACGTAAGAAATTTGTGTTTAAAGATAAGTCTCTCTCACCCTAGAGTGGGCCATCACAAATTACATACTGGACAAAGAGGGGAGGAGAGATTTGGTTCTCATGGTATATTTATGGATATTTCCATGCAACAGTGACTTTCCATTAATAGCCAACATAAAACTAAGCCTTGGCAGTCCTAGGCAAAGACACTCTAAATGGCAGCCATCAGAACTACCTGATAAATAACCCACACGTAGGAGAGTGGAGCTTACGACGTCGCTTCGGTCCGACTTGGGCCATTTACAAAGTCAGACACAGTCAATGTGACTTTGTAAATGGCTCAAGTCGGACCGAAACGTGCTGGTTATTTGTGTATTGTTCCACTCAAGGTACTGTGCCTTATCGTACATCACTACTTAGTGGCTAGGGGCTACATAACGCGTTCGGTTTTCAATGTGCTGGTGGATTCTGCTATCTCATCACCTCAGGAAAGTTTGCAGATCTTGGGAGAGGTGAGAGACAAGTTTGAAGTGCTCTCAAACTTCCAAAACTTGTCAAATGAAGAGATGACAAAGCAGTCAGAAACCCTCAGCATCACCCTGAGTTGAGGACCGTCTGATCTAGACGGTGAGAAGCTGCTCCATGACGTCAGTGATTTGTCAGAACTGTCTTGTGTGAGAATGGCAGCATTTGAATTACTGTTTATCTTTCTCTCCAAGGAGGTTCCTTGGTGCTGCTGAGGGGCTCTTGATCTAAGAAATTGGGTTTGTGCTACTCTTTCGACGTGAAGCTTGAATGCCTTCCATTCCCCCCCAGGCGCTATATGACCCTAAAGTGTTTTGTGCCTTCCCCGTGAGTGTTTATCCATGAAAATCAGATCATAGATTAATTCCAGCCTCCGGGTTGCCCTCTAGGTTGTCAACCATCCAATGACAGTATCTGGGGTCGTAGTCCAGCTTCTATAACCTATAACCACCTATTCGCTGGTCTTGTTGACATTAACTTTAGCCACGTTTCGGGGTAGATTTTCTGTCACCATTGATGTCTTTGCCTCAAGACTGACAAGGATGAGGTTTTAATGTGAAAACTATGGACTCAGAACTTCTAAATTAATTTTAAAATTAAATTATCTTCTTGCTGGAAATCTTGTTCTTAATTAAACCACATTTTTTTAAAATTTATTCATTTTTTTTTATTTTGTGCGCGATATATTCTGAAAACTTTTTGTTCTCGATAAGCATTGGAACCTTTATTGAGTGTTCCACTGGGAAAACTTCCACTTATTAATTGATCCATTCTTTCAGTCCCTCACCTCTCCATAACATTCTAACATTTACTTTTTATGATCCCATCTATAAATATGTTAACCAAGGTGACATCACACATCTCTCTGTAATGCCTACTTTTATTGGAAAATAAACTGCCTCTTTCCTACATTACTAGCGCCTCACTATTCACATAAGGTTTTTTTTAATGGTCTAAGTAATTTATCATCTATTCCATACATTTACAGCATCTGTATCGTTGTGTCCCTATCCACCCTATTGTATGCCTTTTCTGAATCCACAAATGCAAAGTTTTTTTTTTTTTTTACGCAGGGTTTGACGAGGTTAAGGATCCCTAGCTTTATTGACAAGCTATTTACAGGTTAAGGATTCCTAACTTTATTGGCAAGCTAAGAGCTGTATCTTAGTATTGAACACTTGTGATCTTCGATGCAAAAACTTCATCTACACACCTTCGTAAAGTCAAAGGAGACAAGTGCAACTAATGTGACATTTTATTGTGGCAACGTTTCGCTCTCCAGGAGCTTGACAAAGCTTGACAAAGCTCCTGGAGAGCGAAACGTTGCCACAATAAAATGTCACATTAGTTGCACTTGTGTCCTTTTACTTTACATATTGTCGGTAATTCTACCAACATTATTACACAACTTTCGTAAAACCACCGCAGCCGTTTTCTCCCTCTTAATTCTTTCACTGATGTCTACTCAAAGGGCATATTCACCTCAGATTCTTACTACTTTAATCCCCTCTTCCATTTCACAAGGAGCTATGGATGTTCTCTTGCTAATCGCTATGTTCCTTTTGCCCTTTCATGAATATATTCAACAAATACGCCAACCACTCAAAAACTGTATCCTACATTATTTTAACATACCTTAAGTCACATCTGTCTCAGCTGTTTTATCCCTTTTCATTGTATCTACAGATTCAGGCATCTCCTGCACACACCTGGCTCTTCCTCAGTTATAGTAGGTGTTATAACTCCCTCCCAAGTGCAAGAAATCACTGCCTCTCTGTCTTCCTTAACATTCAACAGTTGTTGAAAATATTCCCTCCACTTTATTATCTTATGGCTCCCCTCTTTTTGTTTTTAACTGTTAAATCCATTTATTCCTGAGGCTTTCGAGACTTGTTTATCTCATTTCATAACTTTTCTTATTCTCGGCAAATTTTGTTCATAAAACCTGTCCCACTTTCTCATCAGCTCTACTTTCGCACATCTTCGCAAGATTTTTAACTTCTCTTAGTCTCCATATACTTCTCCCCCCGTATATTGCGTTTCCATTGTAAAGCCATTCACTTGCCAATTTTTCCTCCCTTAGTACGCCTATACCTCATCATTCCACTAATCACTCTTCCATTTTGCAATCACCCTCATAAACTTGTGCTGCACACTCACACTGCATTCCAAAATCTACCTCATACCTCTTCTACACCTTCCTCATCACCTGCACTCTCTCTAGGCCAAGTTCTTCCCAGCAATTGAATATATTTCCCCTATTTCCTTTCATTTATAAACTTTCATGTCTCTCTTGCCCACTGATGACACTCCTTGCATCCAATGCACCTCTGACTGTCACTGTAGCTACCACTGAATAATGAACTGATATAACTGCCGCCCTCCTCCTCCCCCTCCCCTTTAAAAAGATCACGTCGACCCATTTATCTTTTAATGCATAGTGCAGCTATTATCACACCCTATATCGTATCTTCTATACGTATCTACTTCCTTCTTAAAGATCGTTTACCTCTTACTAAACCTTTCTATACATTACTGAATTAGACGGCCCCATTACCACTTAACCCAGTTATTCCAAACTTACCTAATACACCCAGTACAATAGTCACTCCAGCTACAGCATTTTTATCTCCCACAACAAGCATTTTCTTACTAGGTTCAAAACTCCCTTAACGCTCGCTTAACACCTCCCAAAATCTCTTCTCTACACTACTTTCTTCCCATTTCTCACTTCCTATCCTTATTTTAATCTACTTAATTCTTGAGTTTATGCACTTGTAGGCCTTCTTTTCCTTCCATAATTGATCAGGTATATAATACCGCTGCTCCTTCCTTGGCTGTGATTCTCTCTGATACACCTGACGTAATCCCATTTACATCTAGCCACTGATATCCTCTCTATAACTTCTCACTTACAGATAGGACACCTGGCTTTTAATTCCCAGCATTCACAATCTGTTCTTTCTTCACATTCATTAAACACAAAAAATGCATCAATAATGCAGAGTTTGATTGTTGACATAATGGTGAATCGTAATAAGAGGTCTTCAACTGGGGCTTTGTAAACAAAAATGTGACGTCAAAACTACCCTAATGTTAATCATTTAAATCAATCATAGTTAATAGTTTGTCCACCAAATCAGTATTATTCTAAACATTAAAGGTGGAAACATTGCCTACTGTTTTGTGCCATATATCTGACAGACACTTTTGATATGTGACTCAAGACTTCAACATCCCACGCTCAGTGAGAAGGTCATAGGTGAGGTTATAAGTCTTCTCTTGTCTTACTATTAATTTTATTCGCTGATAATATGAGGAATCATCAAAATGCTTGGAATTTAACTTATTCATTGAGGTTATTTTTAATATGTATATATATATATATATATAATATATATATATATATATATATATATATATATATATATATATATATATATATATATATATATATATATATATATATATATATATATATATTTATCACACTGGCCGATTCCCACCAAGGCAGGGTGGCCCGAAAAAGAAAAATTTTCACCATCATTCACTCCATCACTGTCTTGCCAGAAGGGTGCTTTACACTACAGTTTTTAAACTGCAACATTAACACCCCTCCTTCAGAGTGCAGGCACTGTACTTCCCATCTCCAGGACTCAAGTCCGGCCTGCCGGTTTCCCTGAACCCCTTCATAAATGTTACTTTGCTCACACTCCAACAGCACGTCAAGTATTAAAAACCATTTGTCTCCATTCACTCCTATCAAACACACACACACACATGCCTGCTGGAAGTCCAAGCCCCTCGCACACAAAACCTCCTTTACCCCCTCCCTCCAACCTTTTCTAGGCCGACCCCTACCCCGCCTTCCTTCCACTACAGACTGATACACTCTTGAAGGCATTCTGTTTCGCTCCATTCTCTTTACATGTCCGAACCACTTCAACAACCCTTCCTCAGCCCTCTGGACAACAGTTTTGGTAATCCCGCACCTCCTCCTAACTTCCAAACTACGAATTTTCTGCATTATATTCACACCACACATTGCCCTCAGACATGACATCTCCACTGCCTCCAGCCTTCTCCTCGCTGCAACATTCATCACCCATACTTCACACCCATATAAGAGCGTTGGTAAAACTTTACTCTCATACATTCCCCTCTTTGCCTCCAAGGACAAAGTTCTTCGTCTCCACAGACTCCTAAGTGCACCACTCACCCTTTTCCCCTCATCAATTCTATGATTCACCTCATCTTTCATAGACCCATCCGCTGACACGTCCACTCCCAAATATCTGAATACATTCACCTCCTCCATACTCTCTCCCTCCAATCTGATATCCAATCTTTCATCACCTAATCTTTTTGTTATCCTCATAACCTTACTCTTTCCTGTATTCACTTTTAATTTTCTTCTTTTGCACACCCTACCAAATTCATCCACCAATCTCTGCAACTTCTCTTCAGAATCTCCCAAGAGCACAGTGTCATCAGCAAAGAGCAACTGTGACAACTCCCACTTTATGTGTGATTCTTTATCTTTTAACTCCACGCCTCTTGCCAAGACCCTCGCATTTACTTCTCTTACAACCCCATCTATAAATATATTAAACAACCATGGTGACATCACACATCCTTGTCTAAGGCCTACTTTTACTGGGAAATAATTTCCCTTTTTCCTACATACTCTAACTTGAGCCTCACTATCCTCGTAAAAACTCTTCACTGCTTTCAGTAACCTACCTCCTACACCATACACCTGCAACATCTGCCACATTGCCCCCCTATCCACCCTGTCATACGCCTTTTCCATATTCATAAATGACACACACACACACACACACACACACACACACACACACACACACACACACACACACACACACACACACACACATATATATATATATATATATATATATATATATATATATATATATATATATATAGTATTTTCTTTTTGGGGAATTTTCTTTCTTTCTGGGTCACCCTGCCTCGGTGGGAGACGGCCGACTTGTCGAAAAAAATATATATATATATATATATATATATATATATATATATATATATATATATATATATATATATATATATATATATATATATATATATAAAAAATTTTTTCCAACATGTCGGCCGTCTCCCACCGAGGCAGGGTGACCCAAAAAGAAAGAAAATCCCCAAAAAGAAAATACTTTCATCATCATTCAACACTTTCACCTCACTCACACATAATCACTGTTTTTGCAGAGGTGCTCAGAACACAACAGTTTAGAAGCATATACGTATAAAGATACACAACATATCCCTCCAAACTGCTAATATCCCAAACCCCTCCTTTAGAGTGCAGGCATTGTACTTTCCATTTCCAGGACTCAAATCCGGTTATATAAAAATAACCGGTTTCCCTGAATCCCTTCACTATTACCCTGCTCACACTCCAACAGATCGTCAGGTCCCAAATACCATTTGTCTCCATTCACTCCTATCGAACACACTCATGCACGCCTGTTGGAAGTCCAAGCCCCTCACCCACAACACATCCTTTACCCCCTCCCTCCAATCTTTTCGAGGACTACACCTACCCCGCCTTCCGTCCCCTACAGATTTATACGCTCTCCATGTTATTCTACTTTGATCCATTCTCTCTAAATGACCAAACCACCTCAACAACCCCTCTCCAGCCCTCTGACTAATACTTTTATTAACTCCACACCTTCTCCTAATTTCCACACTCCGAATTTTCTGCATAATATTTACACCACACATTGTGATCTTAGCTTAAATAGCAACGCTCATCTTGCCATATAGGACAAGCGAAAATTTGTGTATGCAATAATTTCGCAAGAATCATTCTGAACCTAACGAAAAAAATATATTTCATTGTGTTTGTTTAGTATTAAATTATTGTAAACGTATCTAAAATATATTTAGTTGGGTTAGGCTAAAATAAATTGCCCTTGTTATAATAAGGTTATATATATATATATATATATATATATATATATATATATATATATATATATATGTGTGTGTGTGTGTGTATATATATATACACATGTGTATATATATATATATATGTAATGCACGCTTTTTTTTTTTTACGCAAGGTTTGACAAGGTTAGGTTAAGGATTCCTAACTTTATTGACAAGCTAAGAGCTGTTACCTATATCAGCTCATTTGAAAGTATTTTTATTGTTATGAGATATACAAGTAGGGAACAGGATGAAGTTGGAGCCATCTGTGTGCCAGCATACACTGACTTGCGGCAGCGGCAGCAGCGACTTCCAAGCTCCGTATTTTTCTCCAACTACCAGAGCTACAAATGCTCCTATGATGACCTAGTTACAAGCAAAACTGCACTACCCAACGTAGCACCCAGAATGACAAAAGATTACCAACAGTGAAACCTACAAATCGAAAAAAAGAGAGATCAAAGGAAGACTGCACACAAACCGAAAGCAACACCCCGCTGCCAGCCGAACAACGTAACCCTAAGCTTTGTATACTACAACTTCTTCTTAACAACAACAATTCCTGTAGTATTATGAGGCGCAATCTAAGAGGAAACAACACCAAGGCCAGCAAGAAAACACCGAAAAATCAACTATTCAACAAGTGTAGCCAGGAGGACGCCGGCCCAGCAACCACCCCACTCACCACCACTCAAGGCGACACCACAACAATAACAACAAACATGGCTGCCACCAGCCCATCCTCCCCTCTCTTCCCCGGATTCAACCTACCTAGTAGTCTCTCAGGTATGACCAACGATCCAGATACCCTAAAGTCATGCATCTCCAACTTAGTTATTGAAAATATGAATCTTCGAGAGACGCTAACAAAACAAGACACCAGGATGACACAACTCGAGAACAAAATCCTCAGTCTTGAACAAAAGTTATCAACACCTGGAATGACTAACTGTGACAAGACCATCCAAACAGTCATAGATAGCCATACCCAACAAATAATATCTCTTAATACAAAGGTTGAAGAAGCAGTAAAACAATGGAAGAACAACTTAGATAACCAGTTCAGTGACTACTTTGCTCTCCAAGAAGATAAAACTGAGCAAGAAAAACTATCGGACGCAGTAATAGTTAACAGTCCACTTTTTCCCAGTGATATGAACCAAACAAACAGTAAAGAAATTACTCTGCAGATCATAAAGGACCAAACAAGTGTTATTGTACCAGAGTCTGAAATAAAAGAAGCCAGATTACTAGGATCCCATGGTAGAAAAAGTGTTATGCTTAGATTCAACTCACATGATAGGAAAAAAGACTTAATTATTGCATCTATTAAAGTAAAGAAAGAGGTATACATAAACGAGTGTCTTACCAAAAAACGTCAGAACCTCCTGTATAGAGTCAGAAAACTTAAGCGGGAGAATAATGACACAATACACCAATGCTTCACACGGGATGGGAAAATTCTAGTTAGGAAAACAAATGTAGGTCAACTGTACACAATCACGAACGAGAATGATCTATCACGATTTCTCAGGGATACTAATCTTACAGAGAATAACTAAACAATGTCCAACTTAAAAGTCTACGTAGTGTAGTGTATGTTTTGCTCCATTATTGTTCAAATTTCATTGTACAATCTCTTAGTATTTAAATAATCAACTACCTCATTTTGTGATTTTACTAGTAAGCATAAATCACCTTATGTGATTTTCTTATTTACTATTGTTCGCTTGAACATTAGCTGAATTGATACTTTCTCTGTCCATATTACTACCTCATATTTTTTTTAAATACTACAATTGATATTACTTACTAAAATTAATAAATATCATTTTTACTAAAATTTCAATTTACTCTTAACATTTTTGACATTTAATAACCATTACTTGACTAATTACCTTTACCTGTTTTAATACCACATTTACTATCCTAGATTACTCTTAATTACCTTGTACTGCCATATAACCTCAAGTATAACTACCAGTGCAATATTGAATGAAATAAACATTACTATTTCACTTTTTTGTAATCATTATTACTTACTAAAATTTTATTAAACACCATATTTACTACCAGTCAATTTTACTTTTGTACATTAAACATTATTTTATACTTCCCATAACATTTTGTTGCCAAATTTTCAAGTTTTTATATTCAACCCCAACCTTGTATTATCCTTTGTACCTGTGTACCTGGGTACCTGTCTACCATCTTACTATCATATTATAACCAAGACATTACCATTGTGATTTTTTACTATTATTCTTTTGTACTTTAATTGTGAATTTTATTTTGTCAATTTAAATCTATAGTTATAACCTTGATCTTGTCAACAACCCATACCAGACTCTAGTGCAATTGCAAGTACCATTTCAAATTGCATTTTTATATTATAAGTTTATATTATAATTCCTACCATCTGTCCATTTAACTTTGCTTACCATTACTTAATTTTAGTCCCTTTTATATTTTCTCCTTTATTTTAGCTTTATATAACTATCCTAGTTTATATATCCACAACTGTTAAAATAATCAAGGTGCTATTCTCAGGTGCTAAAGTAGAATAAGCTCACAATCTTGCCATTATATTCCAAAGCTCATTTATTCACAACCTATATTAGTCCCTTTTTATTATAATTTTAAACTATAATTATAACTTTAAAAAATTACCTTTATAGTACTACCTACTATCATATTCCCAAGCACTATTATATGATCATCACTTTATTTGTATTAGTCCCTTAGCTCATTATTTTACATTTGTTAAATAATTCAGGTGCTATTTTTTTAGCTTAAGACTATTTACTTTGTTTTATACTTAATTCTAACTATAGATTCACTACAAATCTTATGATTACAAGCATTGATCCTGATACCAACCTCTTATTTAATGACTTAAATGAATCAAACAGTTACTGTAATTACTACACTGCAGAACAATCAAAGGCACTTCTCAGTGCCAACAACAACATAACTATCTTTAACTACAATATCAGATCTTTAAGCAAGCATTACGATGACCTCATAGCATTACTAAATTCCTTACATGCCAATATGTCCATCATTACACTAACTGAAACCTGGCTAAAGCCTGATAGTACAGATGTCTATGCCATTCCTGGTTACACAGCCATACACAACTGTAGGCCAGACCAACAAGGGGGTGGCACAGCCATATACTACTCAGACCAACTAGAATGTATCACTAATACTTGCACAAGGGATGAACATGGGGAATATATAATAGCTAAATTCAAATCCAAATACCTACAAAAACCTCTCACATTGATAAACATCTACAGAGTTCCACAGTCAAACATTAGCCAATTTAGTCAAAATCTAGGAAGTATGATAACTGATGCACGCATGAACAAAGATCACTTACTACTCTCAGGTGACTTCAATATAAATCTCCTGCAAGACCAGGACCCACACGTTACTGAATTCACAAACACAATGAGTAACTGTATGTTACTACCAACAGTAACAAAACCTACAAGAGTTACAGAGACTAGTGTTTCCCTACTTGACCACATCTGGACCAACACCATATCCCCTTTAAAATCAGGCATAATTACAGATAATACCACAGACCACTACCCTACTTTCCTCATAACAACTCTTGGTAAACTACCCCAAGACACTACTAAAGTCACCTTCAGACTTCACAATGAGGCAGCCATTAATAACTTCGCAACAGCATTAGCAAACATTGATTGGCACACTGAGCTAGAAATCTATACAGATATTGACGAATGTATTAATAATTTTCTAAAAAAGACCCAATACCTCTATAACAAGCACTGCCCTAAAAAAACTAAACAGATGACAGCAAAGAGACTGAACAGTCCCTGGCTAACACCCAGCATTCTCAAATCCATAAATACAAAACACCAATATGAAAAACAGTACAGAATGGGTCACATAACCAGAGACCAAACAAAACGTTACTCGTCAATCCTAACCAGCCTGATAAGAAGGGCAAAAAAATTGTATTATGAGAACAGATTATCCAACTTACGAGGTGATATAAAAAAGACCTGGAAAACACTATCTGAAATTCTGGGAACAAAAAAGATATCACGAAATAGCGAAATAAAATTAGCAAAATCAGATGAACCCCAACTCCCACCAACAGAAACAGCAAACAGACTCAATGATTTCTTCTCCACTATAGGACAAAACCTTGCCCATAAAATCCCAAGCTCAGATACCCCACCAAATAACTACCTCACCGGCAACTACCCGAACACACTGTTCCTAGCTCCGACTAACCCATACGAAGTCTCCCTTATTATCAATGCACTAAAAAACAAGGCAGGAGATTTAAGTACCTTACCACCCTTTATATATAAAAAAGTGTCACAAGTGCTATCTCCAATCATTGCAACACTCTTTAACAAATCCATTGAATCCTCCACCTTCCCTACAGTACTCAAAATAGCAAGGGTCACCCCGATCCACAAAGGAGGAGACCAAACAGAGTTGAATAACTATAGGCCAATATCCAACTTACACCCTCTCTCAAAAATCTTTGAAAAACTAATTCATAAACGAATCTACTCCTACCTTATCTCCCAGAACATACTCAACCCCTGCCAATTTGGATTCAGGCCTAATAAAAATACTAATGATGCTATTATACACATGCTAGAACATATATACACTGCAATAGAGAAAAAAGAAGTCCCACTGGGGATCTTCATTGACTTACGTAAAGCTTTTGATACAGTTGACCATGACTTGCTCCACGTAAAATTGTCACACTATGGTATAAGAGGGCACTCCCTCAATTACCTCAAGTCATACCTCAGCAACAGAAGCCAATATGTGTACGCAAATGGGGCAAACTCTTCTGCGCAACCAATTACAGTTGGTGTCCCACAGGGAAGTGTCCTTGGCCCTCTTCTCTTTCTCCTATACATAAATGACCTTCCAAATGCTTCGCAATTACTCAAACCCACACTATTTGCAGATGACACTACATACGTCTTCTCTCACCCGAGCCCAGTCACACTAGCCAATACTGTAAATACCGAATTACAGAAAACATCTACCTGGATGAGGACTAACAAACTTACACTAAACATTGACAAAACCTACTTCATTCAGTTTGGTAACAGAGCTACAGATGTCCCTCTTAACATAATGATAAACGGATCACCTATCACAAAGCTAACAGAGGGAAAATTCTTAGGAATCCACCTTGATAATAGACTCAAATTTCATACACATATACAACAAATTTCTAAGAAAATTTCCAAGACTGTAGGCATACTATCGAAGATACGGTACTATGTTCCACAGTCAGCCCTCCTGGCCCTATATCACTCTCTTATTTACCCCTATCTCACCTATGGAATTTGTGCATGGGGCTCAACAACAGTTAACCATCTCAGACCACTAATTACCCAACAAAAGGCTGCAGTTAGAATGATAACAAATTCTCACTACAGGCAGCACACTCCACCAATATTCAATACACTAAACCTACTCACCATACAAAACATCCATACTTATTACTGCACCTATTACATACATAGAACACTTAACTCTGATATTAACCCTCCCCTCAAACATCTCCTTGCCAACCTCAACAGAACACATGACCATAACACAAGGCACAGATCACTCTTTGATGTTCCTCGTGTTCATCTCACACTATGCAAAAACTCAATGCACATAAAAGGCCCTAAAATCTGGAATTCATTACCTGTAAATATAAAAGAAACACTTCCTGTTTATAAATTCAAGTCTCTACTCAAAGATCACTTACTCACCCAAAACCAAATAAATACTGAATAACTGAACCTTATAAATTGTATATCTTAAATGTTTCTCACAATTATATCACATAAATGTTAAACCTAAAACCCAATCTAACTTTATTATTTTTTAAATACACTACCTAACAGAATCCTTCATATGACCTGTCTTTGTAATACTCACTTGTGCTTTATAGTAATCTGTTTACATTAATGTTTTATCACTGACTTCATCATTGCTTAATTAATCTTAAGTTAATTTTAAGCCAGCCCGTAATGCTATGCATAGTATAAGTGGCTTTGGCATACTGCTCTTATCTGTATTTTTTTGTACCTCTGTATGTGTGCACAAATTTATAATAAATAAATAAATAAATAAATAAACTGACTTTATCTCGTTGACATCATTATGCTGTATGAATGTGTTTCATACTCGAGTCATCCTGGGTATATAGGATCTCAGATGGAGTGATGTTCTGGAGAAGGGTACAGCCAGAGTGAAGTTGCTGCTTTCTGCCCGTCTTGTGGCATAAAAGCTTGTTTCACGCTGTCCTCGAAGTGGATCCAAGTGTGGTACTTTGACAATATTGGCCTTGTACATAACAGTAAGGCCACCCACATCCCTCCTGTGTTGAAGGCTCTGCTGAAATGACAGATCTATCCAGGATTGGTCCAGGCGAGAGATGAGACGTCTTGCTCTGTTCCCTACTCTGTCAAGCAGTCGCAGATGAGAGGGGGGGGGCAGGCAAACCAAGAAAGTGGAGCATACTCAAGGTGTGAGCGTACTTGTGCCTCGTGCAGAATCTTGCAACCCCTACTGTCAAGCAGATGCGAGATACGGCGAAGTGCTGTAAGCTTCCTGGCTGCCTTGTTTGCAGCCTCTCTCTCTCTCTCTCTCTCTCTCTCTCTCTCTCTCTCTCTCTCTCTCTCTCCCTCTCCCTCTCCCTCTCCCTCCCTCTCCCTGTCCCTCCCTCTCTCTCCCTAGTATTTATGCGCCTTGTTATTTCAAGGCTAATTATACTTATTACATTAATTAATGTTATGAAGAACAGTCAAAAAGCAAATACAGGAATTTCTAAAATCTTACCTCTCGACTGTGTGTGTACTCACCTAATTGTGGTGGCAGGGGTCGATTCATAGCTCCTGGCCCGGCCTCTTCACTGGTCTCCACTACGTCCACTCTCCCTGCTCCATGAGCCTTATCATACCACTTCTTAAAGCTATGTATGGATTCTACCTGCGCTACATCCCTCTCCAGATTGTTCCACTTCCTGGCAACTCTATGACTGAAGAAATGCTTCCTAACATCCCTGTGGCTCATCTAAGTTTTCAACTTCCAATAGTGACCCCTCGTTGCTGTGTCCCATCTCTGAAATATTCTGTTCCTTTCCATCCTGTCGAGTCCACTCAGTATTTTATGTTTATCATGTCCCTTTTCTCCTATCCCTCCTGTCTTCCAGTGTTGTCAGGTTGAGTTCTCTTAACCTCTCCGCGAAGAACAAACCCCTCAGTTTCGGGACTAGTGTTTTTGCAAGCCTTTGCACTTTCTCTAATTTCTTGACGTGGTTGATCAGGTGTGGGTTTCATACTGGTGCTGCATACTCCAACATGGGCCTGACGTACATGGTTTATAGTGTCTTGAATGATGATGAAACGCTGTTCTCATGTTTGCCAGGCGCCCAAATGCTCCAACAGTTATGTGGTTAATGTCCGCCTCGGGAGATGTGCTCGGTGTGATGCTCACCCTAAGATCCTTTTTACTTGAGTGGGTTTTGCAGTCTTTGACGTCTTAGGCTATATTCCGCCTGCGGTCTCTTGCCCTTCCGCCCAGTCTTCAAAACTTTGCACTTTCTAGAGTTAAACTCCATGAGCCATTTGTCAGACCAGGCTTGCCGCCTGTCGAGATCCTCTTGCAGGTTCACCTTATTCTCTTCCGCTTCTATTCTCATTAGTTTCACATCGTCTGCAAACAGGGACACCTCTGACTCTATCCCTTCCATCACATTATTCACATCTACAAGAAACAGCACCGGACCTAGGACTGATCCTTGTGGAACTCCACTCCACACATGCACCCACTCTGACACCTCGTCTCGTACGCGCCTAATTGTACTCTCCTAACTGTGGTTTCAGGGGTCGAGACTCAGCTCCCGGTCGTGTATCTTTACTGATCGCTGCTAGGTGTCCTCTCTGCTCCCTGAGCTTTGTCATACCTCGTCTTAAAGCTATGTATGGTTCCTGCCTCCACTACATCACTTGCTAGACTATTTCACTTCCTGACAACTCTATGACTGAAGAAGTACTTCCTAACATCCCTTTGACTCGTCTGAATCTTCAGCTTCCAGTTGTGACCCCTTGTTTCTGTGTCCCCTCTCTGGAACAACCTGTCTCAAACTAATCTATTCCACGTAGTATTTTGTATGTCGTTATCATGTCTCCCCTGACCCTCCTGTCCTCCAATGTCTTCAGTCCGATGTTCCTCAACCTTTCTTCGTAGAACATACCCCTAAGCTCCGGAACTAACCTTGTTGCAAACCTTTGCACTTTCTCTAGTTTCTTGACGTATTTGACCAGGTGTGTGTTCCAAACTGGTGCTGCATACTCCAGTATGGGCCTGATGTACACCGTGTACAGTGTCTTGAACGATTCCTTACTAAGGTAACGGAACGCTATTCTCAGGTTTGCCAGGCGCCCGTATGCTGCAGCAGTTATCTGGTTGATGTGTGCCTCCGGAGACGTGCTCGGTATTATGCTCACCCCAAGATCGTTCTCCTTGAGTGAGGTTTGCAGTCTTTGGCCACCTAGCCTATACTCTGTCTGCAGTCTTCTTTGTCCTTCCCCCAATCTTCATGACTTTGCATTTGGCGGGGTTGAATTCAAGAAGCCAGTTACTGGACCATGTGTTAAGCCCGTCCAGGTCTTTTTGAAGTCCTGCCTGATCCTCATCTGATTTAATTCTCCTCATCAACTTCACATCATCTGCAAACAGGGACACTTCTGAGTCTATCCCTTCCATCATGTCATTCACATATATCAAAAATAGCACTGGTCCTAGGACTGACCCCTGTGCGACCCCGCTCGTCACAGGTGCCCACTGTGATACCTCATCACGTACCCTGACTCGTTGTTGTCTCCCTGTCAGGTATTCTCTGATCCATTGCAGCGCCCTTCCTGTTATATGTGCCTGATACTCCAGCTTCTGTACTAATATCTTGTGAGGAACTGTGTCGAAGTCTTCCTGCAGTCCAAGAAAATGCAATCAACCCACCCCTCTCTCGTGTCTTACTTCTGTTACCTTGTCATAAAACTCCAGAAGGTTTGTGATAGAGGATTTGCCTTCCATGAATCAGTGCTGGTTGTCATTCATAATCCTGTTCCTTTCCAGGTGCTCCACCACTCTCCTCCTGATAATCTTCTCCGTGACTTTGCACACTATACATGTCAGTGACACTGGTGTGTAGTTGAGTGTGTTGTGTGTGTACGATCTCGCCTAATTGTACTCACCTAATTGTGGCTGCACGGGTCGAGTCACAGCTTCTGGCTGCGCCTCTTCACTGGTCGCTAAGAGGTCACTCTCCCTGCTCCATGAGCTTTATCATACTTCATCTTTAAGCTATGTACGGATCCTGCCTTCACTAGTTCACTTTCCATTTCGTGACAACTCTATGACTGAAGAAATGCTTCCTATCATCCCTGTGACTCACCTGAGTCTTCACCTTCATATTGTGACACCTTGTTGCTATGGCCCATCTCTAGACCATCCACCCCTCAAGGGAGGTTCCTTGACGTTCGTGAGGGGCTCTTGATCTAGGGAATTGGATCTGTGTTCCGGTTCCCTGAATTGAGCCTGAATACCATCCGTCCCCTCCCCCCACATGCGCTGTATAATTCTACGGGTTTAGCGCTTCCACGTGATTATAATAATAATCTAGACCATCCTGTGTCTGACCACCTTGTCGATTCCTCTCAGTATTTTATGTCGTTATCATGTTACCCCCCTCCCTTATCCCTCCTGTCCTCCAGTGTTGGCATGTCCATTTCATTGAACCATTCCACGTAGGACATTCCCCTTAGCTCCAGGACTAGTCTCTTGAAGTGCTTGGCTAGGTGTGGATTCCAAACTGGTGCTGCATTCTCCAATATAGGCCTAACGTACACGGTGTACAGGGTTCTGAACGATTCCTTATTGAGATGTCAGAATGCTGTACTTAGGTTTGCTGGGCGCCTGTATGCTTCAGCAGTTATTTGGTTGATGTGCGCCTCAGGAGATGTACCTGGTGTTATACTCACCCCGAGATCCTTTTCCTTAAGTGAAGTTTGTAGTTTCTGGCCCCCTGTAATCCGTCTGTGGTCCTTTTTGCTCTTCCCCAATCTTCATGACTTTGGATTTGATGGGGTTGAACTCCAGGAGCCAGTTGCTGAACCAGGCCTGCAGCCTGTCCAGATCTCTTTGTAGTTCTGCCTGGTCCTCGTCTGACAGAATTCTTCTCATCAACCTCACATCATTTGCAAATCGGGACACTTCTGAGTCTATTCCTTCCGTAATGTCGTTCACAAATACCAGAAACAGCACCGATCCTAGGACTGACCCCTGTGGAACCCCGCTCATCACAGGCGCCCACTATGACACCTCGCCACATACCATGACTCGCTGCTGTCTTCCTGGCAGGTATTCCCTGATCCATTACAGTGCAGTCCTTGTTATCCTTGCCTGGTCCTCCAGGTTTTGCACTAATCTCGTGTGTGGAGCTGTGTCAAACGCCTTCTTACAGTCCAAGAAAACGCAATCTACCTCTCTCTCTATCTCTCTCTCTCTCTCTCTCTCTCTCTCTCTCTCTCTCTCTCTCTCTCTCTCTCTCTCTCTATCTCTCGCTCTCTCTCTCTCTCTCTCTCTCTCTCTCTCTCTCTCTCTCTCTCTCTCTCTCTCTCTCTCTCTCTTGTCTTACTGCTGTCGCCCTGTCATAGAACTCCAGTAGGCCTGTGACACAGGATTTCCCGTCCCTGAAACTGTGCTGGCTGTTGCTGATAAGATCATTCCTTTCTAGGTGCTCAACCACTCTTCTGATAATCTTCATGACTTTGCATGCTATACGTGTCAGTGACACTTGTCTGTAGTTTAATGCTTCGTCTTTCTCCTTTTTTAAAAATTGGGACTACATTTGCTGTCTTCCATACCTTAGGTAGTCGACCTGTTTGGATAGGTGTGTGTGTGTGTGTGTGTGTAACAAAAACTAAAATTTCCATATAATCATACAAACGTGTTTGTCTGTTTTCCATCATTTTTACCTGTGCCGGATCATTCTGCCATGCCAGTGTCCATCAGTAGTCGGTTATCAAACTGATCATCAAGTTTCCCTGATATCTCTTCTCAACAATTTTATTTTGGGTGAAATCCTTGTGTTTTCATTACTAACGTCACCGAGATGTGGCAGGAAAGTTGAGGTGGGAGCTTAGAAAATGAATCTTAAGGGACATTAGATATCCTAGTAGGTATGTCAACAGCTCTTCTTCAATATTTCTGTAATGTTCACACTGAAGAAGACCCAAGAAACCTGCCCAAGTGTGTTCTTGAATTCAGTTAATTCTCTGAACGCAATATTTTGAAGACTTTCCTCCAAATGAGGATCTTTCCGAATTTGAGGTCCGAAGTGGATATATTCCTTCAGTTAGGAATCACTTGGGTAAACATCTCCCACAAATAGTCAAACCCAGAACTCTCTTTTGTTCTTTTTTTTTTAAGTTAGGAAGCAGCGGTACCTTGTAAATTCACTTTTAATTCTCGGTAACAAATCTGTTACTTTTTTTTATTTTACGTCTAAATTTCTATTCGATCAGTGACAAGTTTATTCATTGTTTCGTATGTTTCTTCAGAGTTTAGCGAGAGCTAAAGATTAACTTGGTAGTGTTGCTATTGTTAAGTAAAGCTGCCTTCACGATAGTTTTGTTGGAATTAATAAAACGCCACATTGCAGGATCATGATACTTAAAACATCTAAAAGTCAACTAACATTACAACAGTAACGAAGATTCTTTGAATGTAAGATTGCTAGGCTTTTCTCTCACTTTCTGAGCAAACAGATTTTTGTGTCTGGGTGCAGCAATTTTCACCACTTGGTGAAATTTTGAGCCAACGAGCTCTGACTGTTGCTTGGAAAATTAAGATTAAGGTCAACTTGAGTCACCTAGACGATGTTCCTGGGTGTTAACATCAGCCGGTTCCAACTTTATATCTGAGTTAGACTTCTTCATGCAGTGTTTAACAGGTCTGATTACGGAAGAAAGATGTAGGGATGTTATTTTGGATTTGTTTATAGATAAATTCCAACGTGTGATACATGATCCTTCGGGTCCCTTCCTACCATTGGGACTGCACGACTTCCTTGACTGCACGACTTCCAAGAGCAAGTCACACTAGAGTGATGAGGTGCCCGCAGCATGTCCTGATGTCCGACCTATTCCAAAATTGAGAAAATAGGCTGCTTTCACAAGAGGCGTGATGCTTTGTATCTGGTTTGTCGGATTCAAGCTAACATATGCATAACAAAAAATTGTAGATGAATGGTTCAGAGAACCAACATGTTGATAAATTAGACACACGTGCAGCTCTTGGGTATCTTTATTGAGGAAACGTTTCGCCACACAGTGGCTTCATCAGTCCATACAAAGGAGAATCGTGAAGAACAGGAGGAGAATGAGGTAATCAGTCTCTCAACCTTGAGTCGAAGTGGTCAGTCCATCAATCTTGAATAGAATACAGCATATGAGCGGAAAAGTGGCTTACATACCGTAGGCAGGAGAGGTGCAGCAGTCGTAGGTGGTGTCACATTTATCTAGTGTGGAAGTAGGTCGTGCCCAAGGGTGACAGTTGAAAATACCACGTACTATCAAAAACAGGAACAAATCAATTAGTGATTAAACAGTCTTGTCACTTTAATGATGAATCAAACACCCGGTAAACAATAAAGGTAGCTAATGTGGAATTGCTTAGATAAGGAAAGGGAGTATCAAGCAAGGAGAAATAAGTATTGCTGGAGTAAGAATTAGATAATGACGAATAGGATGCTCAGGTCCAGTTCATCGGCTCATTGACATCAAGATAAATCTTCACATTGGGTGTAACAGATGGAAATCCAGATAGGAAATAGCAGGTTTGCGTTACTGTGTGAGTGTTGCGTTCAGCACGAGTTACCAAGAGACACTTAAAACGATGAAATGTGTTAATTTATGAAGACTCGAGAAGAACGTAGTTTAACTTGGGGAGGAGAGAGAGTGTCCTCTTGTGAATAGCTTGAAAACTAAGTTTAACTTTGGGGGTCCTCTTGTGAATAATGAAATGTAAAAATAACAAAAAAACAAGTATTCATTTGGAGGTACTTGTATAGATTTTTTTTTCGTCTCCATAATATTATGCATATAATATAGAAGCATGTTTATAGTTGCTTGTTGTATTTTTAATTTACGATTTGTGACTGATGCATGAAGTTCTGTAGTTATTGCCACTTGATATTTTTAATGGTAGAGTCGTGTAGATGTTTTAAGTCGTAATTGTACTAGTTGTAATGTTGTATGTGATGTGTCTGATGATTTCAGTGTTGTCTTTAAAGTTATTAGAAGGTGAGCTAAAAATATTAGAGAGTTTGAGATAGTGGGGGGGGGATGCTGAGAATTTGTCAATCACATTATACTTGTAATTATTTAATGTGTTAATGGATGAGTTGTTATAATGTTAATGATAATATTGCGAAGTTGTTGATTTGTTAAATTATAATTGTAGTTAATGAACATGTTTGATATGATTGTAGATTCCTGGAGTGGAGGTGTTGCAAGGGTCAGTCCTCCTCGGCCCCGTTCATAACCAGATGAATGAAAGTTATGATAATGCAATGACTGTATCAACTGCAATGTTGCAGGCGGTAACTGACGATATTGAGAGAATCTCTGAAGTTATTAGAGGGTGACCTAGTAAATGTTAATGTAATTCCTAACAATGGGAGGAGTTTTTTTTTTTTTTTTTTTTTTTTTTGATAGGAAAATGAGATTTTCTTGGTGGGTTTGAGAGAATGAGTGAAAATGTGTTTATAAGGGAGAAATATTAGCAGTAATCTGATGTTTGAAAGGTAGATGGAGAAGTGATGTTTTGTAATGCAGAAGATGTGGAATATAGGACAGGAGGGAGAGATGGGATGTGGGTGAAGAGTGGAAGGAAATCAAATGTGAATTTGTTTAGACCTAAATTGCAGGAAAAATTAAATAGTTATATGGAATAATTATAGTTTCAAGAGTATCGTTGTGACGACCCGAATATTGTTCCCACGAGTATCGTGAAGACACGAATATTGTTCCCACGAGTATCGTTGTGAAGACCCGAATATTGTTCCCACGAGTATCGTTGTGAAGACCAGAGTATTGTTCCCATTAGTATCGTTGTGAAGACACGAATATTGTTCCCACGAGTATCGTTGCGAAGACCAGAGTATTGTTCCCACTAGTATCGTTGTGAAGACCAGAGTATTGTTCCCACTAGTATCGTTGTGAAGACCAGAGTATTGTTCCCACGAGTATCGTTGCGAAGACCAGAGTATTGTTCCCACGAGTATCGTTGTGAAGACCAGAGTATTGTTCCCACGAGTATCGTTGCGAAGACCAGAGTATTCTTTCACGTGTACGGCTGGAAAGTGACTCAGATATGTGTTGAAATGTGAAATTGTTGGTAGAAGGTGGGCGCTCTTGAGGAGTATTGGGAATAAGGGACAGGGAAGGTTAAAGTGGGACGCAGATAACATGCACTCAAAACTGGAGGTGTATGGAGGAACGTGTTCTTCCTCGAAGGAATCTGGAGTGTGAAAAAAGACGATGGGCAAGCATTAAATACAGAATCTTAGAAATCAATAAGTTGGATAGAGATGTCATTTAAAATAAGAGTGATTTTCATGCATATTGTAAGTGTACAGGGTGTTTTAAAAAGATAGGACCAATTTGAAAGCAGTTTGCTTTGAAATTGAGTTTCTCTCTCTGAAACACCCTGTATTTACCAGTGTGTTCGAATGAACCAGTCTTTAAAGTTATGAATTTATAACCGTGCGTGTGTGCGCGCTCTTGTGCGTGCGTGCGCGTGCGTGTCGATAGTTATGCTTTGTATAACTATGTATGAAATACTGTAATGCTTTGCAACTTAGCCCTGTAATAAAGTTGGTAGAATTACCGACAATATGTAAAGTAAAAGGACACAAGTGCAACTAATGTGACATTTTATTGTGGCAACGTTTTGCTCTCCAGGAGCTTTATCAAGCCATTACAAACTTAGCCCTGCCCACCCTGCATCGGGTCAGCTCTCAGTGGGTATTGCGCAATGACGCTGTGTTGCACTGTCATCACGCTAGTTGTCACGGGGCTAGTTCAAGTAAATTTACTTAAACCTGCAGTAAGAAAATTTACTTGCAGTGTAGTTGATAAATATCGAGTCTATTGCAACAAATATGCATTGTTTTTGTACACATGTACGTATTTTTTAGACATAAAATGTTGACCAAATCCCATTCTTCCATCTCCTTGTTGCATAAATCTTCAGTGCTGAAGAAAGTTAAAAGTAACATTTATCCTGTGAGAGTGTTCCTCAGAGATGGTAATTCCCAAGTAATTGGAACTCCGACCCTGTTCGAACAAAACCTTTGAAGCTGCCTTAACTCATGACCTGCTAATGGAGTGCATGTCTAAGCAAGTTTATTCAGGTATACATAAATACAGTTACATAGATTATGATACGTAGCAGCATGTGTGTAGAGAACCTAGGATAACCCCATGAGAGTCAGTGTCTTATTTCCATTGGGGACCTTTATATTTCCATTGACGATATCTTTATTGTTCTACCGTAGTCATCCACCTCAGAAGGACCTATTTATTTCTTTTTATGAGATCTTTCTGCGTTTAGGAATAGATCAGTGAAATATAACTGGCTTTTGTTCCCAGTATTATAAAATATATGCTGGCAGCACCTTGCATATACATCAAATATTGCTTAAAATATATTTTATTTTTCTATTTTGGGATAAAGTACGTGCGTTCTATTTGTAAGTCAGAACTTGTCTCCTGTTTATTGTGGCGTCAGTTACATTTACTTACTGTGAAACACTAAAACCACTTTTGACATTCAGTGACGGAGATTGTCCTCCATCATCCTATCGTGAGATAGTCACGCTGTTTTGTGTTCATTTCTATTGTTTGCTGTGGAGATTTCTTGAGAAGATATGACGAAACAGTTTTAGGGACAGGTTTCCAGAGATCTTCTTAACCTAGTCCTAAACAGGGTTTCCTGTCCACATACTGACTGACAGTCACCCTACTCGCATCATTAGAAAAGCTAAAAGTTGCCAGGACTGGGAAGAATTGCCATGTTCCAAAGTTGAGCTTGAGTTTTCCCGCTCTTCGCTCATCTTTAAAGTCAACACTTTCAGCTTTCTCATAGCGCTGATTTCACATTACTGTGACCCTCCACCCCCCAGAGTTAACTTCACTGTCAGAGTTCGCTTTACTGTGGTTATGGAGTTCACATTACTGTGACCCTCCACCCCCCAGAGTTAACTTCACTGTCAGAGTTCGCTTTACTGTGGTTATGGAGTTCACATTACTGTGACCCTCCACCCCCCAGAGTTAACTTCACTGTCAGAGTTCGCTTTACTGTGGTTATGGAGTTCACATTACTGTGGGGATAGAGTTCATTTCGCTGTGATCACGGAAATCACTTTCCTTTGGGCCAAAAGGCACACAACTTGTTCTGTTGGTCAGTGTATAAGTGAATTTAACCGCTGTGCCACTGCTCGGAGACGGAAATACTGACCAGTACCGTACTTAAACGCCAAAGGAATCAACTAGTCTTGAGTGATGTCAGACAAAGGTGCTCTTGATGATGGGACCCTCAGTGATGATAAAAAAACGCCATCATCAAACACCAGACATTAGCTGTGTACCACATTCTGTGGTGTGTTATTCTATATACTATGTTCAGTGGTACGTCATTGGTTCTTTCCCGTGTACGATATTCAGTTGTATGAGAGAACGTGTACCATGGCGTTGCTACACTTTGATGTGTACCATGTTACCTGGTACACCTTAATGTCTATCATGTTCAGTTGTGCACCTGGCAGTGTATCACACTTAATGCCATGCCGGAAGCACATTATTCTCTCCAAGTTACTGGCAATGATGAAATAAATTAATCCCTCTAGAGACGAAAGACGGACGATGTGCTCCAAACCTTCCTAAAGTTCTTGTTTACCACGACCAGAATATTGATTCCACCTGGTTCTGTCTTTGCGCATGAATATCTACTTTGAAAGTGTTCTTTAACGGTGTAGGACACGTGGAAATTGTTTAATGGTGTAGGACACGTGGAAATTGTTTAATGGTGTAGGACACGTGGAAATTGTTTAATGGTGTAGGACACGTGGAAATTGTTTAATGGTGTAGGACACGTGGAAATTGTTTAACGGTGTAGGACACGTGGAAATTGTTTAACGGTGTAGGACACGTGGAAATTGTTTAATGATGTACGACACGTGGAAATTGTTTAATGGTGTAGGAAACGTGGAAATTGTTTAATGGTGTAGGACACGTGGAAATTGTTTAATGGTGTAGGACACGTGGAAATTGTTTAATGGTGTAGGACACGTGGAAATTGTTTAATGGTGTAGGACACGTGGAAATTGTTTAATGGTGTAGGACACGTGGAAATTGTTTAATGGTGTAGGACACGTGGAAATTGTTTAATGGTGTAGGACACGTGGAAATTGTTTAATGGTGTAGGACACGTGGAAATTGTTTAATGGTGTAGGACACGTGGAAATTGTTTAATGGTGTAAGACACGTGGAAATTGTTTAACGGTGTAGGACACGTGGAAATTGTTTAACGGTGTAGGACACGTGGAAATTGTTCAACGGTGTAGGACACGTGGAAATTGTTTAACGGTGTAGGACACGTGGAAATTGTTTAATGGTGTAGGACACGTGGAAATTGTTTAATGGTGTAGGACACGTGGAAATTGTTTAACGGTGTAGGACACGTGGAAATTGTTTAACGGTGTAGGACACGTGGAAATTGTTTAACGGTGTACGACACGTGGAAATTGTTTAATGGTGTAGGAAACGTGGAAATTGTTTAATGGTGTAGGACACGTGGAAATTGTTTAATGGTGTAGGACACGTGGAAATTGTTTAATGGTGTAGGACACGTGGAAATTGTTTAATGGTGTAGGACACGTGGAAATTGTTTAATGGTGTAGGACACGTGGAAATTGTTTAATGGTGTAGGACACGTGGAAATTGTTTAATGGTGTAGGACACGTGGAAATTGTTTAATGGTGTAGGACACGTGGAAATTGTTTAATGGTGTAGGACACGTGGAAATTGTTTAATGGTGTAGGACACGTGGAAATTGTTTAATGGTGTAGGACACGTGGAAATTGTTTAATGGTGTAGGACAAGTGGAAATTGTTTAATGGTGTAGGACACGTGGAAATTGTTTAATGGTGTAGGACACGTGGAAATTGTTTAATGGTGTAGGACACGTGGAAATTGTTTAATGGTGTAGGACACGTGGAAATTGTTTAATGGTGTAGGACACGTGGAAATTGTTTAATGGTGTAGGACACGTGGAAATTGTTTAATGGTGTAGGACACGTGGAAGTTGTTTAATGGTGTAGGACACGTTGAATTTGTTTAATGGTGTAGGACACGTTGGAAATTGTTTAATGGTGTAGGACACGTGGAAATTGTTTAATGGTGTAGGACACGTGGAAATTGTTTAATGGTGTAGGACACGTGGAAATTGTTTAATGGTGTAGGACACGTGGAAATTGTTTAATGGTGTAGGACACGTGGAAATTGTTTAATGGTGTAGGACACGTGGAAATTGTTTAATGGTGTAGGACACGTGGAAATTGTTTAATGGTGTAGGACACGTGGAAATTGTTTAATGGTGTAGGACACGTGGAAATTGTTTAATGGTGTAGGACACGTGGAAATTGTTTAATGGTGTAGGACACGTGGAAATTGTTTAATGGTGTAGGACACGTGGAAATTGTTTAATGGTGTAGGACACGTGGAAATTGTTTAATGGTGTAGGACACGTGGAAATTGTTTAATGGTGTAGGACACGTGGAAATTGTTTAATGGTGTAGGACACGTGGAAATTGTTTAATGGTGTAGGACACGTGGAAATTGTTTAATGGTGTAGGACACGTGGGAATTGTTTAATGGTGTAGGACACGTGGAAATTGTTTAATGGTGTAGGACACTTGGAATTTGTTTAATGGTGTAGGACACTTGGAATTTGTTTAATGGTGTAGGACACGTGGAAATTGTTTAATGGTGTAGGACACGTGGAAATTGTTTAATGGTGTAGGACACGTGGAAATTGTTTAATGGTGTAGGACACGTGGAAATTGTTTAATGGTGTAGGACACGTGGAAATTGTTTAATGGTGTAGGACACGTGGAAATTGTTTAATGGTGTAGGACACGTGGAAATTGTTTAATGGTGTAGGACACGTGGAAATTGTTTAATGGTGTAGGACACGTGGAAATTGTTTAATTGTGTAGGACACGTGGAAATTGTTTAATGGTGTAGGACACGTGGAAATTGTTTAATGGTGTAGGACACGTGGAAATTGTTTAATGGTGTAGGACACGTGGAAATTGTTTAATGGTGTAGGACACGTGGAAATTGTTTAATGGTGTAGGACACGTGGAAATTGTTTAATGGTGTACGGCACGTGGAAATTGTTTAATGGTGTACGACACGTGGAAATTGTTTAATGGTGTACGACACGTGGAAATTGTTTAATGGTGTAGGACACGTGGAAATTGTTTAATGGTGTAGGACACTTGGAAATTTTCGTAATGGTGTAGAATACGTGGAAAGTATTTTATAATGGTGTAGGACACTTGAAAATTGTTTTGTAATGGTGTAGGACACGTGGAAAGTGTTTTGTAGTGGTGTGGGACACGTGTAGAGTCTTTTGTAATGGCGTATGACACGTGAATAGCGTTTTGTAATGGCGTATGACACGTGAAAAGTGTTTTGTAATGGTGTAGGACACGTGGAAAATATTTTGTAATGGTGTAGGGCACGTTAAAAGTGTTTTGTAATGGTGGAAAGTTTCTTAATGGTATAGGACATGTGGAAAGTATTTAATGGTGTAAAAATATGAAGAAAAACGTCCATTATCGTTGAAGGAGCAACTTAGAAATTTCACTAATGTATGAACCGCATGAAAAGTGTTCATTAAGTAAATTGCAAACACAAGAGGATCTTTCACAATGATGTATAAATAACATAGTTTAACATCTCTATTATGCACCCCATATCCGTCCTGTGGGCCGTGTGAGATACCATATGTATATATATATATACATTCAAAAAGCTATGTGGATAGTGTACATTACTGCTTCAAACTGAAATGTTTAGATCTCATTTTTTTAGGAATATAATAATCCAGTTATCAGTCCTTTCGTAAAGTTAATGTGCAATATCTAAAAATCTTACAAACATGAAAGTTTTGTAATGCAATCGAGCGAGGTAATTGGGTAGATAGGACACTTGGGTGTCGTTTTTGGGGAAGACGTTTCACTAGCCAGTAGCTTTGCCAGTCCAAAACAGAAAATCCTGGAAATGTTGGAAGACATGAAGCAGTAGTATGAGGTGGTCAGTCCCTCAGCCTTGATGAATCTGAAGATGGTTTCAGACATGAAGCAGTAGTATGAGGTGGTCAGTCCCTCAGTCTTGATGAATCTGAAGATGGTTTCAGACATGAAGCAGTAGTATGAGGTGGTCAGTCCCTCAGCCTTGATGAATCTGAAAATGGTTTCAGACATGAAGCAGTAGTATGAGATGATCATTCCCATCATCTTGCTGGGAAGTGTTCAGCCTATCAGTCTGGTTGTATCTAAAGTGTAAACCCGACGATGATGGTTTCTCTAAGTGAGACAGGCGAAGTAAATAATGCTCGACATACACAGTGTTTCTGTCACATTAAACCATTAATGTGACAGAAAAAATACCTATTGGCCTCTAAGCACTCGCCCCCTGAAGTTAAAAAAAATATTCAAATTATGTGTTACTGTAATACAGTAATATGTATTATTGTAACACAGTAATATGTATTATTGTAACACAGTAATATGTATTATTGTAACACAGTAATATGTATTATTGTAACACAGTAATATGTATTATTGTAACACAGTAATATGTATTATTGTAAAACAGTAATATGTATTATTGTAACACAGTAATATGTATTATTGTAACACAGTAATATGTATTATTGTAACACAGTAATATGTATTATTGTAACACAGTAATATGTATTATTGTAACACAGTAATATGTATTATTGTAACACAGTAATATGTATTATTGTAACACAGTAATATGTATTATTGTAACACAGTAATATGTATTATTGTAACACAGTAATATGTATTATTGTAACACAGTAATATGTATTATTGTAACACAGTAATATGTATTATTGTAACACAGTAATATGTATTATTGTAACACAGTAATATGTATTATTGTAACACAGTAATATGTATTACTGTAACGCAGCAATATGTATTACTGTAACGCAATAATATGTATTACTGTAACGCAGTAATATGTATCACTGTAGCGCAGTAATATGTATCACTGTAACGCAGTAATATGTATTATTGTAACAGTAATATGTATTATTGTAACACAGTAATATGTATTACTGTAACGCAATAATATGTATCACTGTAACGCAGTAATATGCATTATTGTAACACAGTAATATGTATTATTGTAACACAGTAATATGTATCATTGTAACACAGTAATATGTATTATTGTAACACAGTAATATGTATTATTGTAACACAGTAATATGTATTATTGTAACACAGTAATATGTATTATTGTAACACAGTAATATGTATTATTGTAACACAGTAATATGTATTATTGTAACACAGTAATATGTATTATTGTAACACAGTAATATGTATTATTGTAACACAGTAATATGTATTATTGTAACACAGTAATATGTATTATTGTAACACAGTAATATGTATTATTGTAACACAGTAATATGTATTATTGTAACACAGTAATATGTATTATTGTAACACAGTAATATGTATTATTGTAACACAGTAATATGTATTATTGTAACACAGTAATATGTATTATTGTAACACAGTAATATGTATTATTGTAACACAGTAATATGTATTATTGTAACACAGTAATATGTATTATTGTAACACAGTAATATGTATCACTGTAACGCAGTAATATGTATCATTGTAACGCAGTAATATGTATCACTGTAACGCAGTAATATGTATTACTGTAACGCACTAATATGTATCGCTGTAACGCAGTAATATGAATTACTGTAACACAGTAATGTGTATCACTGTAACGCAGTAATGTGTATCGCTGTAACGCAGTAATATGAATTACTGTAACACAGTAATGTGTATCACTGTAACGCAGCTGTAATTGGATCTGTGCTCCAATTCCTTGTATTAAGCTTGAATACCTTCCATCACCCTTCCCCCCCTCCCCACAGGCACTGTATAATTCCTACAGGTTTAACGCTCCCCCAATAATAATGCAACTCCCAAACCACTTGCACCTTGTTAATTAAATGTCTCCTTGTGCTCTGACCTTAACCAGCTGCCATCACCAGCTGCCATCACCAGCTGCCATCACCAGCTGCCATCACCAGCTGCCATCACCACCTGCCATCATCACCTGCCATCACCACCTGCCATCATCACCTGCCATCATCACCTGCCTTCATCACCTGCCATCATCACCTGCCATCATCACCTGCCATCACTACCTGCCATCACCCTGCCCTACGAGTCATGCAGCGCCAAGGTGATGGCAGCCAATCAGATTGAATCTAAGAAATGAGGGGTTGCTTCCAGATCTTTGGATCAAAAGCCTTTCATCTGCATAACGTCATCTCCATCGAAGAAGGTTGGGAATGGAGGGGAAGGGTTGTAAAAGACGAAAATACTTAAATGATCTCGCTCTCTTTTGCTCTCTTGCTCTTTCTCTTGCTCTTTTGCTCACTTTTGCTCTCTTTTGATCTCTCTTGCTCTTTTGCTCTCTTGCTCTCTCTTGTTTCTCTCGCCTTGTCTCTTTCTCTTTTCTCTTGCTCACTCTCACTCTTGCATTCTCTCGTGCCTTCTCTGGCTCGCTCTCTTGATCGCTCTTGTTCTTAATTGCTCTTTCACTCATGTTCTCACTGTGCCTGGTGGTCGTGCCCTCGATGCTGACATATAAAGACATACCTACAGGGAACACCATCCATTTGCTGTTTAAAATGTACAGCAGTACGCCAGACGGCGTACGATGTACACTGGTTTGCAAGACTGTGCACCGTGTACAGTGGTACGCCGAGGGAACAACGTGCTCACGAGAGACAAGACGTGTTACGTTATTTTCAACCAAGTGTATATTTCGTTTTTTCATAAGGATTCGATTCACGAAAAGATTCGTTTCCCCTTTTTCTTTTATTTCGTGGATGAGTTAACCACACGAGAAGTGGTCTTTAAAAGTGTAGGAATCTCAGTATACATGGAAGGTGTTCATTACGTGTAGGAATCTCAGTATACATGGAAGGTGTTCATTACGTGTAGGAATCTCAGTATACATGGAAGGTGTTCATTAAGTGTAGGAATCTCAGTATACATGGAAGGTGTTCATTACGTGTAGGAATCTCAGTATACATGGAAGGTGTTCATTACGTGTAGGAATCTCAGTATACATGGTGTTCATTACGTGTAGGAATCTCAGTATACATGAAAAGTGTTCATTACGTGTAGGAATCTCAGTATACATGGAAGGTGTTAATTACGTGTAGGAATCTCAGTATACATGGAAGGTGTTCATTACGTGTAGGAATCTCAGTATACATGGAAGGTGTTCATTACGTGTAGGAATCTCAGTATACATGGAAGGTGTTCATTAAGTGTAGGAATCTCATAAACTCCTTTAATGCTTTACTGTCCTTGCTTCCAGCATCTAAAATCTAGATATTACAAGTCTTTCATTTAGATAGAAGTAGATAGTCATTCTCATCAAATAGCTTCTGCGTAGTCCTTAAAATTCTTCTATTGTTTCTTTCCAATTCATTTATTATATTCATATATTTATATCAGAGTTTCTCGTGTCCTCGATCACCGACGGGCAACCCACCACGGTATTAATAATAATAATAATAATAATAATAATAATAATTTCCTGCTTGCCACCTATTATATCTTTAGAACATGACTCACGAAATCATTATGACACGATTGCAAACAAATCATAAAAGGGTGGGGTTAGAACCCTGTAATCGTGGGTTCTAATCTCACCCGTGGTATGGTTTTCAGCTTCAGAATTTGTGATTACCACTAACTGCGTTCCGGTTAAGTTTTTATAGCAAGAAATACGCAGTGAATAGACCTTGGATACCGACTACTACTGGTTTCCCGTTGTCATCTCTTAACTGTGTATTGTAATGAAACTTACAACAATTGCAAGTGGTTTTTCTGGGCATCGGACACAGGTCTGTTACTTGCAAGCCTTTTATATACTGCAAGCCTTTTATATACTGCAAGCCTTTTATATATTGCAAGCCTTTTATATACTGCAAGCCTTTTATATACTGCAAGCCTTTTATATACTGTAGCAACATTATTTACAATGTCAACCAACTGCTATCCAACTGTACCATCAGAAAAATCATGAGAGTTTTGTTAATTTACAAAGGTGTGACTGATAATGGTATTACAACTAGAGTAATCGAAAGTAAACAGTCAGATATGCAAAGGAGAGATTTGCTATAGCCCAACATGCGAAGTCTTCTAACAGCTCTGTAAACTGGAAGGGGCTAAGATAACACACAAATGGAAGATCCAGTGAAAAATATTTTGGAAGCAGCGGCCATGAATCAGACACCCAAATTCAGTAATGCAAAAGAACAACTCCAGCCAGACAACATTATCAAAATCGCATTGGGAGTGTACATTTTAGCGATTTCCAAAGAAACTTTTGAACTTGACACGTCCCTTGTAGCCCTTGAGCACTGTCATACACTCGATGCACAACCCCTGTATATAACTAGAACTGACACTTTTCTGTCCCTTACCAACTCGCATGTATAATGCTGTAATCTCACTTTGTGTACTTAATGCTGAAGAGGATTTCACTCGGAGATCGAAGGTTGCAGATAGACTAGTCTTCGAATAGTTGATAAATGCTCTCGATTCTTTCACTATCACACTTTACGTGTGTGTACATATATGTTAATAGTCCAAGTCGGACCGAAACGTCGTCATAAGATTCATTCTCCTTTGTGCCGGTTATTTGTGAGCTGTTCAAGTCAGGGTATCATGCGTTTTTTTTATATATATAATTTTTAGTGTAAGGATGATCTGGTAGGACGTCACCCGTTGCTGGGCAACGCTTGTTTGATGAATGTGTGTGCCAACCTGATGCTGACACCACACTCTCATGCTTTTGTGTGACTGTTCGTTATGGCAGTAGGGATGTATGATAGAAAAAATAGGATCTGTGGAGATTAGGTTCTGTGAGGAACATTTTCCTTTAGCACAATCGATCAAGAGTTCCTCTGTAACAGTGGATCATGAATGCCCTGTTAAAATTGTCCTAAAACAGGTCAATTCTTGCTTGCCTGTCCTATATATGCTTTTCAGATTGACCTCCCGAGATTGTGTGGACGTCCGTGGTAGATTTGGTGACTGAGTCGCGGATCATACTCTAGTAAGAGCCCTGATGTGGTTGACATACGCAAATAACCAGTATAGAGTACAGAGCTTACTTGGTGGGACTGTGGATTTTGCTTATAGCCAGTGCACATAGTGTTAAGTTACATTACAATAATAATAATAATCTTTATTTCTATAAGTACATGTACAAGGTATACAGGTCTAGCTGACATCAATAACATACTACTGTGCAGAAAGCCGCTTGTTATGCTGAGAATTGCGGACAAATTAGGTCAAATTTTCCTAGGATGCGACCCACACTAGTTGACTAACACTCAGGTACCCATTTTACTGATGGTGAACATGGACATCAGGTGTCTTATGGAAACCCGTCCTTTTTTTCCAGCCGTACCGGGGATCGACCTCCGGTCCTCAGTGTGTGAGACCAGTGTGCTAGCAGTCGAGCTAAGGAGAGCTGTGTTTTTCTTGGTGTGCTTTCTAGGTGTCGAATTAAGATGGCCATGGTTCTCCATCTGAAGTTTTGTGCCATGAACGATGGGATCTAAAGTTTGGTAAATAGTTACACCATGTAGGCGCATTCTTCCACGAGGAGGGTAGGTGGTGGTGGTGGTGGTGGTGGTTGTGGTGGTGGTGGTGGTTGTGGTGGTGGTGGTGGTTGTGGTGGTGGTGGTGGTGGTGGTTGTGGTGGTGGTGGTTGTGGTGTTGGTGGTGGTTGTGATGGTGGTGATTGTGATGGTGGTATTCATGGTTGTGTTGTTGGTGGCTTTGGTGGTTGTGGTTATGTGTTTGTGGTGGTGGTGGTTGTGGTGGCGGTGGTTGTTGTGGTGATGATGGTGGTGGTGTTGATGAAGGTGATGGTGATGGTGGTGATTGTGATGGTGGTATTGATGGTTGTGGTGTTGGTGTTGTTGTGTTGTTGGTGGCTTTGGTTGTTGTGGTTATGTGTTTGTGGTGGTTGTGGTGGCGGTGGTTGTTGTGATGGTGATGATGGTGGTGGTGTTGATGGTGATGGTGGTGATGGTGATGGTGGTGGTGTTGGCGATGGTGTTGGTGGTGGTGGTCGTCTTCTCTGTTTGCCACTACTCCCCCTACTTACTACTACTTACACTACCAGTATTGCCTCTGCCACTACTTTATTTCCTTCTTCCTCTATCCTGTCCCTGTTCCCCTATCCTGTATATACCGGCTCACTTACCTTCCTATGAAGAATTAGACACATGTGCAACATCTGGGTATCTTTATTGTAGACGTTTCGCCATCCAGTGACTTTATCAATACAGATTCAAGGACATGATTGGAAGACATTAGAACTATATACAAAAGATGAGGTAATTAGTCCCTCAACCTTGGAGCTGGTGTGAAGAGCACCGTAGTGTGTCTTGTAAATGGTCCACGTCGGGCCGAAACGTCGTCGTAAGCAGGTTATTTGTGTATTCCAGTCACGGTATTGTACCTTTTTCTTCTTTAAGGAGGGCAGGGCTAGTAATGAGGAAATGCTATGAATAAAAGGCTACAGCTAATCTCTGTTTGATGAGCATATCGAGTAGCAGCGTATATGAAAGTTTTATATATTCTTTGAAAGTGAGGGGAAGGGGGTTTTCCTTTCCTGGAACCAACATAAAAAGGACATCCAGGGAGGTAAGTTGTCCATCCCTCTTGAGTCCAGGGTCAATGTCTTAGGTAAATGGACACGTGTGTAATGTGACATGTATACAAGTTTCCATACTGTCGCTTGATCTTCACATCGTTTCGGACTCTGGAACAGAATTCTTCTCCAGGCTGAGGGACTGACAGCCTCAAACCTGTCTTCAAGGGTGATGGACTGATTACACCGTCTAAACATCTTCACTGCTCCTGCCTACTTTCTGTACTCGACTGAAGAAGCCTACCGTGTAGACGAAACGTTTCGGAATAAAGATACCTAACTGTTGCCTGTGTCTTACCTGTGTAACATATTATTGTGGCAACGTTTCGCTCTCCAGGAGCTTTGTCAAGCCGTTACCAACATTACAAGGACACAGAGGGTATATATAGGTATCACGAGAGGTAAGATAGGTAGCAGTGGTGGTAGTAGTTACAGAATGGGCAGAGGTAACTCTGAGTTGCTATTTGATGGCAGGGTTAACTGTTTTGAGTAGAATTTTGATTAAGGGTGACTCTTTCTCCTCCAAATCCTTTATGTAGCTGTTTAATTCAACGCTGAGCGTCTCCCCATTGCTAAACCAAAATATTGCTGGAAATAGATGTCTTCAGATGTAACGGTTATATTTAATGGAACAGTCAACTAGCTCAATAAAATCCTGATGAGGGAGAACACTGTGATCATTGTGGGAAAAAAACTTACGTAGAGCTCAGGACATTTATTTGAGGAAACGTTTAGCCACGAGAGGCTTCTTCAGGACTGAATAAATCACTCGTGGCAAAACGTTTACTTTAATAAATGTCCTGAACTGTACTTAAGTGTTTTTTTCCCACATCTTAATGGAATCACCAGACCATTTTTCAATGTTATTAACTGATGGATGGCTGCGTCAGTGGAGACGTTCGTGAAAAGATGTAACGTAAAAAGGTGCTATGCGTTTAGTCAACATGTGGATGTTAGGAATGCATGACAGGACGTCCTCAGTGTTTCAAGTGTGAAGGATTGATGGATATAAGGAGCGAAGAAGTGTTTATCGAGGAGTTTTAGATGGTATTTGGACTCCTTGAGTGCCGACACCACGAAGGTGAGGCACATATGTGATGTATATGGTTTAGAAAACAGACCAGTTGAAGAATGAGACACTAGTGCAACATTGGCCGTGACGAACTCTAGCTCAAGTCCCCTCAAAGCCGTCAACATGACTCACGAAATCGTAATGACACGATTGCAAACAATTCATACCACGGAAGGGGATAGAACCCGCAATCAGAAAGTCTCAAAACTCCAGACCGTCGCGTGAGCCACTGGGCCAGCTAGCAACAGTGGTGCCTATGGTTACAGTGATGCCTCTGCTAAAGAACTGTGGAAGATGATTTGTTTATACCTCAACTCAGTGAAGCATATATGTTTTTGAGTTTGTTATTCACATACACTGGTTCGTCTAGGTTAACTTGGTAGAAAGTTCACGAGTTAATTCTCGAGCTCCAATTTTTTTAAATATTCTTCAAACATTCTGAAAGATTTTTGCTGTTAATAAAACAGGAGCCATCTTGCTTAATAACGAGGATGAACACGACACCGTTATTTAATAAACGTAAGAAAAATGGTGAAGCATTAGCTAGAAGCACAATGGAGGGGTTTAACGAAGGTGTAGAAATTAGTCAGCAGAAGATGAGGTAATCAGTCAGCCAGACAGTGTTTACCCTTTCTGCAGGAAAGGGGTCACTATCACAGGTCTTTTCCAGATGGCGACCCCGTCTTAATCTCTCGGTGGGTGAGAGGAACAACTATAGTTTAAGGTCTTCAGGTTTGTGGAGACATCACCGTAGCAGAGATAGGAAGTTAGTTGCTTATATAGATGTAAGATGAGGCGCAACAGTAGAAGAAATCGTCACCGAGAACGGACCCATTAGTGGAAGTAGGATATGGCCAAGTTGGGTCAGAGGTAACAAGTAAGTTGGAGAAGGTATCCTCTGCCAAGATTGATCACCTCGCCTACTATCTCTACACCGTTGAATTACCTCTGTATTGAATTGACAGTTCCCTTGGCAAACGAAACGTTTTAATAGAGTCGGTTTTGTATACCATTACTGCTTGACTTACGAAATCGTAATGACACGATTGCAAACAAACCATACCACGGGTGGGGTTAGAACCCGTGATCAGAGTCACAAAACTACAGACCGTTGCGTTAGCCACTGCTTTGTTTACCATTACTGCTGGCACACATCGGTATCACATGCCATTAAATGATACCTGTGGCTATTAGTACTGAGACCAATCTAATACATAATTGTATAAAACGTGTTTTGTGTGTGTATTTGGTAACATTTCGGAGTGGCGGTCGTTTTTTTTGTTAAAGATCATTATACCGTGATTTCCTCACTAACCTCGTCTAAATCCATACAACCTTTTCTGCCAATCTATTCTACGGAAATCCTTCAGTAGTATGCTATTAACTCTACAAGGAATATGCAATTTCGGTGACCTATGCTCCCAAATAAACACAGCCGACTTAACCTGAGTTTAACGATGGTCGTGACAGCTGGAGCCTTGATCCACACAAAACACTGTCTAGACTACCAGGGTTCTCGGAGACTGAGTCCACAAGTGACAGTGTAACAAATGTGTTTGTGAGTGTGTGGTTGTGTTTAATGGATATGATGGGCCCAGCAGCTTGTTTTCCTTGGTTAGCATACAACTGCTGACTACCTGAGACATTCTGGAAAAGACAATGGAAGGCAGCCCTGGCAGGTAGCCAAGAAATAAACTAGTTTGCGAATCTTAGTATTGCTCTCAGGTGAATTTTCCACCAGACCTCAAAGTTTAACAATAGTAATTAAAATGTAGCGTATAGATAATGTAAATAAGATGACAATGTTGCTTATTTAATCATTGTCTTTAAGGTCTCATCTCTATGAACATGACAGACGTGCGTCCTACCATAATACATCACCTGAAAAAATACAATATTTGAATATATACCAAGGTGAGTGACACCCTTCACTTTTGGGTCCTACTTCAGGAGTGACTGAATTTTCGAGATCTGTTTGCAAAACAAACTTTCAAACGTTAAACTTGTACTAGTCTTGGTAATTGTTAAAAAAAATGAAGTGCAAATTGCGCTAATCTTTACAAAATAAAAACATCATATACAATCACCAGTCTGCATGATAACCCATAGTCAAAAATTGATTACTAGGCTATCAATCCATGTGCCATACGTATGATAACATATATATGGTATTTGGTCTATAATACTAAAATAAATCAATAAGATAATAACACAAAACTTACAAATCCCACAGGATAGAAGTGTGCAAATCCTATCTGGGGTTAGAAAGACGAAGTTCACAAATGACTATGTAATTTAGACTGAACTTTGTTCTAACTGCTAACACAACACACAAAATATACTTTATACTATTAATTGTTTGTTGTGTTCACTAAACGAAAGTTTGGAGTGACGACCAGAGGCAAAATCAACAGTGGAATAAAATACCAACAAAATCCAGACTTGACATAGAATTTACACAACATAGCCGGCAGAACGTAACTTCAATACGAGACGTAAGAGCAAAAATTTACGTCTAGTCCCCGTAGAACACTTCAGATAGACGACGACGTAGCTCTGAGACAGAGCGTTTGGGAAAGTGTAATACACTTGGAGACTGGATAACATACCAACTCTCCCAGAGCTTGAAGACTAATAATGCTGCGTGTCTAGCGGAGGGGAGAAGACCCCCACACACCAGCCAAGTGGTGCTCGCCGAGAGGCCACAAGTTAAGAAGAAATTATGCGAGTTAAGGATGAGTGATCAGGCGAGGAGGTCATTCATATCTTCCACCTGTTCTGAGCACTTAAAATGTTGAACTTAATTATTGTAAAGGAAGCAAGCTGATGGCTTATCTAAACAAAGTGTTTGTCATTGATCTCAGGCTTAATTGTCTTGGTCACTTTCTACCATAACACAAGCCAAACATTAAATATTAAGCATTAAACAGACATTAATTACGTATGCAATACGTATGTAATACGTAATTAATGTAATACGTAATTAATGTAATACGTAATTAATGTCTGTTTAATGCTTAATATTTAATGTTTGGCTTGTGTTTATTTTTTTAAAACATGTTTAAATATATTAAAAAACTGGTTGGGTCAGATGTTTCTGGGTCATATTAAAGTGGCTCAGAGAGGGTCGTTGTTACGCAAAAATGTGGGATAGCTGGGGGCTTGAGCCTGGTCTAAGGGCAAAGGTAAAAGTTACACACATCTCAAGCCCAAACCGGCCACCCAGGGCTATCCCAGTCAAAACAGAAAGCGCTAAACTGGTATGTGTACTTCAAGGGGTTGGGTAACAGAGGGTTAGGCAAAAATTCCAATTAGGAAAATATATCTATTTAATCACCATAACATAACATAACAGAAAAACCTTAATTCTAAACGCCAAAATGAGGGTACACACCACATTATTATTATTATTATAATCAAGGGGGAAGCGCTAAACCCGGAGGATTATACAGCGCCTGGGGGGGGGGGATGTGGAAGGCATTCAGGCTTAATTCGGGGAACTGGAGCACAGATCCAATTCCCTAAATCAAGAGCCCCTCACCAACATCAAGGAACCTTCCTTGAGGGGGTACACACCACAGCTGGCTGGAGGTTCAGCCACCATAACACTAGGCTTCGTCAGCGTCAGGCCGTCATTACACTACAAACCTCATTTTTTATTTCTTCACTCCTCCCACAGCACCCTGACCATGTCAGAGCCTGGGTGAACATACAGGTAAGCCATATGAGAGCCTATGGCTTGAGTTGGATAAACAAAATGAGTGTACAACTACAAACTTATCTTAAATACACAGCATCTCCGACGCCAGCCTCTACACCCCATGCTAACGTCACGTGACTCCCTCAAACCACCTTACTCCGCGTACCCAAACATCCTTGGAAAATAAATCATTAACAGAATTTCTTTATAATTACAGTTAGAGTACTTTACAGTACCCCCAAATGCACATTATAAATTATAAAATTATTCTTTACAACTATAATATTCATACTATTATGGCACACTTCTCCACTATATGTACATTACGATGTCATGCAGAACCCTGCATAAGTCGTTCTCCTTCGGTTGGGGTAAATTTGGTTTGTTTGGATCTGGCTGAGTTGTGTCGGAGACGATCACTTGAGGCTGACTTGGGCTAGACTGAATAAGGACGACATGGATGATTTTAGTGCAGCGTTTACTGGTTTTGTTGGATCCGATCCTCTTGGGTTTGATTCAGGAAAAGGTTAGGATAGGTTATCTTGGATTTGCCTGTGATGAGTTGTGGTAGGATGAGTTGGAAACGATTAGTTCCGGGCTGGTAACGTTGAGTTAAACTGTGTTCTGCTAGGATGGCAGGTTTGTTATGGAAGGGAAGGGATAGGTTGGGTGAGGTTCAGCGGTGATGGGATGGATTCAGGTGGAAATGTTTTTGTTTGAGTTGGTCATTGTACGTGTTAATAATGATTGGTCATTGTACGTGTTAATAATGATTGGTCATTGTACGTGTTAATAATGATTGGTCATTGTACGTGTTAAAAATGATTGGTCATTGTACGTGTTAATTATGTTTGGTCATTGTACGTGTTAATTATGTTTGGTCATTGTACGTGTTAATTATGTTTGGTCATTGTACGTGTTAATTATGTTTGGTCATTGTACGTGTTAATTATGTTTGGTCATTGTACGTGTTAATTATGTTTGGTCATTGTACGTGTTAATTATGTTTGGTCATTGTACGTGTTAATTATGTTTGGTCATTGTACGTGTTAATTATTATATATATATATATATATATATATATATATATATATATATATATATATATATATATATATATATATATATATATATATAAATATATTTGATCAAATCAAACTTTCTTACATAATACAAAATCATAAGTTTTTCTTAAAGAATTATAGAGAATATTAACTAGAGAACTGAACTCAAAATAAAGAAAAGGGACATTGCCTTCTCAGGTTTTTTATGGGGTTTTTAATTTCTAAGGGTTAAATAAACCCTTAAAAACCTGGAGCCAGAGAAAAAACACTAATAGTTTTTAGCTAATAACTTCAGAACGCGTAGGTAGTAGGTTGGTAGACAGCAACCACCCAGGGAAGTACTACCGTCCTGCCAGATGACTGTGAAACAAAAACCTGTAACTGTTTTGCATGATGGTAGGATTGCTGGTTTCTTTTTCTGTCTCATAAACACGCTAGATAACAGGGATATCTTGCTACTACTACTTACACTTTGGTCACACTTCACAGACACGCACATGCATATATATATATACATACATCTAGGTTTTTCTCCTTTTTCTAAATAGCTCTTGTTCTTTTTTATTTTCTTCTATTGTCCATGGGGAAGTGGAAAAGAATCTTTCCTCCGTAAGCCATGCGTGTCGTATGAGGCGACTAAAATGCCGGGAGCAATGGGCTAGTAACCCCTTCTCCTGTATACATTTACTAAAAAAGAGAAGAAGAAAAACTTTATAAAACTGGGATGCTTAAATGTGCGTGGATGTAGTGCGGATGACAAGAAACAGATGATTGCTGATGTTATGAATGAAAAGAAGTTGGATGTCCTGGCTCTAAGCGAAACAAAGCTGAAGGGGGTAGGAGAGTTTCAGTGGGGGGAAATAAATGGGATTAAATCTGGAGTATCTGAGAGAGTTAGAGCAAGGGAAGGGGTAGCAGTAATGTTAAATGATCAGTTATGGAAGGAGAAAAGAGAATATGAATGTGTAAATTCAAGAATTATGTGGATTAAAGTGAAGGTTGGATGCGAGAAGTGGGTCATAATAAGCGTGTATGCACCTGGAGAAGAGAGGAATGCAGAGGAGAGAGAGAGATTTTGGGAGATGTTAAGTGAATGTATAGGAGCCTTTGAACCAAGTGAGAGAGTAATTGTGGTAGGGGACCTGAATGCTAAAGTAGGAGAAACTTTTAGAGAGGGTGTGGTAGGTAAGTTTGGGGTGCCAGGTGTAAATGATAATGGGAGCCCTTTGATTGAACTTTGTATAGAAAGGGGTTTAGTTATAGGTAATACATATTTTAAGAAAAAGAGGATAAATAAGTATACAAGATATGATGTAGGGCGAAATGACAGTAGTTTGTTGGATTATGTATTGGTAGATAAAAGACTGTTGAGTAGACTTCAGGATGTACATGTTTATAGAGGGGCCACAGATATATCAGATCACTTTCTAGTTGTAGCTACACTGAGAGTAAAAGGTAGATGGGATACAAGGAGAATAGAAGCATCAGGGAAGAGAGAGGTGAAGGTTTATAAACTAAAAGAGGAGGCAGTTAGGGTAAGATATAAACAGCTATTGGAGGATAGATGGGCTAATGAGAGCATAGGCAATGGGGTCGAAGAGGTATGGGGTAGGTTTAAAAATGTAGTGTTAGAGTGTTCAGCAGAAGTTTGTGGTTACAGGAAAGTGGGTGCAGGAGGGAAGAGGAGCGATTGGTGGAATGATGATGCAAAGAGAGTAGTAAGGGAGAAAAAGTTAGCATATGAGAAGTTTTTACAAAGTAGAAATGATGCAAGGAGGGAAGAGTATATGGAGAAAAAGAGAGAGGTTAAGAGAGTGGTGAAGCAATGTAAAAAGAGAGCAAATGAGAGAGTGGGTGAGATGTTATCAACAAATTTTGTTGAAACTAAGAAAAAGTTTTGGAGTGAGATTAACAAGTTAAGAAAGCCTAGAGAACAAATGGATTTGTCAGTTAAAAATAGGAGAGGAGAGTTATTAAATGGAGAGTTAGAGGTATTGGGAAGATGGAGGGAATATTTTGAGGAATTGTTAAATGTTGATGAAGATAGGGAAGCTGTGATTTCGTGTATAGGGCAAGGAGGAATAACATCTTGTAGGAGTGAGGAAGAGCCAGTTGTGAGTGTGGGGGAAGTTCGTGAGGCAGTAGGTAAAATGAAAGGGGGTAAGGCAGCCGGGATTGATGGGATAAAGATAGAAATGTTAAAAGCAGGTGGGGATATAGTTTTGGAGTGGTTGGTGCAATTATTTAATAAATGTATGGAAGAGGGTAAGGTACCTAGGGATTGGCAGAGAGCATGCATAGTTTCTTTGTATAAAGGCAAAGGGGATAAAAGAGAGTGCAAAAATTATAGGGGGATAAGTCTGTTGAGTGTACCTGGTAAAGTGTATGGTAGAGTTATAATTGAAAGAATTAAGAGTAAGACAGAGAATAGGATAGCAGATGAACAAGGAGGCTTTAGGAAAGGTAGGGGGTGTGTGGACCAGGTGTTTACAGTGAAACATATAAGTGAACAGTATTTAGATAAGGCTAAAGAGGTCTTTGTGGCATTTATGGATTTGGAAAAGGCGTATGACAGGGTGGATAGGGGGGCAATGTGGCAGATGTTGCAAGTGTATGGTGTAGGAGGTAGGTTACTGAAAGCAGTGAAGAGTTTTTACGAGGATAGTGAGGCTCAAGTTAGAGTATGTAGGAAAGAGGGAAATTTTTTCCCAGTAAAAGTAGGCCTTAGACAAGGATGTGTGATGTCACCATGGTTGTTTAATATATTTATAGATGGGGTTGTAAGAGAAGTAAATGCGAGGGTCTTGGCAAGAGGCGTGGAGTTAAAAGATAAAGAATCACACACAAAGTGGGAGTTGTCACAGCTGCTCTTTGCTGATGACACTGTGATCTTGGGAGATTCTGAAGAGAAGTTGCAGAGATTGGTGGATGAATTTGGTAGGGTGTGCAAAAGAAGAAAATTAAAGGTGAATACAGGAAAGAGTAAGGTTATGAGGATAACAAAAAGATTAGGTGATGAAAGATTGAATATCAGATTGGAGGGAGAGAGTATGGAGGAGGTGAACGTATTCAGATATTTGGGAGTGGACGTGTCAGCGGATGGGTCTATGAAAGATGAGGTGAATCATAGAATTGATGAGGGAAAAAGAGTGAGTGGTGCACTTAGGAGTCTGTGGAGACAAAGAACTTTGTCCTTGGAGGCAAAGAGGGGAATGTATGAGAGTATAGTTTTACCAACGCTCTTATATGGGTGTGAAGCGTGGGTGATGAATGTTGCAGCGAGGAGAAGGCTGGAGGCAGTGGAGATGTCATGTCTGAGGGCAATGTGTGGTGTGAATATAATGCAGAGAATTCGTAGTTTGGAAGTTAGGAGGAGGTGCGGGATTACCAAAACTGTTGTCCAGAGGGCTGAGGAAGGGTTGTTGAGGTGGTTCGGACATGTAGAGAGAATGGAGCGAAACAGAATGACTTCAAGAGTGTATCAGTCTGTAGTGGAAGGAAGGCGGGGTAGGGGTCGGCCTAGGAAAGGTTGGAGGGAGGGGGTAAAGGAGGTTTTGTGTGCGAGGGGCTTGGACTTCCAGCAGGCATGCATGAGCGTGTTTGATAGGAGTGAATGGAGACAAATGGTTTTTAATACTTGACGTGCTGTTGGAGTGTGAGCAAAGTAACATTTATGAAGGGATTCAGGGAAACCGGCAGGCCGGACTTGAGTCCTGGAGATGGGAAGTACAGTGCCTGCACTCTGAAGGAGGGGTGTTAATGTTGCAGTTTAAAAACTGTAGTGTAAAGCACCCTTCTGGCAAGACAGTGATGGAGTGAATGATGGTGAAAGTTTTTCTTTTTCGGGCCACCCTGCCTTGGTGGGAATCGGCCAGTGTGATAATAAAAAAAAAACTTCAGAACGCCTCATCCGATCGGCTTAAAATTTTCAGCATATTTAGCTGAAGCTTCATGGGTCACCTGACCAATGTAGGTCTTCTCTAATTTTTTTGTGGTGAGCCTTCTCAAAATTCCTTTCCAAAGGATAACTTTAGGAATCATTTTCTAATCAGTTTCAGGATTTCATCACTGGAGTATCCTTAGAGGAAAGTTAGCATTATTAATGGTGTGTGTTACCTGGAGGTTATTCCGGGGATCAACGCCCCCGCGGCCCGGTCCATGACCAGGCCTCCCGATGGATCAGGGCCTGATCAACTAGGCTGTTACTGCTGGCCGCACGCAGTCCAACGTACGAGCCACAGCCCGGCTGATCCGGCACTAGCTTTAGGTATCTGTCCAGCTCTCTCTTGAAGGCAGCCAAGAGTTTATTGGTAATTCCCCTAATGCTTGATGGGAGGCTGTTGAACAGTCTTGGGCCTCGGACACTTATGGTGTTTTCCCTTAGTGTACCAATGGCGCCCCTACTTTTTATTGGGGGCATTTTACATCGCCTGCCCAGTCTTTTACTTTCGTAGGGAGTGATTTCTGTGTGCAGATTTGGGACCATTCCTTCCAGGATTTTCCAAGTGTAGATTATGATATATCTCTCCCTCCTGCGTTCCAACGAGTACAAGTCAAGTGCTTCCAAGCGTTCCCAGTAGTTAAGGTGCTTGACACAACTTATACGTGCAGTAAAGGATCTCTGTACACTCTCTAGATCTGCGATTTCACCTGCTTTGAATGGAGATGTTAATGTACAGCAGTATTCCAGCCTAGAGAGAACAGGTGATTTGAAAAGGATCGTCATTGGCTTGGCATCTCTCGTTTTGAACGTTCTCATTATCCATCGTAACATTTTCTTTGCACGTGCGATCGTGGCACTGTTGTGATCCTTGAAAGTGAGATCCTCAGACATTACTACTCCCAGGTCCCTTACATTATTTTTCCGCTCTATTGTATGGCCAGAGTCTGTAGTATACTCTGTTCTAGTTATTATCTCCTCCAGTTTTCCATAACGGAGTAGTTGGAATTTGTCCTCATTGAACATCATATTGTTTACCGTTGCCCACTGGAAAACTTTGTTTATATCTTCTTGGAGGTTAACCGCGTCCTCAGCAGATGACAGCCACATGCAGATCCTAGTATCATCCGCAAAGGATGATACGGTGCTGTGATGTATATCTCTGTTTATGTCTGATATGAGGATAAGGAATAAGATGGGGGCGAGTACTGTGCCTTGTGGAACAGAGCTCTTCACTATGGCAGCCTCCGATTTAACTCTGTTGACCACTACTCTTTGTGTTCGATTTGTTAGGAAGTTGAAGATCCATCTCCCCACTTTCCCAGTTATTCCTTTAGCACGTATTTTATGGGCTATTACGCCATGATCGCGTTTGTCAAATGCTTTTGCAAAGTCTGTGTATATTACATCTGCATTCTGATTTTCTTCCAGTGCATCCAAGGCCATATCATAGTGATCCAGTAGTTGTGAGAGGCAGGAGCCACCTGCCCTGAACCCATGTTGCCCTGGATTGTGCAGATTTTGGGAATCCAGGTGATTTGCAATCCTGCTTCTTACACTCTTTCAAAGATTTTTATGATGTGGGACGTCAGAGCTATTGGTCTATAGTTCTTAGCTAATGCTTTTCTGCCACCTTTATGGAGTGGGGCTATATCCGTTGTTTTAAGTGACTGTGGAATTTCACCCATGTCCAAGCTCCTCCTCCATAGTGTACTTAGGGCACGCGAGAGGGGTTTCTTGCAGTTCTTAATGAAAACAGAGTTCCACGAGTCTGGGCCCGGGGCTGAGTGCATGGGCATGTTGTCAATGGCTTTTTCGAAATCTATCTGAGTTAGGGTAATGTCGGAAATCTGGCATACAATTATGGAGTTTTGAGGCTCATTCATGAAGAAATCATTTGGGTCGTCGATCCTCAGACTGATTAGTGGTTCACTAAACAGAGTCGTACTGGGATTTCAATATTTCACTCATTTCCTTGTTGTCATCTGTGTAAGTCCCATCTTGTCTGAGTAAGGGCCCGATACTAGATGTGGTATTTGCCTTGTTTTTGGCATATGAAAAGAAATATTTTGAATTTCTTTCAATTTCACTAATAGCTTTAAGCTCTTCCTGTCTCTCCTGGTTCCTGTAAGAGTCATTTAACTTAAGTTCGATAGTTTCCACTTCAAATATTCTAGCACTCCTGAGGAGCTCAGTGACTCTTCGTCGTCTTCTGTAGAGGGGGCGTCTTTCTCTCTCCAGTTTACTCCTGCTCTTCTTCTTTCTTAGGGGAATATGCCTAGAACATGCTTCAGCTGCCAGGAAGTTGATCCTTTCAAGGCACTGGTTTGGATCCATGTCATTTAAGATATCTTCCCAACATGTTTCGTTTAGGACATGGTTTACCTGGTCCCAGTTGATGTTCTTGTTGTTGAAGTTGTATTTTGTGAAGACACCTTCACAGGTACATGCATTCTGCTGATCAGGACCCCTATGCATGTACGTCTGGACTTCGATTAGGTTGTGATCGGAATTAGTTGTTTTTGATATTCTTATGTCTCTTATCAGGTCCTCATTATTTGTGAAGATAAGGTCAAGTGTGTTTTCTAGTCTTGTTGGCTCCACTATCTGCTGGCTTAAGGTGTGTTTTTCGCAGAGACTTAGTAGCGTTAGTGGCGTTATGACACGTTATGACATTTTGCATTACATGATTATGCTTCCTGAAGGGGGGATGCCTTGACGGTGAGGGGCTCTTGATCTAAGGACCAGGAATTACCCTACCCTTGTTTGGATCATTGAATGCCTCCCAGTCCCAGTTTAGCGTCTTTGCTCCAGATTAAAAATCAAGCAACTGTGAACGGCATTAACCTATACTGGCTGATGCATCGTATGGCATGGATATAGTGTTTCCTGGAGAGAGTTCCGGTCAACGCCCCCGCGTCCCGGTCTGTGACCAAGCATTCCGCTCGCCTCTCTCAGACAGAGACTGGCTGGTGCCACTGCGCTACCATACTCTGAAAGCTTACCTTACTTGTCCTGTTGTTGACCTTGCAACATTGCACAGCTCCTGATGACGCATTCAGAAGTGTGAAAGTACTTGAGATAAAGATTTCCTCCCACTGTGAAAGTGAAAATATTGTTACATTTTGCACAATAGCTAGACTATGCTTATTATCAGATATAAACCTTTTAATTGACGTGTTTTCTTCAAAGGAAGCTTTCCCTTGATTTTAGGTTTAAGTTTTAATGTTGTTATCGCTATTAAGAGAGATTTCTGTAAAATAATTGGAAAATGTCTATTCTGGTCAGAAATAAATCAATGATTGACTCAAAATGGGTTATTCTTGGTTAAGTCTATATAACATTTGTGTACGCCCAAAACCCTTGTAAAATAGTATGTAATGTCTTGGAAACTTAAATAAAACATTCCTATTTCCTTTTTTTTAAAGAACCAATTTTAGACAAACGTTTGACCGTGGACTCTGAAGGTTCCAATTTGCTTTTAGTGGAAGGAATTGCGAAAATTGAAATATTTCTTTTGTTGTGTGATATACTGTGAGTGTCGCAACTGCTGAGTTTCAGTGATGATAATGGAACTTCAGAGAGGCTGCAAGTTTGTGTATTTTAGGATACTGATCTGAGGTAAGAAAATGCCGCGTCTGTTTAGCTCCAAAGTTGGCGTTTCTTAGTGGAAGATTTCTATTAGATTTGGGCTGTGTATTTCTTTATTCGACTTTTTTTTTATTGCAATTGGGGTATCAGATTCCACATGATGACTTGTGAGTGCCGCTTCTTCCCCTTTCCTTCCAAATCTTCATTGCTTATATGTATTGCATTTCGAACTGATGCAGCACTCTACAATACTCCATGTGCATTGATGTCTAGGGGATTGGGGTTATACAATACAGAGATAACTTTCTTGGATCACGCAGTGCCCGAAATACCTCTTGTTTATTGTTGGTGTATATACTGCTGACTTGCTGGGAGTATCACTAATCTCTGGTTGGGCTGCAGCTTCCTCGGTGGTAGTTATCTTGCGGGACGTGTTACTGTGAGCAGGGGCTTCCTCCAGGAGGTCGAGAGCCTGCACTTCGATGTTGCAAGAGGCTGACTAGTTGGATTTTCTTGGCTGACTTTAGCAGGAGGCTTGCATAAACAACTCAGAGTTCCCGTGGAAAGCGGCTGATGTGGGACGTCCCTGGGTAGCTGTTTAGTGATTTTGGATTCCTGAGTCGCGAAATCGCATGACATGATTGCAAACAAATCTCAAATCACTATGGGTTTAAGCCTTAACTCATTCCGTCATTTAATTTTGGATTCTCTAGCCGGTATCGTCATGAACCTGGGTTCTAGCCCCATGGAGCTCTAGCGGAGACTGGCTGCGGTGTTAGGTTCACCACCTGCAGATATTGCAACCTAAGGGCTGTTTTTAGGCCTTGGTCTTAACAGGGGCTTCATGATTGTGACGGTGGCTATCTTACCCCCCACTGCACGCTCACCCCTATGCATTGGACACACGCAACTCACTCATGGATAACACTAGTACCAACTAACACCACTATTCGTGGACTCTTAGGGCCACCTTATCGCAGTCCACGATTAAGTTAACATATTGTTTTGCTTGAGTGGGCAAGCAGGATTCACTTCCTGTGTTTACATCACCCTAACACACTGACCTCTTCACCGAAAGTTCCATCTTTGACGCTGATTCTCACATTTTAGCGGAAACTAATCTACTGCGCCAATTATTTAAATTTCACTCTTGCAGTAATCCCCATATCCATTAACACTTACCCTCACACACTTCTAGCCTTCGCACATTCCTCCCCCCTCGCACATCCCTATTCTCAGAGCTGTATGACCAGTACTGGTTTAGAGCTTATATTGATTATATTGCTATCATTGCAGGGTTCCCTGTTGAAGACTGGCGGAGTGTCATGCTCGCCTATTGCAGGTACTGCTGCAGGAGGGCTGGGGTGCTATGGGTAAAATCTTTGGGAGTATGAAGGTTGTGGGTTTCACTAATGGCTGTGCGGAAGCAGTAGGGGCTCCTGTATGGTAAGTGGCCCATTGCCTAGCTGAGTGTTGGTGTTAAGATATAAAAACTCGTGCGATGAGCACAAAGAAATATATTGAACTAAATACACATAACTCGCACATGGAACGATACTTAAGACGTTTCTGTCCGATTTGGACCATTAACTAGTCACAAGCCTGACCGAAACGTCTTCATAAGTCTTCTAAGTGCGGGTTATTTATGTATCGTTTGTCATTATACTAAATCGTACGACTATAGAAAGCTATTGCAGTCTATATAGCAATGAAACCACGAAGAACGCCTAGCTCTGCTGGGTGCGTGTTCCTTGTAGGATCGATGGCTTAGTGGACAAAGTAACATGTAAGTTGTTTTGTCGTTCTTATACTGGAGATCAGAACACATGCTTCATCTGGTATGTAGGTGAAAGTAGAGTCGAGGGATGGTTGAGATGGCAGTCGTATCACCTCAGTTGAATCACTGACCAGCTGCTCATCCGGCTCTTACCTCAGCGGCGAGTCTCCTGACGGAGCTGGAGAGCCGGCACGCAATCTTGATGGTAGGCGACTGAGGGTTATTTTTTCTCTCGTCTCTTCCTCGGTCTTGAGAGCCCATACAGTGATGGAAGAATGGGGGAATGGAAAAAAAAGAGAGGGACGAATTAAGGAGACTTGTACAGAAAGAGGACTGGAGGTAGGGAGTATATAGAGGAAGGAATACAGGAAACGTGATAGAATTGAAGGAGAGTGAAGAGGAATTGGAGTATCTTCCTCCCATTCCTCTTCACCCCCCTTCAATTCAATCAAGGAAGGTGAAGATGAATATGAGGAAGATATTCCAAAGATGGAACATGTAGAGGAAGGGAGGCACGGAATAAGAGTGCTGAAGAAAGAAAAGAACAGAACGATCAGATGGAAGGGAGGAATAAATATAGGAAGCCTGCAGATGAAAAGAGGTAAAAAGGGATGATACAAGTGTGAGAATGGTGGGAAGGAAGGGATAGAGAATAATGATAGGAGAGAAAAAGACAGAAAGCGTGTAGAATCAAGAAAGGAAACATTAGAAGGAAGGAGAAAGGAAGAAACGTGTACAGGAAGGAAAACAAGAAGCCTGCAATAGATGGAATGATGCAGCCTGAAATGGAAGGGAGAAAAGGGAATATTACTTACAACAAAGTCGTAAGGGTTGGGAGAGGACATGTATTTGACACTTCCTGTCAAATAGGATGGTTAGGTAGGAGAAAAACTAGTAGCATCATGCACTATACATGACCCTAGTAAAGTCAATCAGTACCTTCTAACTGAACAGTGATAAAACGATTTATATTTAAGAGTCACTTTGAATTTGCTTACTGTGTGCGCTCTAACTGCATGAAGCCAAATGCCGTATAACTGTATATCAGCATTTTTTTTATGTCGTGTTTATCATTTACATCTGGTTTTTAAAACCAGCAAGCAAGTCGTGTGATGCTCTCATTAGCACGGGAGATGATCTGTAAACATATTACTTGATAATGGTTGAAGGCAACACTTCCCCCGCCTAGGAAAACTGCCATTGGGAATTAGTGAATTTGCATATGTAGTTTGTAGTCATTAAAACGAAAGTGTGTAGATAATCCAGAGATACTCAGTATTACGACCCAGGTAATCAATGCCTGTATCCTGGGTGTAAAAAGGGAGCTTGGAGCAAAATAAACACAGTAAAAATCTTTGAATTGTGTTATCCTTCACCAAGTATAAACAGATATACACTAAATACACTATGTACAGAATATAGGTATTAGTGCACGCCACGGTAGTGAAGTTAGAACAGCAGCCAAGAGACAATAGACAACCGTACTTCAACCAGCAGCAGAATGAAAATGACAAGGGTGAAAACATGAGTGGTAACCACATCATCTTCACAATTGCCAGATCCAGATTATGACTTGCTGAGCCTAGCTACTAATATGACGCTGGGGGTCCCGATCTTCAGACCCTTAGTGCCTGGTTCGCTGGTTGGGGAGATAGCCTGTGTGAGAATGTAGACATACTCCGAATAAAGGTTACATACTTTTTGCATGCCACACTCAGTGTTCAGTGTTTGAGGACACTTCCTGCCAACTCTGTCACAGCACAAATCACTCTTTCTCCGGCAACGTTTTAAGCTAATTAATCTTTTGATTCAGTGACCTCGCATCGCGAAACTGTGAGATTAAATTCACTCCCTCATTATTGTTCAACGAGCTGTTGAAATATATGTGGATATACACAATATGCAAGGTATATTGTCACAAAATGCATGACAAAAGATTTCTGTTGAAGCCAGGTGGCTCATCTCAAGGCGTCCATGATTCTGTAACGTGTGCTCCAGAAACAAGCTTGACAACACAAGAGGACAGATTTGAGTAATATCAGGTGCTCCCCTCAAATGGTCACTAATGATGCGGTCACATTATTACATCAACTTCGAACATTGTTGAAAACAAGACAGACCTGCAGAAGAATAATGAAGCTCACTTGATGCTGTGCTATTGATAAGTCTTGCAATTCTCAGAGCAAAAATCTGGTGGAAATTTGGTTCCCCAGAGCCTCTACAGACACAGAGGGATCATAATGCTATAACTGGAAATAATTTGTCTTCGTCCCCCACAGTGGGAACAGATTCTTCACCGAACAACGAAGTAACCCTGGATCCGGCAGCTCCAGTCCAACACCTGTCAGTACACCTGTAAACCACAGGTCGGGTTCTTCTCCACCTGTGACTGCCGTATCTAACAATCAGCTGACCAGCACCGCACCTCAACAAGTGTCGGGCCAAAGCTCGAGCATCAAGTACGTATATGGTATGCCTGGACCTGGGCTTTGAAGAGGGCGTGAAAGAGAACATAGAAGGGGACGCCGAAGAAAAAAGTAACCACGCTCAGACATCTCTTCCACAACACAGCTCCACGTTCGTCCTCGCCAAGTACATAATCATCAGACTCAGCTGCGACCTAATCAACAGTCATCAGTTTCTGAATCAACAGCAAAACAGGAGTTATACCGAACAGGGCTCCTCGCTCCCAGTCACCTAAACAAAGCTCCATCTGTCACACCGTAGGTAATACAAAGGTCCAGCTGTCACACCGTAGGTAATACAGAGGTCCAGCTGTCACACCGTAGGTAATGCAAAGCTGAGAAGTGCGTTCAAAACATAAGGTGTACTTGCTCTAGGAGAGAACAAGATCTTTGTCGAGCCTAGAATGAACTCGGCTGAGAGGATCACCCGTTCTTTAAAGACTGAATTTCTAAACAAACCAACAGCATCTCAGGTTTAGTGACTACGTATGCTTGTCAGTGACCTAGTTACTCCTGTCTCAGCTAAGGAGGTTTTGTGCCTTTTGCAAACCCCACTGTCCTACCTGCTTCTAGGGTACTATCAGCATATTTATTCAGTCTGAACGTAACATGAGGAGTCAGTCTATCACAATGCTGTCTGTCAGCATCGGGGGCTTCATTACCAATGTTGATAAGCTCACGCACAGATTCGTGAGCATTTATTAGCCAGACATGATCGCCATTACTGAGACGTTTTTGGACGACAGAAATCCAGAGCTTTTCTAAAACATTTGGCTGAACCTCGTGGATTCGGCGAGACAGGATTGATCACGAAGATGGTATTAACGTATACAGCAGTTAAAGTATACACGTCTACTTAATTGTTTGGTCTAATTACCTGAAAATGGAGTTCTTAGGCTATGCACATATCCTGTATCTCTATAATAGTTTGAGAATGCACTATGCAGTTCTAAATGAAGGAAGTCAAAATACTACGGCATGAAAAATACACAAACCCGCACATGGGAAGGGCAAAATAATCACGTTTAGGTCCTACTTGGATAGTTGAAAATTGTATATAATAGCGACACGTTTATGAAGACGTGTGCAACAGTTGGGTATCTATTGTCGAAACGTTTCGCCTAGGGAACAGGCGAAACGTTTCGACAATAAAGATACCCAACTGTTGCACGTGTCTTACTGACTTGGACCATTGACAAATCACACCGAAGTGAGAAGGAAACAAGGCCAGAATAAAGAGTGCATACGAGAGAGGATAGAGGAACAATCGTAGTTCCGCAGTGGTTGAGGTAGAACTAAGAATGTAGCAAAAGCAGTAGTAGTAAAAGTGAAAAACTAAGGAAAAAATGGCAGTGTAGCAATAATTGATAGTAGTGACAGAGCAAGAGAACAATGGAGCACTGTAGTAGAGCTACTGGTCCACGGGTACAGAACAATGGAACAGTGTGGTAGAGCTACTGGTCCATGGGTACAGAACAGTGGAGCACTGTGGTAGAGCTACTGGTCCACGGCTACAGAATAATGGAGCACTGTGGTAGAGCTACTGGTCCACGGCTACAGGATAATGGAGCACTGTGGTAGAGCTACTGGTCCACGGGTACACAAATGGTTTGCGAGACATAACTCCCTTAGGACAAAACCTACAAAGTCAGAAGATAAAGACAATGAAAATACGGAAAATGTCAGGTTAGGTCAAGTCACGAGTGTTCCGAAGTCTAGAACTTTAGACAAAACCAGGACTTAAATGTTTGGAATGTTATATGTAGAAATTCTGTAGTAACAAGACGGCGTTTGTGAGAACTAGAAGGGCAGGTAGTGTTGTCAGAGGACCAGTTACCAGAATGATTGTGAGCTTACACGACAGGAAAAAAAAGAATTGCAGGGGAGAGTAAGGCGAGCACTTTTCTCCTCTTTAAATCTCAGAGAGCAGCCAGTTTCTCCAAGGTATTGGAGAGGACAAGAGGAGCAGGACATATTGTTTGTTTGGACTTTAGTAAGGCTATTGATAGAGTACCACATCAGAGACTGTTTAAGAAAGTGGCAGAAGTATGAACTAAATTGCTACGATAAGTAAGTTTAGTATCTGAAGAACGGAGGGTGTTTCTAAGATTAAAGAGACTGGAGATATAGGAAGGGAGAGTTTGGGAAAGGGAATTTGAGAGAAAAAGTCTGTTTAACAAGAGAGTAGGCTGAGTTTGTGAAATCGGGAAGATATCCAAGAGGAGAGCACGGGCTCTGTAAAGTAGATATTTCCGAATCGAAAAATTAAGGAGCACAGAGAAAGAGAGAAGCAAAAACACCTTCCTTGAAAAAGGAAGCATGATAAGAGAAGCAGTGAATGTACATGAAAAAAAATAATCCTGTTACCGAGCGATGGCCATTCGTATCAAGAAAGCTTAGAAATTAATAGGAGTAAGATTAAGGGGATCGAGAAAAGGTTGGAAAAGTCTAGTCATGTTGCCAGAGTCGTGTGAAGCCAGAGAAAAGATCGTACCGCAGTAGTAGAAAGCAAAAGATTTTCGAAAAATAAATGTTAGCAAGAACTGGGGATAGGAGAGAGCCCATAACACTAAAGGTTTGGGAATGAAATTTACCTTGAAAAGAAAGAGTTAGTCGACACAAGATCCAGGAATCCTCAGTAGGTATTGGGAGATGACGTATCCCTTCACTGGGCTTAATCACTCTGAGAAAACTCTCAGGAGGCATCAGTGAAGAGAAACTCAACGTAAAGACGTAACATTTTATAGGCTGAAGACGTTCAATGAAGTTTTACGAGTGACGGGGGTTCAGCAGGAGAAAAAGAACCAGGAGACAAGATAAGAAAAAGAACCTCTAAACGAAATGGAAATGGAGGACGATCATAGAAATAAGGTAGATATGGACAGTTAATACGGATGCGTTGAACAAGATCCAAGTCAGGACTTAAGAAAGTCTGAAGTTTATGCTCATATGTTCTCTTGATGAGATAGTGTTGGAAACGAGAGTAGTATAAATGCCTGAATCAGAGAGGGTTCAACTTTGCCAAGGTAATTCTCGGGACCACTTACTACTACTGCTACTACCGTTACTGTTATTATTTCTTCATTACTACTACGCTCCCATTATTCAGTTTATCACTAGTACTGCCAATGGTAATTTCTTATTTCTACTTCTACTGCACTGCCACCACCACCACCACCACTACTACTACTACTACTACTACTACTACTACTACTACTACTACCTCTTCCACTACGAGTACTTCCAATTACAGTAATACTAGAGAGAAGGGTGGGTAGAGGTCTACAGACGAAGGAAGTTAGAGCGAGCCAGCCAGCAGAGGAGAGGAGTTAGAGCATACAGAATAATGCACAAGAAACACACATTAACTGGTGCGAGACAGTCGGCGACCATTGTTATCACAGCAACAACAATGGTACTCTCAGCTGCTCTACTGCCTCCAAACTTGACTTCTCACTCTTGTTCTCTTGTCAGAGCATCTTACACTGATGTGAACAATGTTTTATAACCCATATTCGACTTTATACACTGGATCACACCTCATACACCACCTGATATGTGTGTGTCGTAATTTAAAAATATAAATTGAAGGAGAAGTACTGGCAGTAGCAGGAATAGTGTTGAAAGTGAACGTAATAATGGTGGTGGTATTATTGCAGAAGCAAGAATGTAGAACAAGAAGTAAGAGTGGAAAACTATGGAGAAAATAATATCAGCATTCTTCAGGTGGTAGATCCGGGCAGTGATGGATATGTAGTACACTTTGTGGCCGCTGACACATTGTTGACCAGTCAGTCCTTAAGGGGTACGTAAGGGAGGTGTGATCAAAATAATTTTTTTTTGTTTTGTTTTTGGTCCAATTTCAATTCAATATTTACAGTGCTTTAAGCAGCATTTGAAGCCTACAGACTGTAGTAACTTTTTGCCTTAAAAGATAGAAGAAAAATAGTGCCCTATTCTATAGGACAGAAATCTCTCCCTTATCTACAAAATTGGTAAGACGTACAGTGATCTAGTTGACATCAGATGAAAGATAATGGCTAGATAATCTTTGTACCAACATCGTTTGAACGCAAATGTCAATAGATTGCATAAAAAAATGTTGAAATTTGTATTTTTTAAGGACTTTTTTGGGAGGAAAAAAAATCAGTAAAAACAGAGCTGTAAAAAATATCGCAAATCCCTTGTGCATAGTAGCAGAATCATTACTCATAAACATGTGCAAAAATCATGACACTGCTATTAATACTTTTCGAGGAAAAAGGAAAATAATGTCAATAACTTATTCCTGAGTAATACATATATATATATATTGTTTTCTGTAAAACTCTATGGTCATGGCACGCCACATTTCAGTATGTCGCACACCTCAACACATACCTGGAGTTTACCTGGAGAGAGTTCCGGGGGTCAACGCCCCCGCGGCCCGGTCTGTGACCAGGCCTCCTGGTGGATCAGAGCCTGATCAACCAGGCTGTTGCTGCTGGCTGCACGCAAACCAACGTACGAGCCACAGCCCGGCTGATCAGGAACTGACTTTAGGTGCTTGTCCAGTGCCAGCTTGAAGACTGCCAGGGGTCTGTTGGTAATCCCCCTTATGTTTGCTGGGAGGCAGTTGAACAGTCTCGGGCCCCTGACACTTATTGTATGGTCTCTTAACGTGCTAGTGACACCCCTGCTTTTCATTGGGGGGATGGTGCATCGTCTGCCAAGTCTTTTGCTTTCGTAGTGAGTGATTTTCGTGTGCAAGTTCGGTACTAGTCCCTCTAGGATTTTCCAGGTTGACAGTCCACAGGCGACTGAGCTGTTATCACTCCCTGCACTTGAATGGAGTCCTCAGAGAAACCATACCACGGGAGGGATTGAACCCGCGGATTCAATCCCGCCCGTGGTATGGTTTGTTTGCAATCGTGTCATTACGATTTAGTGAGTCCTCAGAGAAGTTGCAACGTAGTGTATTTAGAATGAAGCAATCATAAAAATCGTAATTTTTGGAGTAAAAAAGAAAAACACGGATTGCCATCATGTCTTTTTGATGATAAGCACAAATAAATTACATTTTTGGAAAAACATACTTAGAAATATAATAGAAACAAGCCGATTACATCAACATGTTTCCAGAATAATGCACTATTTTTTTTGTAAGAAAACATTTTTTCCATAATTTTTCAATTTTCTTTTTTTATCACTCCTAAAAAAATTTGCACTTCCCTAAGTACCCCCGTTTTCTAATAACATGTTCACTTTTCTACTAGTATAGTCTACCTTGTCCACAATTACTAACGCAATTGCTTTGTCTGTTTCGTAAGATGAAGTCTAGGATCTTTAATTCATGGTATAACTTAACAAATCTTTGTGGATAATTGTTTCAACACAATTGTTCTCAAAGATTTGTTAAGTTATACCATGAATTAAGGAAAGATCCTGGACTTCACCTTACGAAACAAAGCAAATGCGTTAGTAATTATGGACAAGGTAGATTATCCTGGATAAATGAACACATTATTAGAAGATGGGAGAACTTAGGTGCCTCTTATTTAGAAAGAGAATTCCTCTGACCGTGTTGCGGGTGAGGGAGAGACCTCGAAACTGGTTACAGGTAAATGCAAGTAACCCGGGTATGTATGTGTTATATTGGTACACACAAGCATTAAGGGTTTAATAAAGCTAGGACGAATGCAAAAAAAATTAAATTTTAGAGAAAATGGAAAGTTTACGTATAGCTACAGGGATTAAAAAGCAGAGAAAGCAAGTAACATTTTTATGAAACAGATGAAGGTAAGATAATTAGCATAGGTAAAGCTATATGTAATAAAAAGCGTACATAAAACTAGAGATATTAGCTAGTACAGGGGTAGGGGTATAAGCTAGGATATTAGAACGTATAGATGAAGCTATTGGCATAAATATGGCTAAGAGTATTAACAAAGATTATACAGTACAAATGTAAACACACAACACCGCTGCCAGGTGTAGATCTTGCACAAAGTTTACCGCGGTGCCACCAGTTCACATCGTCAATATATATTTTTTAATTAAATTTTAAGGTGAGAGTTTTTATAAAAATCCAATGCCGTGATGGTAGTGAAGATGGCTACCTCAAAGAGAAGCTGGACCAGTGGAAGTTTGGAACACTGGTGGTGGTAATATTACTACCTCACAGAGACGCTGGTTCAGTAGAAGTCTGGAACACTGATGGTGGTAATATTACTACCTCACAGAGACGCTGGACCAGTGGAAATTTGGAACACTGGTTGTGGTAATATTACTACCTCACAGAGACGCTGGACCAGTGGAAGTTTGGAACACTGGTGGTGGTAATACTACTACCTCACAGAGACGCTGGACCAGTGGAAGTCTGGAACACTGGTGGTGGTAATACTACTACCTCAGAGACGCTGGACCAGTGGAAGTTTGGAACACTGGTGGTGGTAATACTACTACCTCACAGAGACGCTGGACCAGTGGAAGTTTGGAACACTGGTGGTGGTAATACTACTACCTCACAGAGACGCTGGACCAGTGGAAGTCTGGAACACTGGTGGTGGTAATACTACTACCTCACAGAGACGCTGGACCAGTGGAAGTCTGGAACACTGCTGGTGGTAATATTACTACCTCACAGAGACGCTGGACCAGTGGAAGTCTGGAACACTGGTGGTGGTAATACTACTACCTCACAGAGACGCTGGACCAGTGGAAGTCTGGAACACTGGTGGTGGTAATATTACTACCTCAGAGACGCTGGACCAGTGGAAGTCTGGAACACTGGTGGTGGTAATATTACTACCTCAGAGACGCTGGACCAGTGGAAGTCTGGAACACTGGTGGTGGTAATATCACTACCTCACAGAGACGCTGGACCAGTGGAAGTCATGTACAGTGGCTGTGGTAAAATTATTACCTCATAGAGAAACGGGAAAATACAGCTAATATTTTAACGATATTTTCCACCCGCGGAAAGTAAATTATCATGACTATTATTTAGATCTTTGCATAAACTTCGTCTACGTTTATTATATCCATCCGTAATTTTCATATATATGTTGAATATTCTTTCTCGTCTCAATCTTATTACCTCTCATTTAGTGTGAGAATTATGTTTGTGTGTAAAGGTCGTCTTGTGTTGAAGGTAGTTTTTTGTTGGAGGAAGAAAGGTTCTTTGTTGGAGGAGGAAAGGTCGTTCGTTGCTGGAGGGAGGGTCGCTCTTTGCTGGAGGGAGGGTCGTTCGTTGCTGGACGGAGAGTCGTTCGTTGCTGGAGGGAGGGTCGCTCTTTGCTGGAGGGAGGGTCGTTCGTTGCTGGACGGAGAGTCGTTCGTTGCTGGAGGGAGGGTCGTTCGTTGCTGGAGGGAGGGTCGTTCGTTGCTGGAGGGAGGGTCGTTCGTTGCTGGAGGGAGGGTCGTTCGTTGCTGGAGGGAGGGTCGTTCGTTGCTGGAGGAAGGTCATTTTTTGTTTGGGATGACCCAGTTTGTGGCCATCATCATAGCGGGTGTTAGTGTTATAGCTGTGAAAGGCTTCCAGCCAGTAATAGCTCTGTTTCAGCTGGGGCCATGCACTCCCGCTACACTACCAAGGTGATCTAGAAGACCCTGACACATCTAGAAGCGCTGCTCTAAAAGGAATGTTGGACCAAGCAATGATGCCCTACCATCAGCTAAATACTGTACTATGTGGTATTAACAATTGTAATTCGTACCAGCAAATTAGCTTAAAAAACAAGTGAGCAAACACTAGGACATGTTTATTAGAAAACGTTTCGGTTCTAGGACCTATAAGAAGGTCCCAGAACCTAAACGTTTTCTAATAAACATGTCCTAGTGTTTGGTCAAGTCTGTTTAAACCAAACAATGTATTGCTGTTTAAAACACAGCAGTGACTGGTTGCATCGTGTTTGCATCTCTGCTGCTTCTACTGTTGCCTCTGTATTAGACTGAAGAAACCTAAACTACCTGAGGTAAATTATTATTATAATCAAGGGGGAAGCGCTAAACCCGGAAGATTATACAGCGCCTGGGGGGGGGATGTGGAAGGCATTCAGGCTTAATTCGGGGAACTGGAGCACAGATCCAATTCCCTAAATCAAGAGCCCCTCACCAACATCAAGGAACCTTCCTTGAGGGGTACCTGAGGTAAAGAAGACCTCTGGGAAAAGATTAGACATATAAGTGGGTGGGAAAGGTTCGTTTTTAGGATATTCATTGTATGTACCAGTAGATAAATAAGACCTTTTCGCAACATATGTTGCAAAAGTCTCTCATTTACCAGTGTGTCGGTTTTAAAAACCATTTATTTACATGGCCAGTAGACCAGCTGCAGTTTTCCTACTTTACACAAATAACCCGCACATAGAAGAAAGGAGCTTACGTTGACGTTTCGGTCCTACTTGGACCATTGACAAAGTCACACATGTAAATGGTCCAAGTCGAACCGAAACACGTCGTCGTAAGCTCCGCTCTTGTATGTGTGGGTTATTTGTGTATCGTTCCAGTCACAGTATTGTGCCTTGTTATTTTTTTGTTCCACCATTCTTATGTTCTTTAATAATTCAGCTGATATCGTGAAGGAGGATAAGAATATTTGCAAGATAACCGAAAAGGCTGTAATTATTGCCTGTGGAACTAGTCAGACGAAGTGAAGAAAAAAATTCCATTGTGGACCTGAGTCTGGGATTATCGACGGCAGGATAGCATTGCATAAAAGTTAGATGATCCTAGAAAGAGACTACTATCTAGATTTTGGGGATTTTGTTTCGTTTTGCCGCGAACCAGGTTCTTGGCACTGGAACCGAAAGAGGCACCAGGGAGATCATTGCTGGCTGTATCAGAGGTTTGTGCTTCAGGCAAGTTAATGATGATTTAGTTAAGGATAAGATTGTTTTTTGAAGGCAAGATCGCATATGAAAGCTTTTAGGATAGTCCTACCTGGAGTCTACCTGGAAGGTGTTCCAGGGATCAACGCCCTCGCGGCTCGGTCCATGACCAGGCCTCCCGGTAGATCAGAGCCTGATCACTCTGGCTGTTATTGCTGGCCTCACCCACTCCAACGTACGAACCACAGCCTCACTCATCGGGAACTAACTTTAGGTTATTTATTTTCCTAATGTCCTCCAGCAGTGATTCTGCATCACCAGGAAGCAGACAGTGAACTCACTTCTGTTTATTTAATTAGTGATTATGCCTTAAACAGATGGTTTTGAGATGTTACTGAGAGTCAGTTCCTGGTCCGGCTACTTCGATGGTCGTTACTTGGCCCTCTCTTTCCTTACTCCAATAACCTTATCATATCTACTCTTAAAGCTATGTATGGAACCTGCTTCTACTACTACACATCAGGAAGGGGAACAATCTGTTAACTCTGACGATGAAGAGCGCTTTCCTGAATGGATAGAGAGATCGGGAATACTAATAAACAGCTGAGATTACAGCATCCCTTCTAAGTTAAATGCATTCATAAAAATTAATTTTTAGTGTTTTTTGTTCTGTTAGGTTAGTAATGCATGTCTTAATTGAATTGGTGTTAGAACTGTGGCTGCATCGTTATTTAAAATTCTTTGCAAACAGAATAATGTATTGGAAAAAGTCTGGCCTAATAGTCTGAGACACACTCCCAGTTAAGCAAATATTTGCAAATCTGGTGAGCCTAGAGAAAGAGCTGTCTGCTGTATCACCACCTGCTGGAGTGGGTATTTGTGTTTTGTTGCTATAAAATAACTTGCCGAACCTGGTGTGTGATATTGCTGCATTATAAACAGGTGAATATTCAAGGATTAAAGGCTGTTGTCTGGGAGGTCAATATTTGTGTTTGGAACTTTGGGTCGTTGCTTATCCTATGGAATGAAGGTAAATTTTCACTCCTTGATGCCATGAGAACTTTGTGTTCATTCTTGTTGGGGTGTTCAATACTTCCGTTCATTTTGAGACGAGACTGAGTGACGAAAGGAACAAAATCGTGAGATACACATGCTGAATAACGTACTTAAGGGGTTTGGGGGGAAGAAACTGTTCCTCACTCGACACTTTCAACTCGAGTCGAAAGAATGAAATCCACAACCCAGACTACCACGATATTTTTACCACAAGTTTGTTTCCATGGTGACGGACGTACTGTTGGAGACTCTCAAACATTGTGTAGGAAAGAAAAATATCCACTTGTCCATACGCATTTAGATAAAAATCGGTATAATTTAGTGGGTGAACCATTGTCTCTCTCTGTCTGTCTGTCTCTGTCTCTGTCTCTCTGTCTCTGTCTCTCTGTCTCTGTCTCTGTGTCTCTGTCTCTGTGTCTGTCTCTGTGTCTCTGTCTCTGTGTCTCTGTCTCTGTGTCTCTGTCTCTGTGTCTCTGTGTCTCTGTCTCTGTGTCTCTGTCTCTGTGTCTCTGTCTCTGTGTCTCTGTCTCTGTGTCTCTGTCTCTGTGTCTCTGTCTCTGTGTCTCTGTCTCTGTGTCTCTGTCTGTGTCTCTGTCTCTGTGTCTCTGTCTCTGTGTCTCTGTCTCTGTGTCTCTGTGTCTCTGTCTCTGTGTCTCTGTCTCTGTCTGTGTCTCTGTCTCTGTGTCTCTGTCTCTGTGTCTCTGTCTCTGTGTCTCTGTCTCTGTGTCTCTGTCTCTGTGTCTGTCTCTGTGTCTGTCTCTGTGTCTCTCTGTCTCTGTGTCTCTGTCTCTCTGTCTCTGTCTCTCTGTCTCTGTCTATCTCTGTCTCTATCTCTGTCTCTGTCTTTGTCTGTCTCTTTCTCTGTCTCTCTCTCTGTCTCTCTGTCTGTCTGTCTCTCTGTCTGTCTCTCTCTCTCTGGAATAATATCCACTTGTGTGCCATGACAAAATATACATACGTCTATTTCAGATTTATTTCAATGTCATTTTTCTCTTTTTCAGCTGCTGAAGTGGCCGGCCTGGCGACCCAAGAGCTATTGTGGATCACTGAAAGCTTAAAGCTTCATAAGAGTTTCTGAAACTGAGACATTGCAACCGAATCGCTTTATCAGGATTCCTACATCCGTATACCTGAATCCAAATCCCTGAATCTGAGTTTTTGAAATTTTGATTCTGATACTCTGTATTCAAATTTTAGTATCCTATTCTGTCTCATATCAGATTCTTTTGAATCCATATCTTTGAATCAGAATTCCTGAATCCTAATTCCCGAATCTCAGTTTCTTTATATGAATCTCTGAATCGGAATCCCTTCCTGTGAATCCCTGATTCAGAGCCCTAATCCCAAAAATCTGAATACGGAATTTGAATCCCCGATTCAAGGCTCATGAGACGTAATCCTCAAATCCAACGTCCAACATCAGCTATGAAAATTACCCGATGTTGCGCTGGTGGTTAAGCAACCTATGAGTGCTGGCCGGAAGTCTACAATACATTTTTTGACGAGTGAGATGTGGAGCACTCTGGCCATCACTCTCACCATCGCTTAGCGGTGATGACACCGATAGTGACACTCTCAGCACCCATGAGAAGTGCCGTCACTATTGTAGTCCTCTTCACTATCCTCCCTCCTGCCAAAGGTAAGACATCGATGTGTGTTTTGACTTCATACACAACACTTTGTGTGAAAAAAAACACATGTGTACAATTTAGTACGTTTATTAGACGGCTTAAGGAGCTACTTGTGAGTGAACGTTTCCTCTAATATGTGTCTTAAACTGTAATAATGTTGGTAGAATTGTTGGTAGAATGCAGGAGCTTTGTCAAGCCGATATCGGCTTGACAAAGCTCCTGGAGAGCGAAACGTTGCCACAAGAAAATGTCACATTAGCTGCACTTGTGCCCTTTTACTTTACATGTCTTAAACTGTACGTTTCCTTTTTCAACATCTTGTCCGTATCACCATACCAGTGTTTACTTGTCGAGATCAGTACAACACTGTCAGTTGGCTTGTGTGGGTCAACACCCGTTGATTCGTTCGTTCTATATCCGTTCGTTCGTTCGACTGACTTTCCATTCGTCAGTTAGACAGTTGTTCTTAATTTATTAAAATATTGTAACACATATACCGTCTATAACTGTTATATTCCACCAGGAGTGGCAATATAGTTTATCCATTACATTTACTAATAGTTTTGACTGTTGTTACTTGTAAAAACATCCGCTACAGGTATTGTTATTGCATATATTTTTTATGTTAAAAAATTCATAATAGCAAAGTATGTCAGACACATGTTTTACTGTATTACATATGTAGATGATACGCTTCATGCGTGGTTCTTGGAGAAGTATATACGAGTGTTTATCCGCAGGGAATCAGTATGTTACTGCCGACCTTTGGAAGGTGGTGTTTGGGAATACAGTGCACGCACGTGCGCGTACACACACACACACACACACACACACACACACACACACACACACACACACACACACACACACATATATATATATATATACATATATATATATATATATATATATATATATATATATATATATATTATTTATTTATTATCAGACTGGTCGATTCCCACCAAGGCAGGGTGGCCCGAAAAAGAAAAACTTTCACCATCATTCACTCCATCACTGTCTTGCCAGAAGGGTGCTTTACACTACAGTTTTTAAACTGCAACATTAACACCCCTCCTTCAGAGTGCAGGCACTGTACTTCTCATCTCCAGGACTCAAGTCCGGCCTGCCGGTTTCCCTGAATCCCTTCATAAATGTTACTTTGCTCACACTCCAACAGCACGTCAGGTATTAAAAACCATTTGTCTCCATTCACTCCTATCAAACACGCTCACGCATGCCCGCTGGAAGTCCAAGCCCCTCGCACACAAAACCTCCTTTACCCCCTCCCTCTAACCTTTCCTAGGCCGACCCCTACCCCGCCTTCCTTCCACTACAGACTGATAAACTCTTGAAGTCACTCTGTTTCGCTCCATTCTCTCTACATGTCCGAACCATCTAAACAACCCTTCCTCATCCCTCTGGACAACAGTTTTGGTAATCCCGTACCTCCTCCTAACTTCCAAACTACGAATTCTCTGCATTATATTCACACCACACATTGCCCTCAGACATGACATCTCCACTGCCTCCAGCCTTCTCCTCGCTGCAACATTCATCACCCATGCTTCACACCCATATAAGAGCGTTGGTAAAACTATACTCTCATACATTCCCCTCTTTGCCTCCAAGGACAAATTTCTTTGTCTCCACACACACACACACACACACACACACACACACACACACACACACACACATACATTATGTATATATATATATATATATATATATATATATATATATATATATATATATATATATTTATAATTGTGTGTGTGCGTGTACTCGCCTAATTATACTCATCTAATCGTGGTTGCAGGAGTCGAGACTCGGCTCCTGGTCCCGCCTCTTCACTGATCGCTAGTAGGTCCTCTCTCTCTCTCTCTGCTTCCAGAGCTTTGTCATACCTCGTCTTAAAGCTATGTATGGCTCCTGCCTCCACTACATTACTTGCTAGGCTATTCCACTTTCTGACGACTCTTTGACTGAAGAAATACTTCCTAACATCCCTCTGATTCGTCTGAGTCTTCAGCTTCCAGTTGTGACCCCTTGTTTCTGTGTCCCCTCTCTGGAACATCCTGTCTCTATCTACCTTATCTATTCCACGCAGTATTTTGCATGTCGATATCATGTCTCCCCTGACCCTCCTGTCCTCCAATGTCATCAGGCAGATTTCCCTCAACTTTTCTTCGTAGGACATACCCCTTAGCTCCGGAACTAGCCATGTTGCAAACCTTTGCACTTTCTCTAATTTCTTGACGTGCTTGACCAGGTGTGGGTTCCAAACTGGTGCTGCATACTCCAGTATGGGCCTGATGTACACAGTGTACAGTGTCTTGAACGATTCTTTACTAAGGTATGGGAACGCTATTCTCGGGTTTGCCAGGCGCCCGTATGCTGCAGCAGCTATCTGGTTGATGTGTGCCTCCGGAGCCATGCTCGGTGTTATGGTCACCCCAAGATCTTTCTCCTTGAGTGAGGTTTGCAGTTCTTGGCCACCTAGTCTATACTCTGTCTGCTGTTTTCTTTGCTCTTCTCCGATCTTCATGACTTTGCATTTGGCAGGGTTGAATTCAAGAAGCCAGTTGCTGGATCACTTGTCCAGCCTGTCCAGGTCTCTTTGAAGTCCTGCCTGATCCTCATCTGATTTAATTCTCATTAACTTCACATCATCTGCGAGCAGGGACACCTCTGAGTCTATCCCTTCCATCATGTCATTCACATATACCAGGTGCGCACTGTGATACCTCATCCCGTACCATGACTCGTTGTTGCCTCCTTGTCAGGTATTCTCTGATCCTTTGCAGAGCCCTTCCTGTTATATGCGCCTGATCCTCTAGTTTCTGCACTAGTCGCTTGTGAGGAACTGTGTCGAAGGCCTTCTTGGAGTCCAAGAAAATGCAATCAACCCACCCCTCTCTCTCGTTTCTTACTTCTGTAACTTTGTCATAGAACTCCAGAAGGTTTGTGACACAGGATTTGCCTTCCATGAATCCGTGATGGTTGTCATTTATAATCTTGTTCCGTTCCAGGTGCTCCACCACTCTCCTCCTGATAATCTTCTCCATGACTTTGTATACTATACAGGTCAGTGACACTGGTCTGTAATTTAGCGCCTCTTCTCTGTCTCCTTTTTTAAAAAAATGGGAACTACATTTGAGGTCTTCCATACCTCAGGTAGTTGCCCAGTTTCAAGGGATGTGTTGAAGATTGTGGATAATGGCACACACAGTATATCTGCTCCCTCCCTGAGGACCCACGGGGAGATGTCCGGTCCCATTGCCTTTGATGTATCAAGGTCACTTAGCAGCTTCTTCACCTCCTCCTCAGTTGTGTGCATATCGTCCAGCATTTGTTGGTCTATTCCCTGTTGGTGTTCCCCTCTGTCCTGTCTTCCCCGAGTCCTTCCTGTCTCCACTGTGAATACTTCCTTAAATCTCATGTTGAGCTCCTCGCATACCTGTTGATCGTTTCTTGCGAGTTCCCCACCTTCTTTCCTCAGCCTGATCACCTAGTCTTTGGCTGTCGTCTTTCTCCTAATGTGACTAAACAGCAGTTTCGGGTCAGACTTGGCTTTTGATGCTATGTCATTTTCGTACTGTCGCTGGACCTCCCTCCTTATCTGTGCATAATCGTTTCTGACTCTTCGACTGATCTCCTTGTTTTCCTGAGTCATTTGCCTTCTGTACTTCTTCCATTCTCTAATGCACTTAGTTTTTGCCTCCCTGCACCTTTGGGTAAACCAAGGACTCGCTTTGGTCTTCTCATTGTTTCTGTTGCCCTTGGGAACAAACCTTTCCTCTGCCTCCTTGCATTTTGTTGTTACATATTCCATCATTTCATTTACTGTCTTTGCTACTATTTCTCTGTCCCACTCATACCTGTGTATTCCCCTCTTTCATAGTTCGGCTTTTCCCATTCGACTCTTGTTACCCTCTCCACCTGTAACTCTACTATGTAATCAAAACTCAGGACTACGTGGTCACTAGCTCCGAGGGGCCTCTCATATGTGATGTCATCAATGTCTGAGCTACTCAGGGCGAACATAAGGTCCAGTCTTGCTGGGTCATCCTCCCCCCTCTCTCTGGTAGTGTCCCTTATGTGTTGATGTATGAAGTTTTCCAGTACCACATCCATCATCTTGGCTCTCCATGTTTCGGGGCCCCCATGAGGCTCCAGGTTTTCCCAATCGATCTCCCTGTGGTTGAAATCACCCATAACCAGTAACTTTGCTCTGCACGATTGAGCTCTTCGTGCCACCTCAGCCAGTGTGTCCACCATCGCTCTGTTGTTCTCGTCATATTCCTCTCTTGGCCTCCTGCAGTTCTGTGGTGGGTTATACATCACAGCAATGACTACCTTATGTTCCCCAGATTGAATTGTGCCTGCTATGTAGTCCCTTTCTCCAATCTCGTCCATGCCCTCCATTTCCTCGAAACTCCATCGGTTTTTTATGAGCAGTGCAACCCCTCCTCCCCCTCTGCTGCTCCTATCTTTCCTCAGGATCTGATATACCGGTGGGAAGACTGCATCTGTTATTGCCTCAGTGAGTTTCGTTTCTGTGACTGCTATGATGTCTTGGGACTTCTCGTTGATTCTTTCGTGCCACTCCTGGTATTTATTTGCTATTCCATCTGCGTTTGTGTACCGCACCTTCAGCTTCTTGTCTATCACGGTGGACCTGGGAGAATATTGGGGTTGGGGGAGCGGGAGCCCTCAGGGGGGCTATGGGGGTTTGTGGAGTGGGTGGGATTTGTGATGGGGGGTGGGGGCAGAGTGCCCATAGGGATCTGCTGTGGCAGTGGGGTTTGTGATGTCGGGGGTGGGGGCAGAGGGAACAGTGTGTGGATTTTGGTTTAGATTGTTCAGCTGCTTTGGGGTTGTCACAGTGTGGGTGGGGTTTGTGGTGAGGAGTGGGGCATAGTGCCCAAAGGGGGCTGCTGTAGAGATGGGGTTTGTGGTGGGGGTGGGGGCAGAGGGAACAGTGTGTGGGTTTTGGTTTTGGTTATTCAGTTGCTGTGTGGTTGTTGTGGTTGGAGTCCTTCTGTTGGTGTCTCTGTAGGGTGTATTTGTCCTTCCACCTGTGTCTGGGTTCTGCTCGTCTTCATCGATGCCTCCTGTTCCTCCTTTTGTCTTTGTCCCCTCTCTCTGTTTCGTCCTTTCCTCCTGTGTTCTGTCGCGATCGAGGTACATGCTCCAGTACTCTGAATTGTCCCTCAGTCGTGCTTTCTCCTGCATGACCCGGGTTCGAGCTGATTCTGCCTTGAAGGTTACTTTGATAGGCCGTCTCCTTCTGCGTGCAAACCACCCAATTCTCCGAAAATTTGCCACCTGGGTCATGTCTCCCTCTCCTATTGCTTTCAAGATACCTTTGATCGCTTTCTTCTCCCCCAGGTTTCTTTCATCATAGGTTTCCCCTTCAACTTCTTGGAGCCCGTAGACAAACACTGACCTCTCCCTCTCCTTCTCCCACTGTCTCTCTCTTTGCATTCTCTGAGGTGTTTTAGCTCCTTCCATTGAAATGTTGCTGCCTTCAACCCCTGCCCTTGCTGCAACCCCTATGCTCAGTGGACTGTCTTTCCTGCCCAGCTGTTCCCTGCCACTGTAGTTGACTGTTAGTCTCTTCATAAGTCATGTCTCCTGCATTGACTGCAGGCTTCTCGTTTGGTCTTCTTGTACTCGTCTTTCCCTGAATCCCTACAGCCCCCTCGTCTGTGACTGGTATAGAAGTCCCTGATATCATGCCTGTACTGTCATTTGTCTCTATTCTGTTTCACGTTTTTTAGCTCCTCTTTTAAGTACGTTATCTTATCTTCTGCTGCTAAGACTTGTAGTCCACACTTCCTCCTCTCTTCAGCTATCCTCTCTATTACTCTGCCAAGCTCTGCTAGCTTCCTTCCCAACTCTTCCTCCATTTTTGTGAGCTCTACCTCCCAATCTTCCCTCCCTGGTTCCTCGCTCCTGGGATCGACCTCCTGACCCCTGGGTCTCCACCCTCTTGAGTTACCCATTTTTTTTTATTTTACCACAGAAAGGAGCTTGTGTGTGAGAGAGAGGGAGGGAGAGAGAGAGGGAGAGAGAATGCTGGGGAGAAGGCTAGGGATAATGAGTAGGAAGGCAAGGGAGTTAGGGGAGGCCAGGGGGAGGGGTAGGAGGAAAGGGAAGATGAATGGAAGGTGTGTGTGAGGAGGGGAGAGAGAGAATGAGAGGTGGAGAGAGAAGATAGAAAGGAAGAGATAAAGAGGAGAGAGAGGGGAAAGATGGATAGAGGGGGAGAGAGAGAGAAAGGTAGAGAGAGAGGGTGGGGAGAGAGAGCTTGGGACAGGATGTCCAGTGGTGGGTAGGTGGGTGTGAGGGACAGGTTGTGAGGGGTAGGGGAGGGGTAGTTGGTATGTGGTTGAAAGGTAACCGTTACTCCACTCTCATATAGGCTCAAATTTGTAGTCCCAGTTCTGTTTCCTAGTAATGCTACCTTTTCCCCTTAATGCATGTGTGTGTACTCACCTATTTGTACTCACCTATTTGTGGTTGCAGGGGTCGAGTCATAGCTCCTGGCCCCGCCTCTTCACTGAT
>NC_091357.1:2285603-2348103 GCF_038502225.1 Cherax quadricarinatus
GGTGTTGGTGACACTGCGTGTTGTTGAAATCGTAGCCGTTGCCGATGAAGTGGGGGGGGGGGAGGTCGCAGGTGTTGGTGACAACCCACCGGCTCGTTCTTCACAGATTTTTCTAGCAGTCAATAATCCGTCCAGATGACAGGAAAGCAGGTTTTTTTCCACTGCAATGATGAGGGGTTATATCCTGCTACTTGCATACACAAACAGGTAAGTGGATCAGAATTTGGGACGTCTCAGAACGTTAGTCCGTCTCCTTCAATTTCTACTCGTTGATTAGCAGGTGACCCTCTCTGTCCTTTCAAGAGTAGTGTTGGGAGCTGAGAGTCAAGTGATTTACTGTTTGACCGGAGCCCCATACGTCACCTTTCGGGGGGGGAGAAGGGAGGGAAGGGATAGCGGGAGCTAGACTGACCCTACCTTAACAAGCAGCCGGCAATCAAACTATCACTTTCGGGGAGGGGGAAAAAGGGGGGGAATAGTAGGAGCTGGACTTACCCTACCTTAACAAGTAGTCGGCAATGAAACTATTGTTACTATATACTCCCTCGCTACTCCTATCTATTGAACTTTTCCCTCACACTCCCCCATACCAAGACTTATAGTCAAGGAGTATAAGAAGAATAGGCGAGGAAAAAGTTCTAACATGTGGAAGTCTCGTAAGGCAACAAATCTTCTACTGACTGTCATGACTTAACCAGTCAGAGAAATAATTGGATGAACCATTGATATACACAATATGGAACTTAAAAGCCTGGAGTGCCAATGTCCACCTCAAGGGGCGACTGTTGGTTCCCTTAAAAGTTTCTAGGTATATCAAAAATTTGTGGTCCGTTTCTAAAATGAATTCTTTTCCCAGCAAATAAAATTTAAGTTTGGAGATACCCCACACTAGGGCCAAACATTCCTTTTCTATGGTGGAGTATCTCGTTTCTGTGGGAAGGAGTTTCCGGCTTAGGAAGCATACAGGGAAGGGAGTACCATCATGGTATTGTAGTAACACCGCACCTAAGCCAGTATTGGAGGCATCAGTTCTTAAACAAAATGTTTTATTAGTATCTGGAATCTTAAGTATAGGGTCTTTCGAAAAGATACTTTTAATCTCATTAAACTTTTCCCGAGCTACGTTGGAAAGTTCAAGAGGTTCCTTCACAGACTTTTTAAGTAAGTCGGATAAGATGCCTGTAAGATCAGTAAGGTTTGGGATAAAATGTGCATAAAAATTTACAGAACCAAGAAAGCTACGCATGAGTTTCTTGGTTTTGGGGAATTTAAATTCTAATAAAGCTTTGATCTTACTGGGGAGAGGCTGCAGAGAGTTATTAGAATGTATCAGTCCAAGATATCTAATCTTGTTATACCCAAGGAAACATTTCTTCGACTTGGCAGTGAGAACATGTGAGCGTAACCTACATAAAACTGATGTTAATGTTTGGATATGCTCGCCCCACGTGGATGTCATTACGTAAATGTTATCAAAATAAACTGAAACATTTGGCACATTACCCAAGACCTTTCTCATCAGTCTCACGTAGGTAGCACAGGCAGTTACCAAACCGAAGGGAATAGTTCTATACTGCATCAGTCCTTGGTGTGTAGGAAAAGCGGTGTACTGCTTAGAAGAAGGACCTAACATTACTTGATGTGCCTGCGCAATATCAATCTCTGAAAAGAAGGAAGAGTCATAAAATTTGTGTAGATCGCTATCTATTAAGGGCATAGGCTCAGCATCCCACCGAGTGATAGCATTAGGGCCTCTGAAGTCAATAGCAAGTCTATATGAATTATCCTCCTCCTTAACCATGACTAGTGGTGAGCAATATGCAGATACTGAAGGTTCAATGATCTTTAGTTTTAATAATTTGTCTACCTCTCGGTCAAATGCATCCTTAAGGTGAACTGGAACTGGGTATAATTTTCGTTTGCTAGGATTGTCCGTCACTAAATCAATCTTATGGACTACCGTGGAGGTAACACCTGGAATATCAGTACAGACGTCTGAAAAGCTACTCACACATTGAAGTAGTTCATGTCTCTTATGGTCATCCAAAGATTCATTAATATTAATGTTGGTTGCGTCCGAGTGGTCAAGAGTCACCAAGTCATGTAGTTCTTCATCATAGTCTAAGTTAGAGGTGTCAGTTACACACACCTTACATTCTTCAGTTGTTTTATCAAGTTCGTGTGGAAAAACTAAGTCAAAGTTATTAAGGCAGTTAACCGAATTTCTTCGGTAATATTTCTTAAGGATGTTGATATGATAAAGCTTAGGTTTCCCCTTGACTTCTATGAGGTAGTCAACTTTCCCACAAATTTTTAATACTTTATATGGACCTTTCCATGCTACTAATAATTTATTTGACTTGATCGGCAAAAGTACCAGAACTTCATCTCCTACTTTAAAACTTCTCCTCTGACTTTTGGAATCAAAATAGGTTTTGTTCTGGTCCATTAACAAGCTTAAGTTTTTCGAAACTATGTCAGAGATCTCCTCAAGTTTGGATCTAAGGTCAAGGAGAAACTGATAAGACTGAACCTCAGCCTTTACGTCCTCATTAGTCCATAAATCATGAAGGATGGACAATGGGCCTCTGGCCTGTCTACCATAGAGAAGTTCAAAAGGTGAAAAACCCAAAGAGTCACTGGGAACTTCCCTCATGGCAAAGAAAGCACAGGGTAGGTAACGATGCCTCTCCTTAGGTTTAAGGGAGCAAAGTTTCCTTAAAATGGATTTGAGAATCGAATGCTGGCGCTCAATCCTCCCATTACAGCTGGGATGATAGGGTGTGGTGAAGAAAGGCTTCACTCCCAGAAGTTGGTATAGATGTTGCATTAAGTCAGATGTGAATTGTGTCCCACGGTCAGACAAAATTTCTCTAGGGATGCCCACTCTGGAGAAGATGGACAAAAGGGCTTCAGCGACCTCTGTAGTAGTTATGGTCTTTAAGGGAACGGCTTCAGGGAAACTCGAAGCATAATCAACTAATGTTAATATATATCTATGTCCCCCAAATGAAAGTGGAGATAAAGAACCAACGATTTCAATAGCTACTCTTTCAAAGGGTACCGTAAAAACTGGCATTTTGACTATAGGTACTCGCCTGGTACCTCGGGAGGATGACAGTTGGCAAACTTTACACGATCTACAATAAGTAGTGACATCTGCGGACATTTTGGGCCAAAAATAGGTTTCCCTAATTTTATTTAAGGCTTTACGATGCGAGAAATGTCCGGCCACTGGCAGGTCATGAGCCATTTTAAGAACAGTCTCTCTCTGCATTGACTTGTAACAACTAAGATGGAATAGTCTGTCTCATCTGAATTTAATTTGAATACTGACTTGTACAAGATACCTTTTATATATTCAAATTTATATGAAAAGTTTTTCCTTTGGATAACTTGATTTTGTTTAGCGGCATTATGGCAATTCTGAAGAGAAGAGCAATTACGTTGTAAATTGACAAAGGAGTCCTTCGATATGTCTAAAGGCTTAGTCAGGGAAAACCAAAGGATGGATAGTAGGAGAAGCCTGGGCTTTGGTCTGAGCCCTAGTCAAGACATTTATAGTATCGGAGGTGATATCTTCACTTTCATCTAATAAGTGAACCGGTGATCCTACTACCTCGCTTTCGAGAGTAGCATCACTGGTTTTTAATCCCACATGAATCTCACGAGACATTGTCTCATCTGAACTTTCGAGGGGCTTCTCCGACTCTACAGGAAGAGGATCTGAAACACTTATGTCCATCTTTGGTGATGAAAGGTCAACCTCAGAAGGAAGAATGGCACCTTTTACATTACATATTAGTACGGAGCAAGAAGTGATGGGAGCAAGTACGGCTTCAGACCATCCTGTGAACCATTTAGACCTAATGTAACAACGGATGGTAGGAAAAGTGTCCGTACGGCCCAAGTAGTCTGAAAGTATAGCAGAGGAATGAGTTTCTTTAAGGTTAGGAAACAGCTTATCAGAAATGACTATACATGTGCATCCAGTGTCTCGTAAAATGGTAGATACATTAAGTCCATTAACTGTTCCTGAACAGAAGGGTGCTTGGTCATTACAGTCTTTAAAACATCTTCCAACTTTTTGGACCTTCTTAGAAGGACAATCTGGACGTTTATGTCCCTTAACACCACACAAATGACAAACAGGAATAAAAGAAGTCCTTTTACTTTCCACTGGAGGCTTTGATTTCTTATAGGAATGGTGAGCCTCAGCATACAGGTCAGCAGCCTCAGCAACTTCCTCAGCTTTAATCATGTTACGTTCTCTGATGAATGTTCGTATCTGGTGAGGAAGAGCTGTGAGGAACTGGTCAGCAACCACGAAGTCTCTAAGAGATTCATAACTGTGATCAATTCCTGAACTCTATCCAAAAGTCGAACAAACGAAAGAGTGTTACCTGTAACTGCTGAAAGTTCTGGCCAGGCCGTAAGGTGGCATACCTGAAATCTTTCCTGTAAGAATTAGTGGTTTTTTGATATGCTTTAAGGATTGCCTTCTTCAGTAGGTTATAATTACATATATCCTGCGACAAAGTTGCATAGATATTCAAAGCTGTACCAGAAAATAACATTCCTAACCTGGTAGCCCAGGTGTCAGCAGGCCATTCACAGAGGGTAGCGGTATTTTCAAACCTGATAATGTATGAAGTAATGTCTTCACCCTCTGTGAAGGGAGGTAAGTTAGGTGTTGGAATATGTGCAGTAGCTGCATGATGTTCAATTACTCCTTCCTCTAATTGTTGTTGTGTAAGAGTTAACTTTTTATTCCCTAATTCAAGGCGAGCTTTTTCGAGCTCGCGATCCTTTTCTCTCTATTAACTCGAGTTCTCTAGCTTTTTCCTCACGTTCTCTAGCTTTTTCCTCAAGTTCTCTAGCTTTTTCCTCACGTTCTCTATCCTTTGCTCTTTCCTCAAGTTCTCTTAATTTAACTTGTTCTTCACGTACTCTAGCTCTCTCCTCACGATCAAGTCTATCACGCTCCTTTTTGTCGTTTCTCTCTCTCTTTCTAACTGTCTTTCTTGGATTTCTCTCTCAATTCTCTCTCTCTCTCCTTTTCCTCTTCTCTTTCGATTCTCTCTCTCTCCTTTTCTTCTCTTTCCCTTTCTGTCTTCTCTCTCAATTCTCTCTCTCTCAAGTCTTTCCTGGATCTTAGCACTAATGAAAGATTCTAAATTTTTCCCTGTTATTCCTAACTTACTTCCAGCGTCCATCCAAAACTGGTATTCATCCATACTTGCAAGAATAACTTAAACTATAAGGGGAAATGAAACGAGTATTAAAGAAAACGGAGGGTTCAATTCCTGCTCCGCTCAAACTGTAAATAAACCAGAGGGCTCGATCCCTGCTTCAATTAAACAATATGTATTAATGAAAACGAAGGGTTCAATGCCGGCTCCGAGCAAACAGTAAGTAGAATGGGGTCCCTTGACCATCCAATCTTCTCACCAACAAATCAAGAGTGTCCTATGACAGTTCCCTTGATAAAATAAAGAGCTCAATGAAACAAATTGTCACTGGAAAATCTCGGGTCCCTAGAGTCTAATCCTCCAAAGTGTTTCAAGCTCGAACAAAAAGGTGGCAGAATTAAATATTACATTCTGCCTGACTTGACTTACAATCAATTGAGACCATAACAATCACCAAATCTTTTAAATACCTGTACCGTAGTCCTACCATAGAGAATGATTACTCATGGCTGGTGGTAACCGTCTGTGGTATGCAGCGTTGAAGTTCCAATGGTAGATTCGAGATGGAGTTGAATCTTGATTCAGTCGAGTTGATCCTGGAAAGGTCGCCACTTGTGAAGGCTTACTCAGCCCTGTAACAACTTCAGACAGTATTACCAAGGTTGGCTGGCTCCTCAGGAAAATTAATGAATAGAAAAAGAACAAAAACTGACAAACATAAACACTTTATTATTTAGAAAATATAAAATATAAAACACTTAAATATGAAATATTAATCCTACCTTAAAGAAAATGAAAAATGAAAAATATAAATGATATCTGAATTCAACACTAATATATATATATATACAAAACTTGGGTGTCTGGTGTTGGTGACACTGCGTGTTGTTGAAATCCTAGCCGTTGCCGATGAAGTGGGGGGGGGGGTCGCAGGTGTTGGTGACAACCCACCGGCTCGTTCTTCACAGATTTTCTAGCCGTCAATAATCCTTCCAGATGACAGGAAAGCAGTTTTTTTTTCCACTGCAATGATGAGGGGTTATATCGTGCTACTTGCATACACAAACAGGTAAGTGGATCAAATTTGGGACGTCTCAGAACGTTAGTCCGTCTCCTTCAATTTCTACTCGTTGATTAGCAGGTGACCCTCTCTGTCCTTTCAAGAGTAGTGTTGGAAGCTGAGAGTCAAGTGATTTACTGTTTGACCGGAGACCCACACGTCACCTTTCGGGGGGGGGGGAGAAGGGAGGGGAAGGGATAGCGGGAGCTAGACTGACCCTACCTTAACAAGCAGCCGGCAATCAAACTATCACTTTCGGGGAGGGGGAAAAAGGGGGGGGGGAATAGCAGGAGCTGGACTTACCCTACCTTAACAAGTAGCCGACAATGAAACTATTGTTACTATATACTCCCTCGCTACTTCTATCTATTGAACTTTTCCCTCACAAGAGAGGAAGATTTACATACAGTTAGCATGATTTAAAGGCACTAATTTCACAAGATTTTACACGAGTAAGAGGTAAATATACACCTAGATCAATTTCAAACTCCCCCTGTCGTCGCATTAAGATGCACCTTTTTTGAACGTTTGCTGCAAGTAGGTACCTGAGTGTTAGTCGACTAGTGTGGGTCGCATCCTGGGAATAAAATTAAGTTCCCCGAAATACTCTGCATAACCAGGGGTTTTCTACATAGTATGTCATTTATGTCACCTATGTTTGTATAAGTAGTTTCTATTACTGAGGGTTTTGGAAGGAATTAAAGTCATTCCTAGTTGCTGGAAATGGTTTTAATAACATGAAAAGTGTTCCTAGAATCTATCTCTAGGTACTGAACATCAGAGTCGAAAATTTGAAGCCCACCGAATAAGACCTCGAGGTAAGACCAAAATTAAAACCAAAACAAAAAAGTTGGAGGAAGGAAACAAAATTCCGGCAACGACTTAAATATCCCCCGTTGGGGATTTCTATTGTTAACAAAAGCAAGTTAATAAGGCTTTCGAAGCCAACTCACCCCATACACTACTTCCCCTTCTTTCCTTCTTAGGATACAGCCACCCTAGGAGAAACTTCCCCATTCCCACTTCTCCAAAACCACACCTCACTGTTGTGAGTCCTAACTATCGCCCTACACCTTTACTCTCTTCCACACCTGCCGTTACCCTCTCCAGTCGTCCTCCACTTCCCAGTATCCACTTCCCACACCCCTCCACCTTTCACATCAGATCTTCACCACATAAAGCATTTCACAAAATACTCCAAAACATCCCAGAGAACTTTATCTCATTGCTTGTTCTGTATTCTTCCCCCAGTATGCTAATCCTCGAAGCTAGAGATGCTTCCTCCAGCCTCTTTCTCTTCTCCAAGATGATATTCTTTCTACATCCCTTCTGTCCCATCCTGCTTTCCTGTCACTGGCACAAATAATTTCAGGGAGATGTATGCTGGGAATTAGCAGTTAATTGTAATATTCCCAGCTCTTTCGTGATTTATCATATTTATGATGTGAAAAATCACGACAGTGCTTTGAATATAACTATTAATCACTCTTAATTTATTGCATCTTAAGATATTGCCTGTTTCCTGTGATCTTAATGAGCATACAGATATGTGTGGGAGCTCTTAATTAAGATTTCCAGCAAGTGTGTTTGAGCGTGTTAGATAGTGAATGGCGGCAAATGATTTTTATGAAGATGTGCTGTTGGAGTGTGAACAAGATAAGGTTTATTAAGGGATTCATAAAAATCGGTCAGTCGGACTTGAGTCCTGGAGGTGGGAAGTACAGTGCTTGCACTCTGAAGGAAGGGTGGAGATATGTTGCAGTTTTTGACCTGTAGTATAGGCACACTTCTGGCAAGAGAGTGATGGAGTGAGTGATGAAAGTATTTCTTCTTTTTCGGGTCACCCGACCTCGGTGGGAGACGGCCAATATTTAAAATTATGGGTCCCACAATTTACACCCTATACATATATACAGTGGACCCTCGAATTTAGTAGTGCCGTTTCTGTATGCTAACTATTTTTATCTATAAAATGTATTTTTTGCTAATATTTTTGGGTGTCTGGAATGGTTTAATTGGATTTACATTATTTCCTATGAGAAATATTAACAAAACATACATTTTATAGATAATAAAAAGATAATAAAAATAGTTTTGTATACAGAAAAGGCACGACTAAATTCGAGGGTCCACTATATATATATATATACACATATATATATATATATATATATATATATATATATATATATATATATATATAATATATATAATGAAACCACGAAACAAGTGGTTTTGAATCATTTACCAAACTGGGGCAGGCCAGGATTCGACCCCACGACACATTGTCTTGCCTCAAGAGGCCACACAATGTACATGTCACCCTTCCATCTGAGCCATCGATCCTACAGACAACATGAGCCTAGCGAACTAGGCTTGTTTCATGTTGCGAGGACACTCGTGGCAGATGTATGCTCAAGGATTAATTTCAGCCTCCTGCTGTTTGAATATCAGCCTCCACAAGCATTCCTATATAGACTGCTTGTGGAGGCTGGTATTCAAACAGGAGGAAGTTGAAATTAATCCTTGAGCGTTCATCTGCCACGAGTGTCCTCGCAACATGAAACAAGCCTAGTTCGCTAGGCTCATGTTGTTTGTAGGATCGATGGTTCAGATGGTAGGGTGATTATATATTTATATATGCTCACACATGCCTGCTGGATGTCCAAGCCCCTTGCACACAAAACCTCCTTTATCCCCTTCGTCCTTTCTTACGACGACCCTTAGCTAGCTTTCCCTCCACTACAGATTTATGCACCCTCCAGGTCATCCTATTTTGCTCCTTCCTCTCTAAATGACCAAACCACCTCAACAACCCCTCCTCGGCCACCTGGATAATACTTTTAGTTACCCCACAGCTCCTTCTAATCTCCAAACTACAAATCCTCTGCATAATATTTACACGACACATTGCCCTCAAACACGACATCTCTACTGCCTCCAACGTTCTCTCTGCAACATTCACAACCCAACCTTCATGGCAGGTAGGAAAGTCTTGCAAGTTTTTACGACACTGAAGTGCTTTCAACGTTTCGGTGACAACTCAAACACCATCGCCAGGATTCATTTCCGAAACATGAGTGAACAATATACAACACAGAAAACTCTACCTGGGCTAAGCCGAGTACGAAACCTAATTAAACTAGCAACTTGAAAGGTATTGCTTAGAATATCCAATATAAAATAATTTGGTTACCTGGTTACTGTCTGGCCCATCAAGGGAGGTTCCCTGATGTTCGTGAGGGGCTCTTGATCTGGGGAATTCTCTTAATTAAGCCTGAATGCCTTCTACCCTACACAGGTGGTTTATAACCCTTAAGGGTTTAACGATCCTCCATAATAATGGTTAGTGGCTGAAGAGTGACCTGGTTAGTGCCTGGGGAGTGACCTGGCTAGTGCATGGAGAGTGACCTGGTTAGTACCTGGGGAGTGACCTGGTTAGTACCTGGGGAGTGACCTGGTTAGTGCGTGGGGAGTGACCTGGCTAGTGCATGGAGAGTGACCTGGTTAGTGCATGGGGAGCGACCTGGTTAATGCATGGGGAGTGACCTGGTTAGTGCATGGGGAGTGACCTGGTCAGTGATTGGGGAGTGGCCTGGTTAGTGCATGGGGAGTGACCTAGTTAGTGCCTGGGGAGTGATCTGGTTAGTGCATGGGGAGTGACCTAGTTAGTGCATGGGGAGTGACCTGGTTAGTGCCTGGGGAGTGACCTGGTTAGTGCCTGGGGAGCGACCTGGTTAGTGCCTGGGGAGGGACCTGGTTAGTGCCTGGAGAGGGACCTGGTTAGTGCCTGGGAAGCGACCTGGTTAGTGCCCGGGAAGCTACCTGGTTAGTGCCTGGGGAGTGACCTGGTTAGTGCTTGGGGAGCGACATGGTCAGTGCTTGGGGAGCGACCTGGTTAGTGCTTTGGGAGCGACCTGGTTAGTGCCCGGGTAGTGACCTGGTTAGTGCCTGGGGAGTGACCTGGTTAGTGCATGGGAAGCGACCTGGTTAGTGCTTGGGGAGCGACATGGTTAGTGCTTGGGGAGTGACCTGGTTAGTGCTTGGGGAGCGACCTGGTTAGTGCCTGGAGAGGGACCTGGTTAGTGCCTGGGGAGGGACCTGGTTAGTGCCTGGGAAGCGACCTGGTTAGTGCCTGGGGAGGAACCTGGTTAGTGCCTGGGGAGGAACGTGGTTAGTGCCTGGGGAGCGACCTGGTTAGTGCCTGGGAAGCGACCTGGTTAGTGCCTGGGAAGCGACCTGGTTAGTGCCTGGGAAGCGACCTGGCTAGTGCCTGGGGAGGGACCTGGTTAGTGCCTGGGGAGGGACCTATTTAGTGCCTGGGGAGAGACCTGGCTAGTGCCTGGGGAGAGACCTGGCTAGTGCCTGGGGAGCGCCCTTGTTAGTGCCTGAGGAGCGACCTTGTTATTGCCTGGGGAGCGACCTTATTAGTGCCTGGGGAGCGACCTTGTTAGTGCCTGGGGAGCGACCTTGTTAGTGCCTGGGGAGAGACCTGGTCAGAACCTGGGGAGCGACCTTATTAGTGCCTGAGGAACGACCTTGTTAGTGCCTGGGGAGCGACCTTGTTAGTGCCTGGGGAGCCACCTGGTCAGTGCCTGGGGAGCGACCTTGTTAGTGCCTGGGGAGCGACCTGGTTAGTACTTGAGGAGCGACCTGGTCAGTGCCTGGGGAGTGACCTGGTTAGTGCATGGGAAGCGACCTGGTCAGTGCCTGGGGTGCGACCTTGTTAGTGCCTGGGGAGCGACCTGGTCAGTGCCTGGGGAGCGACCTTGTTAGTGCCTGGGAAGCGACCTGGTCAGTGCCTGGGTAGCGACCTTGTTAGTGCCTGGGGAGCGATCTGGTCAGTGCCTGGGTAGCGACCTTGTTAGTGCCTGGGGAGCGACCTGGTCAGTGCCTGGGTAGCGACCTGGTCAGTGCCTGGGGAGCGACCTGGTCAGTGCCTGGGTAGCGACCTGGTCAGTGCCTGGGGAGCGACCTGGTCAGTGCCTGGGGAGCGACCTGGTCAGTGCCTGGGGAGCGACCTGGTCAGTGCCTTTGGAGCGACCTGGTCAGTGCCTGGGGAGCGACCTGGTCAGTGCCTGGGTAGCGACCTGGTCAGTGCCTGGGGAGCGACCTGGTCAGTGCCTGGGGAGCGACCTGGTCAGTGCCTGGGGAGCGACCTGGTCAGTGCCTGGGTAGCGACCTGGTTAGTGCCTGAGGAGTGACCTGATTACTGAGACCTATTAGTGCCTGAGGAGTGACCTGGTTAGTACCTGAGGAGTGACCTGGCTACTCACCTACAACAATGTTCAAAGCATAATACGTCATTAAAATACCAAAAAAACCTCATCAAAACAATAAAATACAAAATTAAATAGACGCCCCAGAAAAAAAAGATTAAATTCAAATTATTTCAGATTGAAAAATACATTCGTGTTCACTGCAATAAATTACTTTTGTATACTCGATCATTTATAATAAAATACTAACTTTTTATAAGCGATACCTGAATAACTTGAATTTATATTGTATATAATTGAGATACATTTATGTACTATAACAGAATTACCGTTTTTCATCATTTTTTCATCATTTTTCATCATTTTTCATCATTTTTCATCATTTTTCATCATTTTTTCATCATTTTTCATCATTTTTTCATCATTTTTCATCATTTTTCATTTTTCATCATTTTTCATCATTTTTCATCATTTTTCATCATTTTTCATCATTTTTTCATCATTTTTTCATCATTTTCATCATTTTTTCATTATTTTTCATTTTTCATTTTTTCATCATTTTTCATCATTTTTCATCATTTTTCATCATTTTTTCATTATTTTTCATCATTTTTTCATCATTTTTCATTTTTTCATCATTTTTCATCATTTTTCATCATTTTTTCATCATTTTTTCATCATTTTTTCATCATTTTTTCATCATTTTTTCATCATTTTTTCATCATTTTTTCATCATTTTTTCATCATTTTTTCATCATTTTTCATCATTTTTCATCATTTTTTCATCATTTTTCATCATTTTCATCATTTTTTCATAATTTTTTCATTTTTCATCATTTTTCATCATTTTTCATCGTTTTTCATCGCTTTGAAAGTACGACACCTGGTTTTCACGACACAGTTTTGTGAATTAGTGTATTGTCAGTTATATAATGTACTAATAGAAATAATTGATGCACAAACATCTGGGCTGTTTCCTGGTTAGCAATTGTTTTGGTAATCTGGTAATTGATGTACAGACATCTGGGCTGTTTCCTGGTTAGCAATTGTTTCGGTACTCTGGTGATTGATGTACAGACATCTGGGCTGTTTCCTGGTTATCTATTGTTTCGGTATTCTGGTGATTGATGTACAGACACCTGGGCTGTTTCCTGGTTAGCAATTGTTTCGGTACTCTGGTGATTGATGTACAGACATCTGGGCTGTTTCCTGGTTAGCAATTGTTTTGGTAATCTGGTAATTGATGTACAGACATCTAGGCTGTTTCCTGGTTAGCAATTGTTTCGGTGCTTTGTTGATTGATGTGCAGACATCTGGGCTGTTTCCTGGTTAGCAATTGTTTCGGTACTTTGTTGATTGATGTACAGACATCTGGGCTATTTCCTGGTTATGTATTGTTTCGGTACTTTGGTGATTGATGTACAGACATCTGGGCTGTTTCCTGGTTAGCAATTGTTTCGGTACTTTGGTGATTGATGTACAGACATCTGGGCTGTTTCCTGGTTAGCAATTGTTGCATGACGATCTTTGCATGACTAGCTTTGCATGAACGATCTTAGTGTACCTTTGTGTACTGTGGCATTATACCATGGTGTCAAATTTTCAATATTCTCAACGCACTGAAGGATCTTTCTACCTCACAGGAACTTCGCTGAAAAGGTCGGAAAAAACTGGACGAACTTTAAGTCGAAATTTCATAGAAATTTAATCTATATCTCTACATTGACGAAAGACGATTTCGGATAGATTTTTTCACCTTTTAATATAACGTAGCATGTACTTGATTATTCTAAATCATTCGTCAAGGTTGACGTATGAACATCAGAAAGGAGCACTGGTGCAGGCCTACTGGCCAAAGCTAGTCAGGTCCAACTTAAACCCACTCATGTACTTGTTTTAACCTTTTTTTTTTTTTAAGCTACACAAGGTTTTAGCTTACATTCCCTTTATTCCCGTTTTCTGTGCAGTAGATTTCTTCGACGGTCTGAAGTTTTGAGACTGATCGCTAGTTCAAACCCCACCCGTGGTACGGTTTTTTTTTTAACGGACAGAAATTCTTAAGAGTTGAAATGATGCAATTGTTTTGCAACTTTGCATGGGTGAGGCTTTGCAAATGGACACAGATTTAGATTTTCTTCCGTTCTTCACATATTTTGCTAAATGTATTTTCACTTCGAAGAAAGTTACTGTTTCTGAAGCATCTTTGCAGGAAGCTTGCTTGACACAGTCATATCTGTCTCCTGAAGAGACAGATATGACTGTCATATATCTCTTCAGGAGACAAATATGACACTAGATATAACACTGGATGAAAAACAAGCTGGTAAGCAGAGAACAGTCTCTCCTTCAAAATATATCTTAGTTCATTAAATCGTGAAGCAGTAGATTTAAAATCTCAATTAAATTACTTTGACTGTCCACAGAACTGCCTCGTAATTTTTCAGAAGAGAGTCAACCTCTGTAGAACGAATTAACCACTATCATGGATAGATTGTCTTTAATTTACTTGCTGGATACAGAACCTCGGTGACAGTATCAACCTCTTCTGGAATCAAGATACCAGTGTTGATCTTTTACACACATGCAATACAGTTTGCCATGTTTATCAACATTGTGCATTCCGGATCACTGGAATGTTTTGTGTATTCTGTTACATGTGATCAGGTGTGAGAGATGTGCTCCACGAAGTGCATATTTGACTAGGGATCGGATTTCCTTACAGAAGTTTCACATCCCTCGTATTTTTCGGATATATACCTGCACTGTCATATATACCTGCACTGTCATATATACCTGCACTGTCATATATACCTGCACCGTCATATATACCTGCACCGTCATATATACCTGCACCGTCATATATACCTGCACCGTCATATATACCTGCACTGTCATATATACCTGCACCGTCATATATACCTGCACTGTCATATATACCTGCACCGTCATATATACCTGCACTATCATATATACCTGCACTGTGATATATATCTGCGCCGTCATATATACCTTCACCGTCATATATACCTGCACCGTCATATATACCTGCACCGTCATATATACCTGCACCGTCATATATACCTGCACCGTCATATATACCTGCACCGTCATATATACCTGCACCGTCATATATACCTGCACCGTCATATATACCTTCACCGTCATATATACCTGCACCATCATATATACCTGCACCGTCATATATACCTGCACCGTCATATATACCTGCACCGTCATATATACCTGCATCGTCATATATACCTGCACTGTCATATATACCTGCACCGTCATATATACCTGCACCATCATATATACCTGCACTGTCATATATACCTGCACTGTCATATATACCTGCACCGTCATATATACCTGCACTGTGATATATATCTGCGCCGTCATATATACCTTCACCGTCATATATACCTGCACCATCATATATACCTGCACCATCATATTTACCTGCACCATCATATGTACCTGCACCATCATATTTACCTGCACCATCATATATACCTGCACAATCATATATACCTGCTCTATCATATATACCTACATCATATATACCTGCACCGTCATACGTCTGAGCTCGGAGACTCTGGCTGTCAATAAAATCCTCATATCAACAAGCAGTGACAACATAAAGCACACAGATTCACTTCTGTTCAAGCCCTTGATTTTTCCCCCTCACTTATGATGTCTAACGCTTTATTAGCATTTCGAATATTTTTCAGATGAGAATTTCTCATATATCTCCAAGATATAATTTTGTACCATGCATCTTATGTAACCTAATTTACGTTGAATCTGGTTTTGAGTACAGTGTCGTCTTTATCATGCAAGTCTAACTCTTGTTTTCTAATTTTTACCCAAATACTTTTTGCTCGCGGATTCCCAACCCTTGATTGCTAACCAAAATTTCGGAAAGAATTTTCTACTTTTTTTTTTTGGTAATTGGTATATTAAATTGGAATATTAAAAACTTTGTGGTTAACGTATGCTTCCTGTTGTCGTAGATACGTAGATATGAATCCAAATGTACACCTGTTAACCCTTTTGAAGCCTAGTTCCAAGGCCTTTTGTGTATCCATATGTTCTTGCGCTACCCTCCACATAATGGATATGGGATGCACAATGAACTAGCCACCTCGGTGGCAAAGTCTAAATCTAAATCTTCCTGTTGCCTAATCTTCGGGGAAGAAAGATGAAGGAAGGATTTACGTCTTGCTTCCTTAAGTTGATAAGCTGCAATATGTACCTCTGGGAAATTTGCTTGAATTTCTATTCTTGTGTTTTGTTGAGGTTTCCCGCAGGAAGTCATGTTGATCTTGTCTTCCAAATTATTCCTCATCAGATTCTTTGAGAAATAATTGGTCTTGCCTTATTTTTCGGCTGACTCTGGATGATGATGAAGGGTCGGAAGATGGTGAATCTTGTGTTGAAGTTAACCCTGATATATTGTGAGATGGTGATGGGGGGGGGTCGCCGCTGTGAGATGGTGAGGGGGTCGTCACTGTGAGATGGTGAGGGGGTCGTCACTGTGAGATGATGAGGGGGTCGCCACTGTGAGATGGTGAGGGGGTCGTCACTGTGAGATGGTGAGGGGGTCGTCACTGTGAGATGGTGAGGGGGTCGTCACTGTGAGATGGTGAGGGGGTCGCCGCTGTGAGATGGTGAGGGGGTCGCCACTGTGAGATGGTGAGGGGGTCGCCACTGTGAGATGGTGAGGGGGTCGCCGCTGTGAGATGGTGAGGGGGTCGTCACTGAGATGGTGAGGGGGTCGCCACTGTGAGATGGTGAGGGGGTCGCCACTGTGAGATGGTGAGGGGGTCGTCACCGTGAGATGATGAGGGGGTCGTCACTGTGAGATGGTGAGGGGGTCGTCACTGTGAGATGGTGAGGGGGACGTCACTGTGAGATGGTGAAGGGGTCGTCACTGTGAGATGGTGAGGGGGTCGTCACTGTGAGATGATGAGGGGGGGTCACCGCTGTGAGATGGTGAGAGGGTCGCCGCTGTGAGATCGTGAGGGATGTCGCCACTGTGAGATGGTGAGGGGGTAACCGCTGTGAGATGGTGAGGGTGTCGCCACTGTGAGATGGTGAGGGGGCCGCCACTGTGAGATGGTGAGGGGGTCGCCGCCGTGAGATGGTGAGGTAGTCACCACTATAATATAGTGAGGCAGTCGCCACTGTGAGACAGCGCGAGACAGTCGCCACTCTGAGACGGCGCGAGACAGTCGCCACTGTGAGACAGCGCGAGACAGTCGCCACTCTGAGACGGCGCGAGACAGTCGCCACTGTGAGACAGCGCGAGACAGTCGCCACTCTGAGACGGCGCGAGACAGTCGCCACTGTGAGACGGCGCGAGACAGTCGCCACTCTGAGACGGCGCGAGACAGTCGCCACTCTGAGACGGCGCGAGACAGTCGCCACTCTGAGACAGCGCGAGACAGTCGCCACTCTGAGACGGCGCGAGACAGTTATAACTACGGATTCATCGCTAAATGGGGAACTGAAACATTCTCCTAAGTTCATATTTCTTTTAAAATTAGAAAAATGGAATGGGATGCCCAGACAAAATATCCCGTATTCTGTGTTATTTTTATTTTTTCAGTTGTTGTATGTTTGTTTAGTCCTCTATTTTGATTATTTTTTATATTTATCATAAATCTAAACTTGGTGGCCCGGTGGCCTGGTGGCTAAAGCTCCCGCTTCACACACGGAGGGCCCGGGTTCGATTCCCGGCGGGTGGAAACATTTCGACACGTTTCCTTACACCTGTTGTCCTGTTCACCTAGCAGCAAATAGGTACCTGGGTGTTAGTCGACTGGTGTGGGTCGCATCCTGGGGGACAAGATTAAGGACCCCAATGGAAATAAGTTAGACAGTCCTTGATGACGCACTGACTTTCTTGGGTTATTCTGGGTGGCTAACCCTCCGGGGTTAAAAATCCGAACGAAATCTTATCTTATCTTATCTTACATAGGCTGACAAGGCGACACGAAACCAAGACGAAAACACATTAAGATCTGTAAATCTGTAAATCTGAATCCATGGTCCGCTGGGAACAAGATTTAACCTATTTTAATTCTGTGTGAAAATTTAAAGCAAGAGAGTCAAACTTTCCTCTTAATATCTTTCATGTAGCAGTAATTTTCCTTAAAATATAATTTATAAGCAAACTGTGACAGTAATGTGCAGTGAGGATTTTCTCCAGGAAGAGATTTTAGTGTAATTTTCACTGCTGAGAGCTGTATGATGGTTTTAGTGCTTAGTTTTGATTATTCACTGCAGAGGACTTTCAAAAATGTGAGGAGGACAATTGATATTTTGCTCCAGGTTTTCCAAAAGAGGAAAGCATATCTAATATCCTTTTATGTCTCGTAGGGATTTGGATGCATGATTCCCATTTTACCTCCATGGATAACGTTCTTTGTCTCCCCAGATGCCTCAGTGAACTACCCACCTCTTTGCCCTTCTGAAGACCGGTCCACCTAGGACTTTTTTGGGTTATCCTAGGTTCTCTACACATATGCTGCTATGTATGATAATTCTATGTAACTGTATTTGTGTATACCTGAATAAACTTACTTACTTACACCAACAGGTCCCCGTCCAGATATCTTCATACTCCATCTCCTCCTTCCTGCTCACTGCTCATCCTCCTTTCTTTCATATCATTACAACTTTTTCCAGCAAAATCTGGAAACCTATACTAAACACTAGAACATAATATAAATGCCTGAAAGATTAACGTGTGGTATGAAAATGCAGATGGCTTTACTAACAAAAATTAAGAACTAAATAAAAGGGTAGCACTCAAAATTTCAAACATCACAGCACTCAAAACTTTCAGTGATAATGTCCACTGGAATATCCCCTGAGGGATACCATTTAATGAGAAGTGAAAACTAAAAATGGAGTAACACTTGGGATTAGAAATCAGTGATTTCTTTTTAGCTAGAAATATGGCTGATTTTCATGATTATATAATAAATATAATTGGAGGATCCAAGACAATTGCATTAATATACAACCCTTAACTGAATAACAGAAGATCACCTCAGGAATGTGAGGAAATAACCAAGCCACAACAAACCTCTTAAGAATTAGTAGCAAGAAGACAAGTGGAACTCTTATTAAATTCTTTGCAGCCTCTTCTGTATTCGACTGAAAAAGGCTACTGTGTAGGCCAAACGTTGCGGAACAGATAGCTAACTGCTGCAGATATCTTTCGTATCCACATTATCATGGATACTGATAGAAGTGGTAGAAGAATTGAGTGATCTTATTATGGCTATAAATAACAAGTGTAACAACGTTGGAAGAATTACCATCATGGAAAAACTAACGTGACATTTTATTGAAGTAACGCCTCTCAAGGGAGGTTCCTTGACGCTGGTGAAGGGCTCTTGATCTAGGGAATTGGATCTGTGCTCCATTTTCCTGAATTGAGCCTGAATACCTTCCATCCCCCCTCCCCACATGCGCTGTATAATCCTACAGGTTTAGCTCTCCCCCATGATTATAAAAATTGTGGCAACTCTTCGCTCTCCAGGAGCTTCATCAAGACGTTACTTACAGGGACACGCAGAATATATGTAGACAAATGAAATGTCAATATAACACTGGTACGTAATATCGGCAAGTAGATAAGTAAAACCCTTGTGAAACAGTGAGATACGTTTTTTCCGAAACGTTTCGCCTTCAGAGTAGACTTCTGAACCATTTAGTCGAATATAGAGGAGGCATTGGAGATGTAGAAGCGATGTAATCAGTCCATCATCCTGGAAATTGAAGTTTTGAGGCGGTCAGTCTCTCAGTCTGGAGAAGAGTTGAGCTCCAGATTCTGGAACAACGTAAAGCTGAAGCATCAGAATAGAGTTTATATACTGTGTGATGAATGGTTTTGAAAACCGACAGGTTGAAGAATTGAGACACTTATGCAACACATGGGAATCTTTATTGAAGAAACGTTTCGCCACACAGTGGCTTCATCAGTCCAATACAAAGTAGAAATGGGTAAGGGGAGTAGAAGTTTTGATGGACTGAACACATCGATTCCAGGTTGAGGGACTGATTACCTCAAAACTTCTACTCTCCTTACCCATTTCTACTTTGTATTGGACTGATGAAGCCACTGTGTGGCGAAACGTTTCTTCAATAAAGATTCCCATGTGTTGCATAAGTGTCTCAATCCTTCAGTTTATATACTGACATAGGTCTTAAACATTTTCTGCACCTTCAGATTTCATGGACTGATTACATCGCCCCTACATTTCCACTGCTTCCGCTACCTCTTGTATTGTCGACTGAAAAAGCCTACTGTGTAGGCGATACGTTTCGGAATAAAGATAACTAAATGTTCCACATGTCTTGCTTATCTACCAGCATGTGAGGTACAGTAAAAACATAAGCACTGCAGTAGGTTAACTGTTCCATGTTGTTGGTAGTAGTAATAGTAGTTCTAGTTGTACTGGTAGTAGTGATAGTACTACTAGTAGTGCTAGTAATAGTGCTAATAGTACTAGTACAAGTAGTGCTAGTAGTACTAGAAGTAGCAGTGGAGGATGATAGCTGGATTCAGTGTTCTTGTCAAAACTTCACAGATGACGAGGCTGCCTTTATTCTGCTTAATACTGCTTGAAATGGTAATTAAGGATGATTCAAGCTTCTCTGCGGAAATTGGCTTCTATAATCACTAGGCGAGCGTCGTTAAATATCATCAGATGCTTGACGGAATTCCGGTATTGTACGCAGGCGTTCAAGTTACTGTTCATATATGCGTTAATATGTTCGTTGAGACATGTTTACCTGCTTCTTGCTATTTCACCGATTATGTAGTTTTAAAAATAGGTTAGATAATACGTGAGTGGGTGCGGGTGGGTGTGAGTTGGACCTGACTAGCTTGTGCTACTAAATCAGATGCCGTGTTCCTTCCTTAAGTGAATGTGACCTGGCCTGACTAGGTTAGGGCATTGGCTTAAGCCGGTAGGACACTTGGACCTGCCTCGCATGGGCCAGTAGGTCTGTTGCAGTGTTCCTTATTTCTGAATCCCGCTAGTACATAACCAGGAGTTACTTCCGCTGCTGTTACTACTAGTAGTGACACTAGTGCTAGTAGTACTAGTGCTAGTTAAACTACTAGTACTGGCTATACTTGTGCTAGTAAAACTACAGTGGTACCTCGGTACACGAACAGCTCCCAACTTGAACAGTTATATAAGTGCATTTTTGTAAGTGCTTTTGTAAGTATTTTTGGGGGTCTGAAACTGGTTAATCTAATTTACATTATTCTTTATGGGAATAGATTATTTCGGTATCGGCAGTCGAACAGCCTTCTGGACCGAATTAAGTTCGTAACCCGAGGTACGACTGTATTAGTACTAGTAAGCTGTCTGTACTAGTACCATTATTCTTACTACTACCAGCAGTTAAGCACTGCTGTAGGCTGACTATCCTATGTTTTTACATTTCATTCTATACCTGTGTCCATGTATTGTCTGTAACTGCTTGACGAAGCTCCTGGAGAGCCAGTCGTTGCAACAATAAAATGTTGCACATGCATCCTAAGTTAAATAGCAAGTCACTAGGCACAGGACAAACGCCAAATAAAAACGTGTATATGTGATCCTTATATACAAGTGTGGAAATAAGCACGAAACATTCGTCATGTAAACAGTTTTAAAAAACAGATAAGTTGAAGAATGATACTTGTTCAGCACTTAGAAATCTTTACTGGGGAAAAGTTTCGTCAGCCAGTGGCTTTCTCCAGTGTCTTCCACCGTGAATGTGGATAAATGGTTCAGAGAACCGACAACACTTAGGTATATTAGGTATATTAGGTATATTAGGAAATGCTTCGTCACATAGTGCCTTCATCAGTCCATACAAAGGAGAATGGTGAAAATTAGGAGGTAATCAGGTTGAGGGACTAATTACCTCAAATTTCTGACCTTCACCGTTTTTCTTTGTATAGGACTGATGAAGCCACTGTGTAGCGAAACGTTTCCTAAGTAAAAGTACTAAAGAGTTGCGCATGTCTAATTTATCAGTCTTCTATCGTTGTGTATTGGACTAAAAAGTCACTGGCTGGTTGTTAGGTAAGACACACATGCAGCAGTTAGGTATGTTTATTTCGAAAAGTTTCGCCTACACAGTAGGCTTCTTAATTAAGTCGAGTACAGAAAAGTTGATAGAAGCAGAAGAGATGTGAAGACGATGCAATCAGTCCATCACCCTTGGAGTTTTGAGGGGGTCAGTCCCTCAATCTGGAGAAGAGTATTGTTCCATAGTCTCTTCTGCTTCTATTAACTTTTCTGTACTCGACTGAAGAAGCCTACTGTGTAGGCGAAACGTTTCGAAATAAAGATACCTAACTGTTGCATATGTGTCTTACCTAACAACCTGTCGGTATTTTATACCATTTTAATATTCACTGGCTGGCGGAGAGCACCAAAATAAAGATTCGTATCTGTTACACAGGGGTCGCTGTCCTCAAGAAAGCGATAAGATAAGATAAGAATCACTGATATGCACATGCAGCGCTTATAATTAGGAGGGTTATGATTAAGACGCATAAATGGAAGACAGGAACAAAAAATGGGATCTAAATAACTTGGAAAAGTTTAGATTTAGAAAGGATATAGGAAAGTATTGTTTTCGTAATACGGGTTGTGGGTGAGTGGAATAAACTTCCGTCTAGTCATAGAAGCGAAAGTCGTGGTATTGTGCCTTGTCTGTTTTTAGCCTTATTTAAGTCCCGTAAATCCTCGATACTAAGGATTTAGGGGAATTTGTAATTAGACTCGGGGGACGTATATTCGATACAGGTTTAGCGCTCCCCATGAATTCAATAATAATTCTATATTCAACTGTAAAAAAAAAACAACAGGTCAGCACCAAACAATTTTCAACCAATTTAGACTATATGCTTATCCAGGAGCTAAGTCTCAACCCCGCAAGCACAGGATTGTGGGTGCATCAAGGTGAAACACACCCTTCATTCTTCTTACTTTGTCTCCTTTCCAATCACACTTTATTTTCGTTTGCCTTCCACCCTCCATCTGTCCTTATCGCGCGTTTTTCCTCCATCTGTCCTTGTGCGTTTTCTTTCCTTCTGTACCAGTGCGTTTTCATTCCGACTATATAGGTCTTAGTTGAAAATATTATTGGTAATGCAGCTTTATTGTTAATACAGCATTACTGGTAATACAGCATTACTGGTAATACAGCATTACTGGTAATACAGCATTACTGGTAATACAGCATTATTGGTAATACAGCATTACTGGTACTAAAGCATTATTGGTAATACAGCATTACTGGTACTAAAGCATTATTGGTAATACAGCATTATTCGTAATACAGCATTATTGGTAATACAGCATTACTGGTAATACAGCATTACTGGTAATACAGCATTACTGGTAATACAGCATTATTGGTAATACAGCATTACTGGTACTACAGCATTATTGGTAATACAGCATTATTGGTAATACAGCATTATTGGTAATACAGCATTACTGGTACTAAAGCATTATTGGTAATACAGCATTACTGGTACTAAAGCATTATTGGTAATACAGCATTATTGGTAATACAGCATTATTGGTAATACAGCATTACTGGTAATACAGCATTATTGGTAATACAGCATTATTGGTAATACAGCATTATTGGTAATACAGCATTATTGGTAATACAGCATTATTGGTAATACAGCATTATTGGTACTACAGCATTATTGGTAATACAGCATTATTGGTAATACAGCATTACTGGTAATACAGCATTACTGGTAATACAGCATTACTGGTAATACAGCATTACTGGTAATACAGCATTACTGGTAATACAGCATTATTGGTAATACTGTATTATTAGTAATACAGCATTATTGGTAATACAGCATTATTGGTACAACATTATTGGTAATTGAGCATTATTGGTAATACAGCATTACTGATAATACAGCATTACTGGTAATACAGCATTATTGGTAATACAGCATTACTGATAATACAGCATTACTGGTAATACAGCATTACTGATAATACAGCATTACTGGTAATACAGCATTACTGGTAATACAGCATTACTGATAATACAGCATTACTGGTAATACAGCATTACTGGTAATACAGCATTACTGGTAATACAGCATTATGCAGTATTTCCAAGCAACTTCATAATGTTTGGAGAAGTTGTTAATAAAACATTAGCTAAATTCTTTCCCTTTTAAGTCACGATGTTTATAATCTGTATGTAATGAGTTCGTAAACTTTCCGGGGACTGAAATGTTTAATGAGTTGGTGAAATTAGAGAGGACAGCCGCAGTTAAACCAATGGGTTGGTTAATGGCGCTGTTTAACGCCTCTTCTGTCGTCTGATAATTATGGCACAAGACAAAACTGACTACAGTATCTAGTTTTATTTATTCTTTGGTGATACTCGTTTAGTTTATTCCAAATGACTGGATAGCGAGTGTGATGTAGGTGTATCTGGCTTTTTCTTACTTTCTCTCTTTCTTTCTCTTTTTCTCTCCTTTGTCTCTCTGTCTCTCTGTCTCTCTATCTTTCTCTGTCTCTCTCTGTCTCTCTCTGTCTCTGTCTCTCTGTCTCTCTCTCTCTCTCTCTCTGTCTCTCTCTGTCTCTCTCTCTCTCTCTCTCTCTGTCTCTCTGTCTCTCTGTCTCTGTCTGTCTCTCTCTCTCTCTCTCTCTCTCTCTCTCTCTCTCTCTCTCTCTCTCTCTCTCTCTCTCTCTCTCTCCCCCTCTCTCTCTCTCTCCTACACTGTATTATCTCCCATCATACACTAGTCAGCCCTCATCAGTATCAATGGTGGTAGGTGTCAGAACTCCTTAATTACGCAGTCAGCTGTGTATTGCTGCTGCTGGTGATGCTGTAGTGTTGCTGGCGTTGCTGCTTCTGTTGTAGGTGCTGCTCTTTTATCGGTTTTGTTGGGTTCCTTCTGGTGCTGTTAATGTTACTGGGCTTCTAGTGTTGTTTGTGTTGCTGGTACAGCTTTTGTTTGATGGCTGCCGCTGTTGATATTATTAATGTTACTGATGTTAATTTTGCTGATGGTTTTGGTGTTGCTGGGTGTACTGTAGCAGTCGTTGTTGTCGTTGACGCTACTGTTGCTGTTAAGGCTGCTGTTATTGGTTTTGACTTATTGTTTGTGGTGGTGCTGATTTTGTTAATAAATCTGCCACTCCGCTGCTGGTAGTGATGCTGCTGGTAGTGCCACAGCCTTGCAGTGGCCTGTGGTTGACAACCACAGCCTTGCAGTGGCCTGTAGTTGACAACCACAGCCTTGCAGTGGCCTGTGGTTGACAACCACAGCCTTGCAGTAGCCTGGGGTTGACAACCACAGCCTTGCAGTAGCTTGTGGTTGACAACCACAGCCTTGCAGTAGCCTGTGGTTGACAACCACAGCTTTGCAGTAGCCTGTGGTTGACAACCACAACCTTGCAGTGGCCTGTGGTTAACAACCACAGCCTTGCAGTAGCCTGTGGTTGACAACCACAGCCTTGCAGTAGCCTGTGGTTGACAACCACAGCCTTGCAGTAGCCTGGGGTTGACAACCACAGCCTTGCATTAGCCTGTGGTTGACAATCACGCCTCGGTTTGCTTCTAATAAACCATGAGTCATGTTACTTGTGAAGAATATAGTAAAGAAATTCACTCGTTGCTGTCTCTATCAGACTGATACAGCGCAAGACTGCGGGAACAACTCGGTGAGACGCAACCTTCAGTTTTCTTAGTGTTTCCCAATCTCAATATTTTCCTGCCCTTCGTCTGTCCTTATCTTGCATTTTCCTTCTCCCTTCCATCTATGCTTAACCGTTTTCCTTAATTCCTCTATATTTCCTGTCCGACCTTTTTTTTTTGCTATGTATGATAATCTATGTAACTTATGCAATATACCCAGGGTACCTTGATTGGTTACTTGATCATATTAGCTCCACCCACTCTGGCATGATCTCAGATGGTGAATTTGTATTATATTAGACATAAAGATATAAGAAAACGATAAAAATAACACGGGGAAAAACGTAACAAAAACGTCAACAAAGCTGAGTCACCGCTTCGTGCGCACTATGTCGCGTCAGCGCTGTCACCATGCCTGTTATAAATGGCTGTAATTCCTTTTAGAAACATCGTACAAGGATAATAATTATACCAGAGTGTAGCCAGAAAGTTCAGCTATTTTTTGGTAACAATAACTCCATTTTTCATATTTTTTCGATTTTTTTTTTGCACCGCGCGCGTGAACCGGAATGCTCCCTTAATGGTAATATCGGCATTTTTCCAAGCAACACAATAGTTTGGTAAAGATGTTAATAAAACAGGTAAATTCTTTTCCTTACAACTCAGAAGATTCATAAACTGTATATAATGAGTTTGAAAACTAGTCTAACGTCAGAATACATTAACAGACTTGCATGAGAATGTCTCATTACTACGTAAAGAGGAGCACATAAGAACTAGCTTCGAAGTAGCTCGGTTGGTAGTGCACTCATATCACACACTGAGTGTCTGGGGTTCGATCTCCAGTAGGGGTTGGAACACTGGGCATGGTTCTTTAAGACACCTGCTGTCCCTGTTCACCTAGGAGTAAGTAGGTACCTGGGCGTTAGCCGACTGGTGAGGGTCGCATCCTGGGGGAGAAAATTAATCTAAGTTGCCCGAAATGCTCTGTATAACCAGAGGCTTTCTATATAGTATGTCACTGATGTCACCTATGGTCTGTATAAGTTGCAGAAATTATTATTAATAGTAGTAGTAGTAGTAGTAGTAGTAGTAATAAGCATCCGTCCTAATAACGTAAACTTAGTTTTTCTCCCTATGTAAACAAATCTCTCGATTTACAATTTTGAGTTTGGTTTACTTACCTTGTCTATAAGCAAAGTGTTTGCAATTACGTACAATATTGATAACAATGCAATATCGCCTCCCAAAAATGCGATTTTCAATAACGATAGAAATATTTCAGGCGCGATCAGAAAAAGAGATACATTGAACCCAGGCTAAAATAATAGTCGGGAAATATACTTTTTATACCTGAAGTGATGAAAGTGATGTTGATGAGAATGATGTGCTGATAGCACCAGAATCTATGCAGTAAATAACATGTAATGACACAAATCAGCACACACACATCATACATGTTGACTCACAATATTGTACTAGCACGAATGTAAGTACATCACAGAACGGATGGGGTTCGAACCCGTGGCAGGTGAATCCTAAGATTCACAGGCCGAGTGGTTAACGCACTGGCCTGTGAAGTTTGAGACTGGCTGCCATGGGTTCAAGCCCCACTTTTTTCTGTGAATAATATAAGACATGATTGGCAAACGAGAAAAGTACACTTCAGGAAACAATAGCTGAATCTTGCTTAAAACTGAAGCAATTATAAGGTAAGAAGGTTAATGGTATTATTCCTTACTATCACCTGAGATCCCATCAAAAAAAAAACATCACTTTATTACGTTGAGTTCGTGAATATCTGACCTAGAGAACTGTGTGTGTTCTCACCTAGTTGTGGTCGAGTCACAGCTCCTGGCCCCGTCTCTTCGCTGGTCGCTACTAGGTCACTCTTCCCGCTCCATGAGCTTTATCATACCTCTTCTTAAAGCTATGTATGGATCTTGCCTCCACTACATCACTTCCCGACAACTCTGTGACTGAAGAAATACTTCCTAACTGGTAATACAGCGTTACTGGTGATACAGCAATACTGGTGTGTGTGTGTGTGTGTGTGTGTGTGTGTGTGTGTGTGTGTGTGTGTGTGTGTGTGTGTGTGTGTGTGTGTGTGTATGTGTGTGTGTGTACTCAGTTGTGGTTGTAGGGGTCGTTACACAGCTCCTGGCCCCGCCTCTTCACTGACCGCTACTTTGTCCTCCCTCTCCCTGCTCCATGAGCTTCATCATACCTCGTCTTAAAACTATGTATGGTTCTTGCCTCCATTATATCACTTGCCAGACTGTTCCACTTCCTAACAACTCTGTGGCTGAGGAAATACTTCCTAACATCCCTTTGACTCATCTGAATCATCAACTTCCAATTGTGACCCCTTTTTTCTGTGTCCCATCTCTGGAATATCCACCTCATCTATTCCACGCAGTATTTTGTATGTCGTTATCATGTCTCCCCTGACCCTCCTGTCCTCCAGTGTCGTCAGACCGATTTCCCTTAACCTTTCTTAGTAGGACATTCCCCTTAGCTCTGGAACCAGCGTTGTTGCAAACCTTTGCACTTTCTCTAACTTCTTGACGTGCTTGACCAGATGTGGGTTCCCAACTGGTGCTGTATACTCCAGTATGGGCCTGACGTGCACAGTGTACAGAGTCTTGAACGATTCTTTACTAAGGTATCGGAGCGCTATTCTCAGGTTTGCCAGGCGCCCATATGCTGCAGCAGTTATCTGGTTAATGTGTGCTTCCGGCGACGTGCTTTGTGTTATGCTCACCCTAAGATCTTTCTCCATGAGTGAGGTTTGCAGTTTTTGGCCACCTAGCCTATACTTTGTCTGCGGTCTTCTTTGCCCTTCCAGGATCTTCATGACTTTGCATTTGGTGTGTGTGTGTGTGTGTGTGTGTGTGTGTGTGTGTGTGTGTGTGTGTGTGTGTGTGTGTGTGTGTTCATTTCACACACGAGGTGTGGGAACCAGAGAACACAAGTTGACTCACCATCCATGTTACTCCAGTCACACCTGACGCTGGTAACTGAAAATACGTAGGCATATTCTTGTTAAAAAGCTCCAATTGACATAATTTTGCTACAAAATAAGACATAACCTCACTACAAAATGCACGAGATGAATATTTACTCGTTACAAAACAGATGACGCGATATGTCATGAAACACAGGAGTCCTCGATACATATTCTGACGTAAAAACGTTGTAAACTGTTGGTTACGTATGACATGAGAGAGCCGCAACATCAGTAACGTCAAGAAACATGAGATACAATGAGTTTTCTGTCGCAGTTTTCACAGGTAGGGGAAACTTTCTCGTATTTGTACTGGAAGAGTCTGTAGCCATCGAATGACGAGGTGAGGTGATGGACCGTGCAATAAGGACTACGATACACCAGCTAAAACCACACTTTTGGCTAGTGTTGCTTATCATGAATTAGGCTTTCACTGGTTTAGAGAAAAAGTAAGCAAACACTAGGACATATTAGAAAACGTTTCGGTCCTGGGACCTTGATCACTTCTTGTAAACAACGTCCCAGGACCGAAACGTTTTCAAATAAATATGTCCTAGTGTTTGCTTACGCGTTTCTCTAAACCAACTTGTCGGTATTTATTATCAAGGTTTATACCAAGGCGTCCACTAAACATTGCAGCAGTCACTACTGTTAAATGAATAACAAAACAATTAACTTCACTAAAGTGTATTTATTATTTACAATAAATGCTAACCTGAACTCTAGGAAAATTTTAAAAGTGAATTAAAACAAATTATTGATCACCAATATAAATCATATCAAACAACATATACTTAATTATCACTCAGTCTGGAATATTTGTATTAATTACGAATAACACAAATCCAGTGAAATGCATTTGTTTATGTACCGATATATATTCTCGTTTACTAGTCATTTGCTTAGAGTTCACTATTTGCTGAAAAATTTCATCACAGATGGATAATAACAATAGTTTATAACTAAGATCAGAGGAAATGTTGCTACAGCTGTTTAAACTGAAATTAAGGGAATGAGTCGTCTATTGTTTGCGCTTTGTAAAGATATTCAAAGTCTTTTAAAACTGTGCGAAATGTTGTAGAGTGAGCTAATTCTTTTTAAGACCTTAGATTGTGGGCTTGAAGTAGCTTAAAACTGAAAACATTGCAAGAAGAAACCCTGGTTTCACAGCTTGTTAATTGAGCTTTAATGGAAGATCCAAAGTTCAGTGAACTTTGGATCTAGAACCCAGTTTCTGAAGAAACTGGGTTCTAGCCATATATATCATTGAAGATTGTCCAGACTCGTCTTGATAAATTAGACACATGTACAACTCTTGGGTATCTTTATTGAGGAAACGTTTCGCCACACAGTGGCTTCATCAATCCATACAAAGGAGAATCGTGAAGAACAGGAAAAGAATGAGGTAATCAGTCCCTCAACCTTGAGTCGATGTGGTCAGTCCATCAATCTTGAAAAGAATACGGCATACGTGCGGAGAAGGAGCTTATAAACTGAAGGCAGGAGAGGTGCAGCAGTCGTAGGTGGTGTCACGTTTGTTCAATGTGGAAGTAGGTCGTGCCCAAGGGTTAGGCAAGCGAAGAATTCCCAAGTATTAAGATCCCAAGAAGTTGCAGTGTCAGACAGGATTGTAGATGAATGGTTCAAAGAACCGACACGTTGATAAATTAGACACATGTGCAACTCTTGGGTATCTTTATTGAGGAAAAGTTTCGCCACTCAGTGGCTTCATCAGTCCATACAAAGGAGAATCGTGAAGAAAATTTTTTTCTGAAACCTGGAAAATTATCAGTACCAAACATCAGTGTTGTTAATATGTATTGCTGACACTGTTTCCCACATTTTCAAACATCTAGCAAGTTCTTGTCTAGCAACATTATCCTCAGTGGTCGTGATATTTTACCAGGTAGAAACACATGCAAGGGAGTTATAGATTAGACTCTAGCACATGTTTAGCAAATTTAACGTCAGTTTGAATAACAAATCGATGCAGAGTCGGGCCAAGGCCCTTGTTTTCCTTCAGATTTTCAGTGCAATGATAATACATGGCGGCTCGTCACACTTCCCTTCAATTTTAAATATCATTGTTTTCTTTCAGGAAAGTTGTGATGATATTGTGGACTTGCAAATATTGTGGACTTGCAAATATTGTGGACTTGCAAATATTGTGGACTTGCAAATATTGTGGACTTGCAAATATTGTGGACTTGCAAACATTGTGGACTTGCAAATATTGTGGACTTGCAAATATTGTGGACTTGCAAATATTGTGGACTTGCAAATATTGTCGACTTGCAAATATTGTCGACTTGCAAATATTGTCGACTTGCAAATATTGTCGACTTGCAAATATTGTCGACTTGCAAATATTGTCGACTTGCAAATCAGGTCTGCAATACACATGAAATATTCAGGGAGCAAGACTATTAAAGTTCAGCTTTCTGTATAGCCCGTCATTAGTTCCTGTGTTAGCAGCCTCAATATCAGTTGAAAATTAATCAGTTAAAAACTGGAACTTAATATAATAATAATATATTTACTACAAGTACATGTACAAGGTATACAGACCTAGCTGACATCAATGACATACTATTATATAGAAAGCCTCTTGTTATGCTGAGCATTTGGGGTAAATTAGGTCAGTGTTCCAGGATGCGACCCACACCAGTCCACTAACACCCAGGTACCTATTTTACTGATGAGTGAACATAGACAACCGGTGTAACGAAACACGCCCAGTGTTTCTATCGTGGCTGATAATCGAGCCCAGACCCCTCGCAGTGTGAATCGAGAGCTTTAGCTGCCATAGTTTTGCAATTTTATTGTCGTAACTTTGCGCCTACAGTAGACTTCTTCAGTTAACTACAGAGGAGACAGCACCAGTGGAGATATAAGAATGATGTGATCACTACATCACCCTCGTAGCAGTAGTTTGGAGGTTATCAGACCTCAACCTGGAGAAGAGTTAACTTACATAATCTGCTACTCTGACATTCGGCAGCTTTGCATCAGTGACAGATCCTCGTCTGTTTTAACTTTATCTGGAGTTTCCTTAAACTGATGAGCATCAATTGGTGTATCTCCAGAATCTTCAAAAATTCTCCTGGGGCCTCCATTAGATAGTTGGCACCGTTTACGGTGCCCCGTGGCCTGGTAACAAGAGTTCTCGCTTCACACGGTCCGGGTCCGGGTGTTAGTCGACTGGTGTGGGTCGCATCCTGGCACAAAACTGACTTAATTTTCCCGAAATGTTCAGCATAACAAGCGACTTTCTATATAGAAGTATGTCACTGATGTCATCTAGACCTGTATACCTTGTACATGTACTTTTAGAAATAGATATTTTCAACCAGCTCTGTTCTCTTCCACCATCGCCTGTTACGACCTATGTTCCTTCCGCCATAGGTACTTCACTGATATTTTTCGTAACATTATCTTCATTTTATTAACATTTCATTATACTAGTTTGCATTGTAATTCAATTAATACCATTTACATTATTTTACTACGTGTTTTGTAACTTGTATCTATGATTAAGCTCCTGGTAATACCACGTATTAATACCTCGCTTAAAATTAAAAATAAAAGTATGTGGATTTTAAGGTATATTGTAAATTTTGCCCGAAATGCTATGCCTCAGTGCATTATATGCTTTATATGTTTAGTAATTTGGAAATAGATTTGTATTTGTCAGCTAGAATCCCAATAGATCATCCTGTGTGTTTATTTAATGCAGTAGATTCTTGTTTATAGGTATCACTAATGCATTGTAGATGAATGGTTCAGAGAACCGACAGGTTGATAAATTAGACACATGTGCAACACTTGAATATCTTTAATGATTAAACGTTTCGCCACATAGTGGCTTCATCAGTCTATACAAAGGAGAATGGTGAAGAACAGGAGGAGATTGAGGTAATTTGTCCCTCAGCCTTGAGTCGATGTAATCAGTCCATCAATCTTTTCAAGATTGGTGGACTGATTAGGAAACAGGTAATACTGGTTTGTATTAGGTAATACTGTAGACATTATTTCTTAGAAAAAAAAAATGAGAGGAGTGCAGTAACTGCTTTTGTTACCGCAAACTTATCTGCTAATTCAACATCTTTGCACGGCCAAGCGATTGCAAATAAACCAGTGGTTTACGCGACGGTCTGGAGTTTTGTGAGACTCTGATCGCGGGTTCTAACCCCACCCTTGGTATGGTTTCAGATGAAATATTTGAAAACAGAATTGCAGTTATTCACTTCTGTTTAACACTGTTTTATGCTTGCAAAATTAAGATTACGTCTGTTTAGACGTCGAAATTTGCAACTTGGCACTTACAAGCTAGTATATATAAGGACTGCGTATTTTACAGTATCGTAGATAATATAGTCCTTATTTGCTACTGTAGCTGTGTGTGTATCCATGTCTTTCCTGATTAATATGTTTTGTACTAATCCATCCCAGTGATTTTTTTTTCAGTCCACTAGCACCCATGTCTTGATCATTTTCCATACATTTAATTACCACAGAAGCTGCTTTCTGAAAATAAACCTGTTATTCCTGTGAAAGTTGATGCGAGATCTCTCTTAAACCTTTGTTTACCTCGTTGCAATTTTAGTTTCAAGATTCCTCTTGTATATACAGTGGCCCCCCGGTTAACGATATTTTTTCACTCCAGAAGTATGTTCAGGTGCCAGTACTGACCGAATTTGTTCCCATAAGGAATATTGTGAAGTAGATTAGTCCATTTCAGACCCCCAAACATACACGTACAAACGCACTTACATAAATACACTTACATAATTGGTCGCATTCGGAGGTGATCGTTATGCGGGGGTCCACTGTATTTTGGTAGAATTACCGACAATATGTAAAGTACAAGGACACAAGTGCAACATTTTATTGTGGCAACGTTTCGCTCTCCAGGAGCTTTTCAGGCCGTTACTCATGGCTAACATGAATGTTGTTCTAGTGTGTAAGGTAGGAATTGTTGGATACGCTATTACACGTCAATACGCTTCAGTTCCACACACAGTTGAGCACTGATTTTTTGTAAGATATCTGACAAGAGTTACCTTAATTTCTACTGTACCGTATGATAATTAAATTTAATCTTTTGGGATCACTCATTGACGAAGTATTTACAATTGTCTCACGAAATCGTAATGACACGATTGCGAACAAACCATACCACGGGTGGGGCTAGAAATCGCGATAAGTCTCTCAAAACTCCAGACCGTCGCGTTAGCCACTGAGTTTTGAGACTCTTTGACCGCGGGTTCTAACCCCACCCGTGGTATGGTTTATTTACAGTTGTCTCTAGTTTTTAAATGCTGCACTATTAGTTTAAACTAGGCGTTTAGAACGTTTTTCCAGTGGCACTCACAAGTCACGTACATAATTCTGTGGTACTCCTAGACAATTTTCCATTGGAACCGCTTCCTAAGAGTACTTATTCCTAATAATAATCACAATATACAAGCATAAACACAGGTACGAAATACTAAATATATAAACCTATTAGTGTAAATAAAACACAAGCATTATAGATCCCAAAATAAAAACCAGAAACTAACTTCTCTTCAGGGATATTTTTTAGCGAGATTTGAGTTTGTTGTGTTTGGGATATTCTTATGAAATTAGTTGAGTATTGGGCAGACACCCTCGTTTCTTCTCGTCAATGGTGGTTATATAAATTTATTTTCCACTCGTAATATCCAGTGACTTAATATTAATTATGTATTTACTATTATACTGTAAAAGTTAATCATTTAATATCTGTTGGAAAAAATTATAAAAACTTCTGTAGCAGTTAATAATAAGTAATAATCACGTAAAACTGGTGTTTTAATTTAGATCAAACTAAGGCAACATTATTGCCAGTGTTGTGGCACACCTGGGCACTGTCAGTGGCACACCTGGGCACTGTCAGTGGCACACCTGGGTACTATCAGTGGCACACCTGGGTACTGTCAGTGGCACACCTGGGTACTGTCAGTGGCACACCTAGGCACTGTCAGTGGCACACCTGGGTACTGTCAGTGGCACACTTGAGCGCTGTCAGTGGCACACCTGGGCACTGTCAATGGCACACCTGGGTACTATCAGTGGCACACCAGGGTACTGTCAGTGGCACACCTGAACATTGTCAGTGGCACACCTGGGTACTGTCAGTGGCACACCTGAGCGCTGTCAGTGGCACAAATGGGCACTGTCAGTGTCACACCTGGGCGCTGTCAGTGGCACACCTGGGCGCTGTCACTGGCACACCTGGGCACTGTCATTGGCACACCAGTGTACCGCGGCACCCTGGCTGAAAAACACTGAGCTAGACTCTTGGAGTGTTAAGAGTAAACCATCACTGGCAGCTTATATTCAAACTATTTACCTCTAACAGTAAGTAGGTGGCATCCAGACTTTCCACACTGTGTGTGTGTGTATTATATATATATATATATATATATATATATATATATATTTATATATATATATATATATATATATATATATATATATATATATATATATATATATATATATATATATATATATAATTTTATTTATTTTATCACACTGGCTGATTCCCACCAAGGCAGGGTGGCCCGAAAAAGAAAAACTTTCACCATCATTCACTCCATCACTGTCTTGCCAGAAGGGTGCTTTACACTACAGTTTTTAAACTGCAACATTAACACCCCTCGTTCAGAATGCAGGCATTGTACTTCCCATCTCCAGGACTCAAGTCCGGCCTGCCGGTTTCCCTGAATCCCTTCATAAATGTTACTTAGCTCACACTCCAACAGCACGTCAAGTATTAAAAACCATTTGTCTCCATTCACTCCTATCAAACACGCTCACGCATGCCTGCTGGAAGTCCAAGCCCCTCGCACACAAAACCTCCTTTACCCCCTCCCTCCAACCTTTCCTAGGCCGACCCCTACCCCGCCTTCCTTCCACTACAGACTGATACACTCTTGAAGTCACTCTGTTTCGCTCCATTCTCTCTACATGCCCAAACCACCTCAACAACCCTTCCTCAGCCCTCTGGACAACAGTTTTGGTAATCCCGCACCCCCTCCTAACTTCCAAACTACGAATTCTCTGCATTATATTCACACCACACATTGCCCTCAGACATGACATCTTCACTGCCTCCAGCCTTCTCCTCGCTGCAACATTCATCACCCATGCTTCACACCCATATAAGAGCGTTGGTAAAACTATACTCTCATACATTCCCCTCTTTGCCTCCAAGGACAAAGTTCTTTGTCTCCAGAGACTCCTAAGTGCACAACTCACCCTTTTCCCCTCATCAATTCTATGATTCACCTCATCTTTCATAGACCCATCCGCTGACACGTCCACTCCCAAATATCTGAATACATTCACCTCATCCATACTCTCTCCCTCCAATCTGATATCCAATCTTTCATCACCTAATCTTTTTGTTATCCTCATAACCTTACTCTTTCCTGTATTCACTTTTAATTTTCTTCTTTTGCACACCCTACCAAATTCATCCACCAATCTCTGCAACTTCCCTTCAGAATCTCCCAAGAGCACAGTGTCATCAGCAAAGAGCAACTGTGACAACTCCCACTTTATGTGTGATTCTTTATCTTTTAACTCCACGCCTCTTGCCAAGACCCTCGCATTTACTTCTCTTACAACCCCATCTATAAATATATTAAACAACCACGGTGACATCACACATCCTTGTCTAAGGCCTACTTTTACTGGGAAATAATTTCCCTCTTTCCTACATACTCTAACTTGAGCCTCACTATCCTCGTAAAAACTCTTCACTGCTTTCAGTAACCTACCTCCTACACAATACACCTGCAACATCTGCCACATTGCCCCCTATCCACCCTGTCATACGCCTTTTCCAAATCCATAAATGCCACAAAGACCTCTTTAGCCTTATCTAAATACTGTTCACTTATATGTTTCACTGGAAACACCTGGTCCACACACCCCCTACCTTTCCTAAAGCCTCCTTGTTCATCTGCTATCCTATTCTCCGTCTTACTCTTAATTCTTTCAATAATAACACTACCATACACTTTACCAGGTATACTCAACAGACTTATCCCCTTATAATTTTTGCATTCTCTTTTGTCCCCTTTGCCTTTATACAAAGGAACTATGCATGCTCTCTGCCAATCCCTAGGTACCTTACCCTCTTTCATACATTTATTAAATAATTGCTCCAACCACTCCAAAACTATATCCCCACCTGCTTTTAACATTTCTATCTTTATCCCATCAATCCCGGCTGCCTTACCCCCTTTCATTTTACCTACTGACTCACGAACTTCCCCCACACTCACAACTGGCTCTTCCTCACTCCTACAAGATGTTATTCCTCCTTGCCCTATACACGAAATCAGAGCTTCCCTATCTTCATCAACATTTAACAATTCCTCAAAATATTCCCTCCATCTTCTCAATACCTCTAACTCTCCATTTAACAACTCTCCTCTCCTATTTTTAACTGACAAATCCATTTGTCCTCTAGGCTTCCTTAACTTGTTAATCTCACTCCAAAACTTTTTCTTATTTTCAACAAAATTTGTTGATAACATCTCACCCACTCTCTCATATGCTCTCTTTTTACATTGCTTCACCATTCTCTTAACCCCTCTCTTTTTCTCCATATACTCTTTCCTCCTTGCATCACTTCTACTTTGTAAAAACTTCTCATATGCTAACTTTTTCTCCCTTACTACTCTCTTTACATCATCATTCCACCAATCGCTCCTCTTCCCTCCCACACCCACTTTCCTGTAACCACAAACTTCTGCTGAACACTCTAACACTACATTTTTAAACCTACCCCATACCTCTTCGACCCCATTTCCTATGTTCTCATAAGCCCATCTATCCTACAATAGCTGTTTATATCTTACCCTAACTGCCTCCTCTTTTAGTTTATAAACCTTCACCTCTCTCTTCCCTGATGCTTCTATTCTCCTTGTATCCCATCTACCTTTTACTCTCACTGTAGCTGCAACTAGAAAGTGATCTGATATATCTGTGGCCCCTCTATAAACATGTACATCCTGAAGTCTACTCAACAGTCTTTTATCCACCAATACATAATCTAACAAACTACTGTCATTACGCCCTACATCATATCTTGTATACTTATTTATCCTCTTTTCTTAAAATATGTATTACCTATAACTAAACCCCTTTCTATACAAAGTTCAATCAAAGGGCTCCCATTATCATTTACACCTGGCACCCCAAACTTACCTACCACACCACACACATATATATATATATATGTCGTGCCGAATAGGCAGAACTTGCGATCTTGGCTTAAATAGCAACGCTCATCTTGCCATATAGGACAAGTGAAAATTTGTGTATGCAATAATTTCGCCAAAATCATTTTGAATCTAACGGAAAAAAATATATTTCACTGTGTTTGTTTAGTATTTAATTATTGTAAACAAATCTAAAATATATTTAGTTGGGTTAGGCTAAAATAAATTGCGATTGTTGTAATAAGGTTAGGTAAGTTTTCTAAGTTCCTTTTGGTGCAAAATTATATATTTTTACATCAACATTAATGAAAAAAATATGTCTTTAAACGTATAAGAGAAAATTTTAGAAAGAACTTAATTTTAAATGAGTTCTTGCTAATTGACCAGTTTTACATATTCGGCACGACATTATATATATATATATATATATATATATATATATATATATATATATATATATATATATATATATATATATATATATATACACACACAATAAGATCACAGTAAACAGGTGATTTCAGAATATGCAGAACAACCACTGTGAAAGAATAGAGAAGTTCCAAGTGCATTCGTGACTACTCACATTATCAAGGAACAATGAAAGTAAAGCATCAAAGGAAGGTATATAGAGGGGTAGCCCACACCTCACTATCAGATCCCACTGCAAAGAAACACCTGACGCGCGACTCATAAGAAAGGGAACACTGTAGCAGGCCCGCCTGCCCAACTAGACAGGTCCTTCACACAACCCACCAACAAACTATTCTACCCAAGAAATAAGATATTTAAAAAATTATTTGTCCAATGTATTATTAAATTCTTCTCAAATTCTATTATAAATGGATCTAATTTATATAAACCAAAGGAAATATTCATATTATTGTCAAAACTGCTTTTTATGAAACAAGATTCAATTATATTCCTGTCGACCATGGACTTGCTTGATACTACTTTCTCAACTTTTTGAAAATCAATTGGATGGTTAAAATCTCTTACATGAATAAATAGAGCATTGGAATCTTGTCCAGTTCTAATGCTATATTTGTTGTTTTAATCTTAGTTCGAGATTTTTACCAGTTTGACCGTAATAAACTTTATCGCAAATTTTACAAGGAATCTTATACACACATCCATCAGCATTTTGGGGGGAATTCTTTATCAAAAGTTTTTTTCTTACTGTATCAAGATTTTTGAATACAACTTTAATATTAAAAGTCTTAAGAAGAGAAGGCATATCAACCAAGTTTTCATGGTAAGGGAGAACCAACATATTTTTAGTTGAATAAGGTGGGTTGTCTTTTTTTGGATTGTAAAAAGTATTTCTAGCAACTTTAAAAGATTTATCAGTTACATTTCTTGGGTATTTCAAATCATTACCTCTTTCATAAATTTTGAATATTTCCTCATCTATGAACTCTGGACTACAAATTCGTAAAGCTCTCAAAAACATTGATGCATTGATGAGAAAACGGACAGTTTAACTCTATCTTGATGGGAAGAATAATAGTGGACATAGGGACAGTTATTTGTAGGTTTTCTGTAAATTTTAAATTTGAATTCATTATTACTCTTAATAATTAAAACATCTAGAAAAGGCTGTCTTGCGTCAGGTGTTTCTTTGTTGTGGGATCTGATAGTGAGGTGTGGGCTACCCCTTTATATACCTTCCTTTGATACTTTACTTTCATTGTTCCTTGATAATGTGAGTAGCCAGGAAAGCGCTTGGAACTTCTCTATTCTTTCACGGTGGTTGTTCTGTGCGCATGTTGGTAAGTTACAGCGCATGTTATTTCTGGCAAAGACTGGTTATTTACTAGACAAGATGTTTCGATCCTACCTTCCTTAAATAGTAAGGACAAAGATTCTCATGCAACTCTGGGTTCAGTTGACGTATCATACAAGACTCTGAATGCTTTTCCTCTTTCAGGTCTGTATGATGTTGTATCTGTCATATTTGAGAGAAAATAAAGGATGTATAAGTGTATTTAATCTTGTAGATTTCGTGATTGGTGGTTACTTGACTGATGAGGCTCACCGTGATACGATATAACTCACAGGTCATTGCTAAAGTAGCAGTATGACAATTAGATTCCGTTCTGGTCTGTGCGGAAGCTATAGTGTGACTGGGGAGAGAGTGAGCCAAGGACTACTTATTATTGCTGGAGCCAGTTTGAGAGAGAAATACTGTCCCGGACTTGGACTGCCATGGAGCAACAGCTAGTGGTGTGTGTGTGTGTGTGTGTGTGTGCGTGTGTGTGTGTGTGTGTGTGTGTGTGTGTGTGTATATATATATATATATATATATATATATATATATATATATATATATATATATATATATATATATATATATATATATATATATACACACGCACACACCACTAGCTGTTGCTCCATGGCAGTCCAAGTCCGGGACAGTATTTCTCTCTCAAACTGGCTCCAGCAATAATAAGTAGTCCTTGGCTCACTCTCTCCCCAGTCACACTATAGCTTCCGCACAGACCAGAACGGAATCTAATTGTCATACTGCTACTTTAGCAATGACCTGTGAGTTATATCGTATCACGGTGAGCCTCATCAGTCAAGTAACCACCAATCACGAAATCTACAAGATTAAATACACTTATACATCCTTTATTTTCTCTCAAATATGACAGATACAACATCATACAGACCTGAAAGTGGAAAAGCATTCAGAGTCTTGTATGATACGTCAACTGAACCCAGAGTTGCATGAGAATCTTTGCCCTTACTATATAAGGAAGGTAGGATCGAAACATCTTGTTTAGTAAATAACCAGTCTTTGCCAGAAATAACATGCGCAGTAACATACCAACATGCGCACAGAATATAAATTCACCACAGGAATAAGTGTGCGCAGGCACGACTTGTACACAAGGTACAACTGCCCCAGAAATATTAACAGTCGATGCTCTTCCGAAATCGCCACGTAATTACGAGGTAAGAGTCAGTGGTTCAGCATCTTCCTCACAATAGACTGAGAGACCATTTTACTGTAACAAACTGAATACATTAATATTTACCTTAGATAATTTTATAATTGTGTGTGTGTGTGTGTGTGTGTGTGTGTGTGTGTGTATTTTACATGCTAAGAAAACATTTCACACTAAGACTTGGTTACTACAGATGTATTTCCATGCATGGCAGAAAGAATGGTACCATTCCATGGTGTAAACCTCTTAGTATTTTTATTTGTTCAACAGGAGTTGGTACTGCACTCGGATTATTTACTTAACTCCTATAAAAAACGTTAAACTATCTAATGTCAAAAAAACGCTGAATTTTTTTACGAATAAATATCCTTTATATATAGTCAGACCCAGAGAAACATTGGGATGTTCCTCCATGGACTGAATTCAACCTCATCACACGAGAATTGATCAATCCAGCACCAGGAAGCCTGGTGTGGGACCAAGTCGTGGGAGCGATGACCCCCTTCCCCTGAAAAATCATCAACAGGTAAAGTGACTTGGACATGCCTAGTATGGGCCAGTAGGCCTGCTGCTGTGCTCCTTCTCTCTCATGTTCTCCAGTGCACTGCGGTAACATCACTTCAGGGTAATTTAAAATCTTAATATGAGATAATCAAAGGAGTTCTATATTTTGATTATTTCTTTGTGACTGCCGTATCCCAGACTCAGGCCCAGGAGCTGTGTGCTGGGCATATTGTCTGTCAAATTATGAAGGATTTGTGCTATTGTCAAATATATATAATCTGTAGGGTGGGGCAGAATTTATGAAAATACTACAACTCTGGATTATCAAATCTGGTAGAATTGATGGGATCACTGAGCATTGATGTGTTTACCGGTTTGATTGGGTCGTTCTCGGTAGCGGGGAGCAATAAGGTTTCGGAGGCTTCTTTATTTGCGGTAGTCGTGGTTACACAGGCAGTGTGTATGGGCATATAGGTGGCAGCACGAGCATGACACGAAATATGAACTCGGCTGGAAGACAGCATAGGCTGTCGACATACTCTCGGCCGCCACCACCATGGTCGTCCTCGACCATGACTGGCGGTAAACAAAACTTGGTCTCTCACAGAAACAGGGCACAGAGTTACAGTTCCTGGCCCTTCCTCTTCACTGGATGCTACTAGGTCCACTCTCTTCCTGCTTCATGGACCTTATTATACCTCTTAAAGCTATGTATGGATTCTGACTCCACTACATCACTCTCCGGACTATTAAACTTCTTAACAACTGTGACTAAAGAAATACTTCCTGACATCCCTGTGATTCATCTGAGTCTTGAACTTCCAACTGTGACTTCTTGTTGCTGTGTCCCATCGCTGGAACATCCTGTCTCTGTCCACCTTGTTAATTCCTCTCAGTATTTTGTCATCATATCCCCCCCCCCTCTTGCAGGTCGTTTTCTCTTAACCTTTCCTTGTAGGACATGTCCCTTAGCTCCGGGATTATTCTTGTTGCAAATCTTTGCACTTTCTCTAATTTCTTGACGTTCCTGAAAAAGTGTTGGTTCAAAACTGGTGTGGCATTCTCCAATAAGGGCCTGACGTATACAGTGTACAGAGTCCTGAACGATTCCTTACTGAAAAGTCGGAACGCTGTTCTTAGGTTTGCTAGTCGACCATATGCTGCAGCCGTTATTTAGTTGATGTGCGCCTCAGGAGATGTGCTCGGTATTATACTCACGCTTTTCCTTGAGTGAAGTTTGCAGTCTTTGGGCCTCGTCTGCGATCTTCGTTGCCCTTCCCTGATCTTTATAACTTTGCACTCGGCGGGGTTAAACTCCAGGAGCCAGTTGCTGGACCAGGCTTGCAGCCTATCCAAGTCCCTCTGTAGTCCTGCCTGATACTCATCCATTTGAATTCTCCTCATTAGCTTCACATCGTCTGCAAAAAAGGGACACTTCTGAGCCTATCCCTTCCGTCATGTCATTCACATATACCAGAAATAGCCCCTTGTCTTAGGACTGACACCTGTGGAACCCTGTTCGTCACAAGCGCCCACTCTAAAACCTCTTCGCGTACCATGACTCGTTGTTGCCTTCCTGTCAGGTATTCTCTGATCCATTGCAGTGCCTTCTATGTTATCCCTGCCTGGTCCTCCAGTTTTTGCACTAATTTCATGTGTAGAACTGTGTCAAAATCCTTCTTACAGTCCGAGAAAACTCGGTCTACCCACCCCTCTCTTGCTTACTGCTATTACCTTGTCATAGATCTCCAATAGGTTTGTGAAACGGAATTTTCCTTCCCTGAAACCGTCCTGGTTTTCGTGAATTAGTCATTCCTTTCTAGGTGCTCCACCACCACTAGTCCCCTGATATTCTTGTCCATGACTTTGCATATACATGTTAGTGACACTGGTCCTGTATTGACATATATAGTCTGCACAGTCTCCTTAAAAAGTGGGACTACCTCAGGTAGTGGAATGCAGAGCGCCTCTGCTCCCTCTCTCAGGACGCATTTAGAGATGTCCGGACCCATCGCCTTTGAGGCATCTAGTTCACTTAGCAGCCTCTTCTCCTCCTCGGTTGTTTGTATTGTGTCCAGCACTTGATGGTGTACCCCACCACTCTGGCTTTCTGGGGTCCTGTAGTGTGTGTGTGTGTGTGTGTGTGTGTGTGTGTGTGTGTGTGTGTGTGTGTGTGCGCGCGCGCACACAATGATTGCGTGAGTGCGTATGTGTACTTGCCAGTATGTAATCGCCTAAATGTGGTTGCAGCCATCGAGTCTTGGCTCCTGGCCCCACCTGAACTTGTAGCTTGCATCATTCACTGCCTCTGTCTTTTGGGCCCTATCGTACCTATTCTTAAAACTATGTATGACGACTACTTTCACCACCACTTCGTGGAGGTCATTCTATTCTCTGACCACGCAGAAACAAGAAAGACTTGGTGACATTTCTGTGGCTCGTTTGTGTTTTTACCAGCTATGTCCCTTAGTACCTGTTTCTCGCTTCTCAAACAAAATGTGTCTGTCTGCCCTATCAGTTTGAGTATTTTGTATGTTAATATGTCTCACCTGATTCTTTGATTCTCCAGTTTCGTTTCTCTCCTCATGGATCTTACCCCATAACTCTGGAACAAGCCTCGTTCCATATTTTTGTACTTGCTTCCGTTTTCTAACAGTTTTTTTCAGGTGGGCTCAATGCTGGCGCTGTATACTCCAAAATGAACCTGACATGTTTTTTCTAGAGGTTGATGTTTGATCTTCTTGACAGTTATTATTGCATCTACATCAGGGTTTCCTAACCTGGGGTGCATGTACACCAGGGGTGCATGTACACCAGGGGTACATGTACACCAGGGGTACATGTACACCGGGGGTACATGTACACCAGGGGTACATGTACACCAGGGGTGCATGTACACCAGGGGTGCATGTACACCAGGGGTACATGTACACCAGGGGTGCATGTACACCAGGGGTGCATGTACACCAGGGGTGCATGTACACCAGGGGTACATGTGCACCAGGGGTGCATGTACACCAGGGGTGCATGTGCACCAGGGGTGCATGTACACCAGGGGTGCATGTGCACCAGGGGTGCATGTACACCAGGGGTGCATGTGCACCAGGGGTGCATGTACACCAGGGGTACATGTGCACCAGGGGTGCATGTACACCAGGGGTACATGTACACCAGGCGTACATGTGCACCAGGCGTACATGTGCACCAGGGGTACATGTACACCAGGGGTGCCTGTACACCAGGGGTACATGTACACCAGGGGTGCCTGTACACCAGGGGTACATGTACACCAGGGGTGCCTGTACACCAGGGGTACATGTACACCAGGGGTGCCTGTACACCAGGGGTACATGTACACCAGGGGTGCCTGTACACCAGGGGTACATGTACACCAGGGGTACATTACACCAGGGGTGCCTGTACACCAGGGGTACATTACACCAGGGGTACAAGTACACCAGGGGTACAAGTACACCAGGGGTACATGTACACCATGGGTACAAGTACACCAGGGGTACATGTACATCAGGGGTACATGTACACCAGGGGTACATGTACACCAGGGGTACATGTACACCAGGGGTACATGTACACCAGGGGTACATGTACACCAGGGGTGCCTGTACACCAGGAGTACATTTGCACTTCTAAAGTGGTACATAAGGATTCGTCTGCTGTTGTTAATTTGATCAAATTTTGATCCTTATTTTTTAGTTGTTCGTGGGGAACCTGTCAGAATGCCCAAGGAGATCAGAGGAACGAAAAGGCTGGGAACCCACTGATTTACATAATGCCACCCACCACTTACACTCGCTTCCTCCTCTCCGTTGTCATTGTTCTCATACCACCACCACTACCACTACTACAACCCCCATCATGAACACCCCATCACTGCTATTACTACCCCCTATTACCCCCACCATAACCTACACCACCACTGAAGCAACCACCACAACCTCAACTGCCACGCGTCAACATCGTCACCACCATCACCACAACGTCTTCCCATCCTGCACTCCAAGATAAGAGTTCATTACTTCCAATGCCAGACTGGTGTATCTCCTGCCTAGAGCCTCCCGGTACCAGGCTGAGAACCCAGGAGACCTGAGCTGAATACATTACTACGTGAAGATAATTCTTTGCCATCTGCCTCTTCCTCCTTGGTGGTAAAGCTTTATCAAAATGAACTGGAGGGTGAAGAGAAAGATAGCGCAGTGTTTAGAGCCATATGTCATTAAAGGCGAAGTTTCTCGGTCACCATCTGCGTGCACTGGCCTATTTGTATGCTAAGCCAATACTCCCGCTAGAAGAGAAATTATACCAATCTATTTCTATGTGCAAGAAATCATCCACGATAAGCAACTCTGCTTTAGCCTTACGCTCCATCTGCTATGATAACCACTGCTTTCTCTTTATAATCCTGTCTACTTCCTCCTGTTAGGTGGTGGATTGTATATATCCGAATATCACTAAGAACACTGTATTTGTGACACGATTATTTGTCAGTGTTCTTTACTGTGTATTCGGTATTTCTCTTCACCCTTCAAAAGTTTCTGTCGCCTTTATATATATTTCATTTATTCCCTTTACTGTATGTTACAATTGTTCGCTTTTGCTAAACTGATAACATAATCTAACACAAAGAAAGTTTACGTTCCCTAACCTAAATAACGTATACTGAGAAATTTGGTAATGAATACCGACAAGTTGGTTTAGAAAGACACGTAAGCAAACACTATGGCATATTTATTAGAAAACGTTTCGGTCCTGGGACCTTGATCAAGGTCCCAGGACCGAAACGTTTTCTAATAAATATGTCATAGTGTTTGCTTACGTGTCTTTCTAAACCAACTGAGAAATTTATTTAGTGTAAGAAATTTGTAGTAGGACAAGAATGACTTATAAGACGAGGCAGGAAGAACCTTGAAACTGTAATGAAAATAAATTATAGTAAATTCCGTGAACATGAGCGTAGAAAAACTGTTAATTTTTATCCCTTAGGAAAAAAATACAGTACGTAAAGGCACAATACCGTAACTGGAACAATACACAAATGACCTGCACGAAGTAGGAGGCTTAAACTTATGATCGGACGTGTCGGTCCATCTTGGACCATTAATACACACCGAGAGGTCATCATAAGTTTGTTTCCTTCGTGTGGATTATTTGTGCAATATTTGTCCAATGTCCGAGAGATGGCAACCAATCTCCTTTCCAAGCTACCCAAGTTTTTAGACTCTATAACCCCACTCGGTACATCATCAGATGCAGCATTCTTCACCTGACCTCAGCATTCTGAACCGGACTATAAATACTCGCGTTCCTTCCACCCCAGGTAGTTCTGTTTGTGACTTGAAAAAGCCCACTGTGTGGGCGAAACGTAGTCAATAAAGGATCACATTATACTGCATTTGTGTTTATATTTCCATTGTGTCGGTATTTTATACCATTTATTTCCATTGATGTAATGTGTTGGGGGGAGGGGGGAGGGGGATCTGGAAGAATTGTATGCCATGTATGAAGTGTCCGATTTTGACGTTTAAATTGCCATGGGGACAGACGAGGAGGGGAGGGAAGGGGGTTAAACGGGAGGAAAGGAGCCTGGATGAATGAGAACTGGGAAGTGAAGCACAGTTGTTACAGTCGATTTCTGGTGCAGTACTGTACGACTCCGGTAGGTTTAGCGCTAGGTTTTGATTATAATAATCTAATGCAACGGAAGATGAGCGGATAGATATATCTACATCGAGGTTGTGAAAACACGAGGATCGAAGTGTGTAAAGTGGTTGGTGTAGATATTGAGAGAGAGAGAGAGAGAGAGAGAGAGAGAGAGAGAGAGAGAGAGAGAGAGAGAGACGGTTGTGACAAAATTCTACGTAATCTCCTCGCGAGTCACAGTGGGACCTCGTGAGAACAGATGGTGGAAGTTTTAATACTCTATTATTAGATGCGGTGTTGGTAAAGATGGTGTAAAAATCTTGCAGGTCAGGTACAGATAAGGGGACTAAAGGAAGACAAGACAAAGAGGAGACTTTGTATCACTTAATCACGTAGTCGTGGCGGCAGTGTAATGAAGTGGGGTACAGATCAAAATTTGAGAAAGTGGTATATCGTTGAGATCCAGAAGTGTATTTTCGATATAATACTCGTCGGGATGACAGAGTGTAGAACATAGCACAGCCAGTGTTTGGTTACTTTCAGTTCCGCACCAAAGACTGTTAGCTCCGCACCAAAGACTGTTAGTTCCGCACCAAAGACTGTTAGTTTAGTTCCGCACCAAAGACTGTTGAATTCCGCACCAAAGACTGCTAAAGAAAGTTGCAGCTCATGGCATTGGGGGAAGGGTGCTCTCGTGGATCGAATCATGGCTCACAGACAGGAAGCAGAGAGTGTCCATAAATGGGGTTAAATCCGAGTGGGGATCAGTAACAAGTGGCGTTTCACAGGGATCAGTCTTGGGCCCGTTGTTGTTTATAATATATATCGATGATCTTGATGAAGGAATTACTAGTGATATGAGCAAATTCGCCGATGACACAAAGATAGGTAGGATAATTGATTCAAACGTAGATGTTAGGGAACTTCAGGAGGATTTAGACAAACTCTACTCTTGGTCAGAAAAGTGACAGATGCAGTTCAATGTAGATAAATGCAAGGTTCTGAAGCTCGGGAGTGTCCATAACCCTAGCACTTATAAGTTAAATAATGTAGAACTTAGCCATACAGATTGCGAAAAGTACTTGGGGGTTATGGTAAGCAGCAACCTTAAACCAAGACAGCAATGCCTGAGCGTACGTAATAAGGCAAATAGATTACTGGGATTTATATCAAGAAGTGTAAGCAACAAAAGTCCAGAGGTCATACTGCAGCTTTATACATCATTAGTAAAGCCTCACCTAGATTATGCAGCTCAATTCTGGTCTCCATACTACAGAATGGATATAAATTCGTTAGAAAACATTCAGCGTAGGATGACTAAATTAATACATAGCATTAGAAATGAGTGGAACAGTCTACCTAGTTGGGTTATTGAGACTAGGACTTTGGGTAGTTTCAAATTTAGGTTGGATAAGTACATGAGTGGGAAGGGTTGGATTTGAGTGGGACTTTCATACCAGAGCTTATTTCTTGGGTAGCATTGAAAATTGGGTTGGGCAAATGTTTTGTTAGTGGGATGAATTGTAAAGGACCTGCCTAGTATGGGCCAACAGGCCTGCTGCAGTGTTCCTCCTTTCTTATGTTCTTATATGAATTAGAGGTGAGAGATGAACATTTGAAGTTCTGAAGATTGAGACACTTATGCAGCATATGGGAATCTTTATTCAGGAAACGTTTCGCCACACAGTGGCTTCATCAGTCCAATACAAAGAGGAAGGCGTAAGGAGAGGAGGAGTATGAGGTAATCAGTCCCTCAGCCTGGAGTCGATGTGTTCAGTCCATCAATCTTGTATCCATCAATCTTGACATTCTACAAGATTGATGGACTGAACACATCGACTCCAGGCTGAGGGACTGATTACCTCATACTCCTCCTCTCCTTACGCCTTCCTCTTTGTATTGGACTGATGAAGCCACTGTGTGGCGAAACGTTTCCTGAATAAAGATTCCCATATGCTGCATAAGTGTCTCAATCTTCAACTTGTCGGTTTTTCAAACCATTCATCACATTTGAAGTTCTGCCTGGTTCTTCCAGTACTCTCTGATACTGCACTGTAATACTGACATATGTCACTATTTTACAGACAAATGATAAGGAAAGTCATCATCGGTTTTGGACTAGGTAGTCAGTGACGTTAATTTGAGGCGGTAAAAGCATTGTAGTAGCGAGATTGTCGTACGTAATGTGTTGGATACTGAAGAGGGTTGGGAAGTACTCATAGTGAGAAGCGAATTTTTCCCCTTTGAGAGTCCATCAGTGGTGACGTGTACTTAGCTCTGTGAAGACCTGTTTGTGTGCTCTCTGTGAATCTGTACAGGATGCCCTCTCTTGAGCAACTTTACCAGCAGCTGAGAGAGGAGCTCAGAGTTGCTAAGATGGAGATACGGCGATTAACGGAGGAGAACAAGAGGATTCGTAGTAATCCTTCTGTTGTGAGTCCCCAGGTTAAGAGGGGAGCTTGGTCAGTGGCCGGGCAACATGGAACCAAGCTGAAGATCAAGAAAACGGTTGGAGAGGCGGAAACAACGAGAAACCAGAAGACTACCGTGGAAACTTCCAACTCATTCTCGGTGCTACCTGACGAATGTGAGTGTTCTACTGGGAATGCCACAACGAGCACCAAAGAAGCATTGGAAGACGTGAGTAAGACATCCCTAGAAACCCCAACGAAGACCATCGAGAACGTCTTGACGAATTCTACAAGTGGTGTAATGCTACCTGGCGAATGTGAGTCGACTACTCGGAGCATCACGACGGACTACGCCAAGGAAGGTAAAAACATTGTTGTTGTTGGGGATAGCCAGATTAGGTACATGGATAGGGCATTCTGCTTGAAGGATAGGAGTAGGAGGCAGAGTGTGTGTTTTTCTGGGGCTGGGATGAAGGATATTGTTAGCCGTCTGGATGACATCATGAGAGTTAATGGGAGCAATCCTATTATCTGTCTCAGTGCTGGAGGCAACGATGTTGGCAGACGTAGGAGTGAGGACCTGATTAGCAGGTATAGGTCAGCAATAGAGATAATTAGGAGGAAGGGTGGGAAACCTGTCATATGTGGCATTTTGCCAAGGAGAGGAGTTGGAAATGAATGGTTGTCCAGAGCAATTGGTGTCAATTGCTGGCTGGACAAATACTGTAAGGAAAATGCAGTAACATTCATTGACAACTGGGACCTCTTCTATGGCAGAAATGACATGTATGCCAGGGATGGGGTTCACTTATCTAGGTGTGGGGTGGGAGCACTGGCCAACGCAGTGGAGGGAGCTGTTAAGTCTTTAAACTAGGAATAGTTAGTGGTATGGGTTTTGGCGGGAAAACTGTGAAGTCGCAGGGTAGTAACATGAGTTCTAGGAGAACTAGTAATAGGCAAAATGAGGTGGATATTGGAAAGCCAGTGGCACTAATTGACAAGGACAGTAATAAGTTTAGTGGAATAACAGAAAGGAGCAGAAAGGGTAAAGAGAGTGGAGGGTCATTAAAAATTTATTACACAAATAGTCGCAGTGCTAGGAATAAGATGGACGAGTTGAGACTAGTTGCTAGTGCAGGTAACATAAGAACATAAGAACATAAGAATGTAGGAACACTGCAGAAGGCCTACTGGCCCATACGAGGCAAGTCCTTATCAAAACGACATCTACCTAAAGCTACTCAACAAATAACTCCCGTACCCCATGACACCAATCAAACCCAGCCCCTCCCACTTGAAGAACATAAGAAAGGAGGAACACTGCAGCAGGCCTGTTGGCCCATACTAGACAGATCCTTTACAGTCGAGTACAGAAAAGTTGATAGAAGCAGAAGACACCTGAAGACGATGTAATCAGTCCATCACCCCCAAAGTTTGGGGTGGTCAGTCCCTCAGTCTGGAGAAGAGCACCCCTCCGCTGTCCGAAACAATATGAAGTTGAAGTGACAGGATGGTATTTGCCATTACTGAGACGTGGTTTAATTCAAAAAGTCGGGACATGCCTGCAGAATGTCACATTCAGGGTTTTAAATTGTTCCAAGTAGATAGAAGTATCGGGAAGGGGGGTGGGGTGGCATTGTATGTCCGAGATCGCTTGAACTGTTGCATAAAAACGGGTATTAAGTCTGAAGTAACACATACAGAGTCTGTTTGGATAGAATTTTCAGAGGGGCATGAAAAATTAATTTTAGGTGTGATATACCGTCCCCCAAATTTAGATAGGGACCAAGGGAGACTACTATGGGAGGAAATTGTTAGGGCCACAAGGCACGATAATGTAGTAATTCTAGGAGACTAACTTTAGTCATATTGATTGGAATTTCTTGACTGGGAATTTAGAATCATACGATTTCTTAGAAGTAGTTCAGGATTGTTTTTTGAAGCAGTTTGTGACAGAACCTACAAGGGGAAATAACCTGCTTGACTTAGTTCTGGCAAACAATGAATCCCTTGTTAATAGTTTAGAAGTTTCAGAGGAACTGGGTGCTAGCGACCACAAATCAATTACATTTAGAATTGAATGGAAGTATGATAGTAGGGATAACTCAGTAACAGTCCCAGATTTTCGCTTAGCAGATTACGATGGGCTTAGAGAACACTTATCATCTGTTGACTGGGGTAACGAAGAGAGCTATCAATATGACAGTTTTCTGAACACAATACATGCTGCTCAAAGAACGTTTATCCCTTATAAGGAAATTAGATCAAATAGAAATGACCCAAAATGGATGAATAATAGGTGTATCAAAAGAGGCGAGGGTCATCTTATGAATCAGTATATTGACATTAAGAGGGACATTAAAAAGGGGATAAGAAAAGCTAAAAGGGACTATGAAATTAAAGTTGCTAGGGATTCTAAAACTAACCCAAAAAGTTTTTTCCAGGTATATAGAACAAAAGTCAGAGATAAGATAGGTCCCCTTAAAAATAACTATGGGCATCTTACTGACAAAGAGAATGAAATGTGCTCGATTTTAAATAATTATTTTCTCTCGGTTTTTACACAGGAAGACACTAATAATATTCCGGTAATTAATTTTTATAGTGGATCAGAAGATAAATTATGTAACATCACAGTCACTAGTGAAATGGTTGTGAAGCAGATAGACCGACTGAAGCAAAATAAGTCACCGGGTCCTGATGAGGTTTTTTCAAGGGTTCTTAAGGAATGCAAAATGGAAGTCTGTGAACCATTAACTAATATTTTTAATTTATCTCTTCAAACAGGTGTAGTGTCTGATATGTGGAAGATGGCTAATGTAATTCCTATTTTTAAAACAGGGGACAAGTCGTTACCGTCAAATTACCGCCCAATAAGCCTGACCTCAATTGTAGGCAAGTTGCTAGAGTCAATTATAGCTGAGGTTATAAGAAGTCATCTCGATAAGCATAGCTTGATTAATGATGTGATAAAGTTGGTAGAATTACCGACAATATGTAAAGTAAAAGGACACAAGTGCAACTAATGTGACATTTATTGTGGCAACGTTTCGCTCTCCAGGAGCTTTATCAAGCCATTACAAACAATACATGGACACAGAGGGTATATAAAGGCTCAGAGTGAGGTGAATACTAGTGAGGTACCATTCCGATGTTCACTAGTGGTAGTAGTAGTAGTGGTAGTGACAAAAGCAATTAATTCGTACATGAGTAAAAGGATATAAAAGCTATTACTTGGGTAACATAAAAATAGGTTGGACAAATATAAACTGGAATGAGGCAGGTTGTTTCAGTGTTCACTCTCTGTGCTTTGTGTAGTACTCATGTACGAATTAATTGCTTTTGTCACTACCACTACTACTACTACTACTACCACTAGTGAACATCGGAATGGTACCTCACTAGTATTCACCTCACTCTGAGCCTTTATATACCCTCTGTGTCCATGTATTGTTTGTAATGGCTTGATAAAGCTCCTGGAGAGCGAAACGTTGCCACAATAAATGTCACATTAGTTGCACTTGTGTCCTTTTACTTTACATATTGATTAATGATACTCAGCATGGATTCACAAGAGGCCGGTCTTGTATAACTAATTTATTAACTTTCTTCAGTAAAGCTTTTGAGGCTGTTGACCACGATAAAGAATTTGATAGTTTACTTAGATTTTAGTAAGGCATTTGATAGAGTTCCGCACCAAAGACTGTTGAAGAAAGTAGCAGCTCATGGCATTGGGGGAAGGGTGCTCTCGTGGATCGAGTCATGGCTCACAAACAGGAAGCAGAGTGTGTCCATAAATGGGGTTAAATCCGAGTGGGGATCAGTAACAAGTGGCGTTCCACAGGGATCAGTCTTGGGCCCGTTGTTGTTTATAATATATATCAATGATCTTGATGAAGGAATTGCTAGTGATATGAGCAAATTCGCCGATGACACGAAGATAGGTAGGATAATTGATTCAAACGTAGATGTTAGGGAACTTCAGGAGGATTTAGACAAACTCTACTCTTGGTCAGAAAAGTGGCAGATGCAGTTCAATGTAGATAAATGCAAGGTTCTGAAGCTCGGGAGTGTCCATAACCCTAGCACTTATAAGTTAAATAATGCAGAACTTAGCCATACAGATTGCGAAAAGGACTTGGGGGTTATGGTAAGCAGCAACCTTAAACCAAAACAGCAATGCCTAAGTGTACGTAATAAGGGAAATAAATTACTGGGATTTATATCAAGAAGTGTAAGCAACAGAAGTCCAGAGGTCATACTGCAGCTTTATACATCATTAGTAAGGCCTCACCTAGATTATGCAGCTCAATTCTGGTCTCCATACTTCAGAATGGACATAAATTCGTTAGAAAACATTCAGCGTAGGATGACTAAATTAATACATAGCATTAGAAATCTTCCTTATGAAGAAAGATTGAAGACTCTTAAGTTACATTCACTTGTTAGACGAAGAATGAGGGGAGACCTGATCGAAGTGGAAGATAGGTATTAATAAAGGGGATATTAACAAGGTCTTGAGGATATCTCTCCAAGAGAGAACCCGCAGTAATGGATTTAAATTAGATAAGTTTAGATTTAGAAAGGACATAGGAAAGTATTGGTTTGGAAATAGGGTAGTTGATGAGTGGAACAGTCTACCTAGTTGGGTTATTGAGGCTATGACTTTGGTTAGTTTCAAATTTAAGAACATAAGAACATAAGAATGTAGGAACACTGCAGAAGGCCTACTGGCCCATACGAGGCAGGTCCTTATCAAAACGACACCCACCCAAAGCTACTCAAGACACAACTCCCGCACCCCCCAACACCAATCAAACCCAGCCCCTCCCGCTCATATATTTGTCCAGTCTCTTCTTAAAGCTACCCAAGGTCCTAGCCTCTATCACCCCACTGGGAAGACTGTTCCACGCATCTACAACTCTGTTAGAAAACCAGTACTTACCTATGTCCCTTCTAAATCTAAATTTATCCAACTTAAATCCATTATTCCTGGTTCTTACCTGGTTCGACACCCTCGGTACTTTATTAATGTCTCCCTTGTTTATGCCCGTCATCCACTTATACACTTCAATGATATCTCCCCTCATTCTACGCCTCTCCAGAGAGTGGAGATTTAAGGCTTTAAGTCTATCTTCATACGGGAGGTTCCTTACACAGTAAATCATTTTAGTCATTCTTCTCTGTATGTTGGATAAGTACATGAGTGGGAGGGGTTGGATTTGAGAGGGACTTGCACATCGGAGCTTGTTTCTTGGGTGGCATTGAAAATTGGGTTGGTCAAATGTTTGTTAGTGGGATGAATTGTAAAGGACCTGCCTAGTATGGGCCAACAGGCCTGCTGCAGTGTTCCTCCTTTCTTATGTTCTTATGTTCTTATCACGTACCAGTAGGTCGTAGCGATCCACGGACATGATGTACTAGTACACATATTTGCTGTGAGAGGCAAATTTTGGCCTAGACACGAGAGCATAGGTCTATGCTGTGTTTATACACAGAATAAAAAAATCGCTCTCACGCAGTACATGTGGACAATTAACCTGTGACTCCATTTCGGTTCAAATAGCAACTTCTAGGCGTTTTCTAGGGTGATTTTCATGAGGTTTTTTTACTCGGTTTGTTATTGGGGGCGGTTTAAATTATGACCAAATATTCTTTATGGTTCATTAGCAAAAAATGAAGGAAGGAACTTGATTTTTCTTACGATGGATTCAAACTAGTAAACAGCATAACCAGGCATTGCAGGGCCTTTGAGATACCCAGGTGTTGCACATGTTGCACATGTATTATTTACCATTAATATGATTCTGCAATGATTTGGCAACAGCACAGAATTCTGGCAATCAATATATTTTCCGCAAGCTATTTGCTACAACTCCTCCTCCTTCCTACTCCTCCTCCTCCTCCCTACTCCTCCTCCTCCTTCCTACTCCTCCTCCTCCTTCCTACTCCTCCTCCTCCTCCTTCCTACTCTTCCTCCTCCTTCCTACTCCTCCTCCTCCTTCCTACTCCTCCTCCTACTTCCTACTACTACTCCTACTTCCTACTACTACTCCTACTTCCTACTCCTCCTACTTCCTACTCCTCCTCCTACTTCCTACTCCTCCTACTTCCTACTCCTCTTACTACTACTACTACTACTACTACTATTACTACTATTACTACTACTACTATTACTACTACTACTACTACTACTATTACTACTACTATTACTACTACTACTATTACTACTCCACCATCCACCACCACCACCACCACTACCTCCACCACCACCTACCACCATTTACTACTACTACTACTATTACTACTACTACTACTACTACTACTATTACTACTACTATTACTACTACTACTACTACTATTACTACTACTACTACTACTACTATTACTACTACTACTACTACTACTATTACTACTATTACTACTACTACTACTACTACTACTTGGGGACCTGATTAATGAGGAAAAGTTGCTTCAACAGCTGAAATGACGGCAGATTTTCTTTTCTACTGTTTATAAATTAGAATTTATTGAAAATAATGTTACATTGTCATAATTACCGATTTTGCCCTCTCAACAGTAAAGTTCTGTTGGCTGAATAGGTAGTTTCTTGAGGTTAGTGGATACGACAGAAGAATTACTATCAACTCTGCCAGAAATTAAGCCAATTTGAGCGTGGAATAAACTGAAAATAGTCCTCGATAAGGGCGCAATCGCTGTTGGATAAAGTGCTTCCAGCCCACTAAATTCGCGACTGCGTATTTCCGTTAATTTTACATCAATTTCGCATTTTTCGTGTCATTACCTGCTGTATAGCCCTTGTGGTTTAGCGCTTCTTTTTGATTATAATAATCGTGTCATTACCTTCAGAAAAATATTCCCTGTAACTTTAAAAGACTTTTTTTTAATTTCGAGCCGTGTGAACAGCTTAATGATTAATAATTAATAATGATTAATAATTAATGATTAATATTTAATGGTATTAAATAGCTTGACGTGAATGCTCCATGAGATTCCATCATCTAAATTTAACTTTATTAAGTTTATTTCTAGTCCTGGCAAACACATATATCTTTATGTATTCTAGATTGCCCTAGGAGGTTAGATGAGGTCATAACGAAAGGATATGAAAGATAGTGAGAAGTTAGTGTGTATGCTCTGTTACCACTTCCGTTAGATTCATCACTCTTGTATCATCATACTGTGTCACCACTTCTGTTAGATTCATCACTCTTGTATCATACTGTGTCACCACTTCTGTTAGATTCATCACTCTTGTATCATCATATTGTGTCACCACTTCTGTTAGATTCATCACTCTTGTATCATCATACTGTGTCATCACTTCTGTTAGATTCATCACTCTTGTATCATCACAATGTGTCACCACTTCTGTTTCATCACTCTTGTATCATCATACTTTCACCACTTCTGTTAGATTCATCACTCTTGTATCATCATACTGTGTCACCACTTCTGTTAGATTCATCACTCTTGTATCATCATACTGTGTCACCACTTGTTAGATTCATCACTCTTGTACCATCATACTGTGTCACCACTTCTGTTAGATTCATCACTCTTGTATCATCATACTGTGTCACCACTTCTGTTAGATTCATCACTCTTGTATCATCATACTGTGTCACCACTTCTGTTAGATTCATCACTCTTGTATCATCATACTGTGTCACCACTTCCGTTAGATTCATCACTCTTGTATCATCATACTGTGTCACCACTTCTGTTAGATTCATCACTCTTGTATCATACTGTGTCACCACTTCTGTTAGATTCATCACTCTTGTATCATCATATTGTGTCACCACTTCTGTTAGATTCATCACTCTTGTATCATCATACTGTGTCATCACTTCTGTTAGATTCATCACTCTTGTATCATCACAATGTGTCACCACTTCTGTTTCATCACTCTTGTATCATCATACTTTCACCACTTCTGTTAGATTCATCACTCTTGTATCATCATACTGTGTCACCACTTCTGTTAGATTCATCACTCTTGTATCATCATACTGTGTCACCACTTGTTAGATTCATCACTCTTGTACCATCATACTGTGTCACCACTTCTGTTAGATTCATCACTCTTGTATCATCATACTGTGTCACCACTTCTGTTAGATTCATCACTCTTGTATCATCATACTGTGTCACCACTTCTGTTAGATTCATCACTCTTGTATCATCATACTGTGTCACCACTTCTGTTAGATTCATCACTCTTGTATCATCATACTGTGTCACCACTTCTGTTAGATTCATCACTCTTGTATCATCATAATGTGTCACCACTTCTGTTAGATTCATCACTCTTGTATCATCATACTTTCACCACTTCTGTTAGATTCATCACTCTTGTATCATCATACTGTGTCACCACTTCTGTTAGATTCATCACTCTTGTATCATCATACTGTGTCACCACTTCTGTTAGATTCATCACTCTTATATCATCATACTGTCACCACTTCTGTTAGATTCATCACTCTTGTATCATCATACTGTGTCACCACTTCTGTTAGATTCATCACTCTTGTATCATCATACTGTGTCACCACTTCTGTTAGATTCATCACTCTTGTATCATCATACTGTGTCACCACTTCTGTTAGATTCATCACTCTTGTATCATCATACTTTCACCACTTCTGTTAGATTCATCACTCTTGTATCATCATACTTTCACCACTTCTGTTAGATTCATCACTCTTGTATCATCATACTGTGTCACCACTTCTGTTAGATTCATCACTCTTGTATCATCATACTGTGTCACCACTTCTGTTAGATTCATCACTCTTGTATCATCGTACTGTGTCACCACTTCTGTTAGATTCTTCATCATTACTGTTTTATCATTACTACTGTTATATCACCACTACCGTTATATCATTACTACTGTTATCACTGTTATATCACTACTGTTATATCACCACTACCGTTATATCATTACTACTGTTATCACTGTTATATCACTACTGTTATATCATCATTACTGTTTTATACCACTACTGTTTTTATATCATTACTGTTATAATATATTGTTGCTATTTTTACCATCACAATTACTATTACTATCTTTACCACTGTGTATCTTTATCACCACTACCACTGTTGTTAGTATCTTTATCACCACTACCACTGTTGCTAGTATCTTTATCACCACTACCACTGTTGTTACTATCTTTATCACCACTACCACTGTTGTTACTATCTTTATCACCACTACCACTGTTGTTAGTATCTTTATCACCACTACCACTGTTGCTAGTATCTTTATCACCACTACCACTGTTGTTAGTATCTTTATCACCACTACCACTGTTAGTATCTTTATCACCACTACCACTGTTAGTATCTTTATCACCACTACCACTGTTGTTAGTATCTTTATCACCACTACCACTGTTGTTAGTATCTTTATCACCACTACCACTGTTGTTAGTATCTTTATCACCACTACCACTGTTGTTAGTATCTTTATCACCACTACCACTGTTGTTAGTATCTTTATCACCACTACCACTGTTGTTAGTATCTTTATCACCACTACCACTGTTGTTAGTATCTTTATCACCACTACCACTGTTGTTAGTATCTTTATCACCACTACCACTGTTAGTATCTTTATCACCACTACCACTGTTGTTAGTATCTTTATCACCACTACCACTGTTAGTATCTTTATCACCACTACCACTGTTAGTATCTTTATCACCACTACCACTGTTGTTAGTATCTTTATCACCACTACCACTGTTGTTAGTATCTTTATCACCACTACCACTGTTGTTAGTATCTTTATCACCACTACCACTGTTGTTACTATCTTTATCACCACTACCACTGTTGTTACTATCTTTATCACCACTACCACTGTTAGTATCTTTATCACCACTACCACTGTTGTTAGTATCTTTATCACCACTACCACTGTTAGTATCTTTATCACCACTACCACTGTTGTTAGTATCTTTATCACCACTACCACTGTTGTTAGTATCTTTATCACCACTACCACTGTTAGTATCTTTATCACCACTACCACTGTTGTTACTATCTTTATTACCACTACCACTGTTGTTATTATCTTTATCACCACTACCACTGTTGTTACTATCTTTATTACCACTAGCACTGCTGTTAGTATCTTTATCACCACTACCACTGCTGTTAGTATCTTTATCACCACTACCACTGCTGTTAGTATCTTTATCACCACTACCACTGCTGTTAGTATCTTTATCACCACTACCACTGCTGTTAGTATCTTATCACCACTACCACTGCTGTTACTATCTTTATCACCACTACCACTGCTGTTACTATCTTTATCACCACTACCACTGCTGTTACTATCTTTATCACCACTACCACTGCTGTTACTATCTTTATCACCACTACCACTACTGTTACTATCTTTATCACCACTCCCACTGCTGTTAATATCTTTATCACCACTACCACTGCTGTTACTATCTTTATCACCACTACCACTGTTACTATCTTTATCACCACTACCACTGTTGTTAGTATCTTTATCACCACTACCACTGCTGTTACTATCTTTATCACCACTCCTGTTAATATCACACCACTACAGTATCTTTATCACCACTACTGTTAGCACCATTATCACCACTTTTGTTCGCACAATACTATTATCATCATTATCACTGCTACTGTCATCATAATTATCACCACTAGTCAGCGTCATCAACATTATCACCACTAGTCAGCGTCATCAACATTATCACCACTAGTCAGCGTCATCAACATTATCACCACTAGTCAGCGTCATCAACATTATCACCACTAGTCAGCGTCATCAACATTATCACCACTAGTCAGCGTCATCAACATTATCACCACTAGTCAGCGTCATCAACATTATCACCACTAGTCAGCGTCATCAACATTAATACTACTACAGATAGCACCATAAACATTACTACAATGGCCACCATTATCACCACTACAATGACCACCATTAATACCACTACAATGACCACCATTATTACCACTACAATGAGCACCACTAATACCACTACAGATAACACCATTATCATCAATACAATGAACACCATTATAACTACTGCTTGCATCATTATCACCCCTGCTGTTAGTATTAATAGTGGCAGTACTTTTTGCACCACTAACACTACTGTTAGCAGTACTAGCACCACTACTGTTAGCACTACTGGCACCACTACTGTTAACACTACTAGCACCACTACTGTTAGCATTATTAGCACTACTGATAGCACTAGTACCACTACTGGTAGCACTGCTAGCACCACTACTGTTAGAACTACTAGTACCACTACTGTTAGCACTACTAGCACTATTGTTAGCATTACTAGCACCACTACTGTTAGCACTAGTACCACTACTGTTAGCACTACTAGTACTACTGTTAGCACTACTAGCACCACTATTGTTAGCACTAGCACCAATACTCCTAGCACTACTAGCATTACTGATAGCAATACTAGCATTACTAATGTTAGCACTGTTAGCATCATTACTGTTAGCACTACTAGCACCACTATTGTTAGTAATACTAGCATTACTGTTAGAACTACTAGCACCACTACTGTTAACACTACTAGCACCACTACTGTTAGCATTACTAGCACCACTGATAGCACTAGTACCACTACTGTTAACATTACTAGCACCACTGATAGCACTAGTACCACTGTTAGCACTACTGGTATCGTTACTGTTAGCACCATTAGTACCATTATTGTTAGCACTACTAGCACCACTACTGTTAGCTCTAGCACCACTACAGTTGGCACTACTAGCATTGCTGTTAGCACTACTAGCATCATTACTGTTAGCACTACTAGCACCACTACTATTAGCACTAGCACCACTACTGTTAGCACTAGCACCACTATTAGCACTATTAGCACCACTACTGTTAGCACTATTAGCACCACTACTGTTAGCACTATTAGCACCACTACTGTTAGCACTACTAGCATCATTACTGTTAGCACTAGCACCACTACTGCTAGCACTACTAGCACCACTATTAACACTAGCACCACTACTGTTAGCACTATTAGCACCACTACTGTTAGCACTATTAGCACCACTACTGTTAGCACTATTAGCACCACTACTGTTAGCACTATTAGCACCACTACTGTTAGCACTAGCACCACTACTGTTAGCACTATTAGCATCATTTCTGTTAGCACTACTAGCATCATTACTGTTAGCACTATTAGCACCACTACTGTTAGCACTATTAGCACCACTACTGTTACCACTACTAGCATCATTACTGTTAGCACTACTAGCATCATTACTGTTAGCACGACTAGCACCACTACTGTTAGCACTACTAGCACCACTACTGTTAGCACTATTAGCACCACTACTGTTACCACTACTAGCATCATTACTGTTAGCACTACTAGCATCATTACTGTTAGCACGACTAGCACCACTACTGTTAGCACTACTAGCATCATTACTGTTAGCGCTATTAGCACCACTACTGTTACCACTACTAGCATCATTACTGTTAGCACTACTAGCACCACTACTGTTAGCACTATTAGCACCACTACTGTTAGCACTACTAGCATCATTACTGTTAGCACTACTAGCACCACTACTGTTACCACTATTAGCACCACTACTGTTAGCACTACTAGCACCACTACTGTTAGCACTACTAGCACCACTACTGTTAGCACTACTAGCACCACTACTGTTACCACTATTATAATTACAACTCTCATGAACACTTCGTAGCGATGGTAAGAGATGGATGTTGGCGCAATGTTCATGAATTTTTGAGTGCTTTCTGTCACGGACGGACGTGCTTTCTGAGAGCACGGACGAGCGTTCTCTCTAGCACGTACGGACGTCCTCTCTTGCGTGGGCTGGCGTCCTCTATGACACGGACGGACTTATTCTCTGACACGGACTGGCGTCCTTTTTGGCGCGGATGGCCTTCTCTGGCACGGACAAGGAGAATTCAACTGTCTAATTAAAACTAAACATCGCGATGCGCATTAGCGGGTAAAGGTTATTTATTCCAGAGGATAAATTGTTCAGACGTAGTAACATTAACCTCCTTTACCAGTTAAATAGTGAACTTTATGTTGTCATATGGATGCCAGGAAGTCTTTAATAAAATGAAGAGGCTGGTGGGCATAGCTCCAAGGCTAATGTTCTTGGATTATCCGAAAGCCTTTGCAAGTGGATGCGAGTGACATCAGAGTTCGCGCATCTTTGTTACAGGCCTTTGGTGATGTCTCTCACCCAGTTGCTTTCTGGTCTGCTAAACTAAAATACCAGCGAACTTATTGTACCACTGAGAAACGGGTGTGGCACTGGTGATGACGTTCAAGGATTCTGACCAGTATTTGTTCTCGTTGCCGCACGTTCAGTAGCCTAAACCAGCCGAGTTTCCGTAACTCAGGGAGAAACGAGAATTCTTGTTTGACACGTTGGACTCTTCGGCTTC
>NC_091357.1:2353103-2363103 GCF_038502225.1 Cherax quadricarinatus
GACGCAAGATTCTGGCCCATTGGCCAGAGCGTCGGTCTGGCGTTTTATGACTCTCTAAGCGCGAGTTCTATTCCCACCTGTGATATGGTGTGTTAGCTATGACATGGAAATCAAAACCAGTTTAATTAAAAACTTAAATTTGGGCTTCGAGAATCCAATAACAACCTGAATCTTCGCTTTTAGCTATATTTCCATCACAAAAAAAGTTTGAATCCGATCAGAGGAAGCATTCTATAGTTTTGTGGAAGCTAATAATCTTAGCATATTAATTGGGTCCGAGTTTTTTAATTATATCTATGCGACCAAAGTATAGAAAATATATTTCTCTCGGTTAACTGAACGAGGGGAATTAGAAAAACGATTTAGAAATTAGAAAAGGCGATTAAAAATATCTTTTCATGATATCTCTGTAAAAAATACATACATTCTTCAGAAATAAAATTCGAATCTTCTCTGTATGACCCTTACTGGTTATGATTGTAATAATTATTACCTTGTACTAATTAAGATAGATAAGTGTGAAAAATTTCAATCCTACCAGGTGAGGCATGGTCAAGGTATTGCGCTTAAACTGCAGTTTTTTCTTACAAGTATGAAACCTGTAAATTTTAGCCTACTTGGCCTACTATCCATTCAAACCTTCCTCTTGGTAGGATACGCAAACCACAAAAGTTTGAAGCCAATCAGGACAGCCGTTCTGAAGTTATAGCACATACATACCACAAACGTTTTAAGCCAATCAGGACAGTCCTTCTAAAGTCATCGCACGTTAAATTCGGAGGAAGCATAATCAGGCAACCACTCTAGGTATCCCATTCTGCTGAATACCTAATTCCCATACAAACTAATGTCTTGGGTAAACCTACCCATCGCTGCCCGCAGGACAAAAACAATTACCTCTTTATCGAGTTAGTTTGGGGCACAACCTCATCTTCGGAAATTCCAGCGCAACGTAGTCGCTGGAAATAGTGTTATTGCCGCGCTGGAAAACACACAAACGAGAGAAATAACAGTAAGTTCGCCAACAACAGAGCTTTTGCCGTTTTAGGGCCGCTGGGAAATCTTAAATGTTTATTGTGGGAGAGGAATAATGTAGTCCACTTAGGAATGTCTCGATCTATTCACCCGAGTGTTTTGTTGTGGAGGTGAGGGAAGAGACGTGGGGAGGTTGGGGATTTGTGGTGGTGAGGAACGGGATTTGTCGTGGTTAAGTGGGGGATTTGTAGTCGAGAAAATGTTCATCGTGTTTTAGTGAAGGGATGACTGTGATGGTGAAGGGAAGGGTGCGGTGGAGAAAAGAGGATTTTGGTGAAGGGATGGTTGTGGTGGTGAATATAGACCTGTCCATGGCTATGCTCGTCACACATACTGATGTCTAAGTAAAACACCTGCTACCTACACCATATTCTTCTTTATGATTATATCTCCTACATACCTGACTACACTCTAAACTCGATGCTGAAATGTGTTAAACCACATATTATGTACTCTGTTGGATGACCTGAGGAATATTTCTTGGACACCTGGCCCCAGTATTCTCACTTCAGTGCCCGAGTTATACCCTCCATACATCTTCAACTTAGGCATATTATGCATTATTTCTCCTTTTATATATCTCCCCTTTTCCTTTCTCTTCCACCCCCTACCCTCACGATCCCTGCTCACAACCCCTTCCCCTCACGACCCCCCTCCATCGATCTCCCTTTTCTTCACCAGTGGCGATTTATGACTGATAATTGAACTCTGGTAGTTGCTGACGCTGCTTCTCGTGGGCATCCTGCAAACTCAAGATCATTAGAAATCAGCGTTTTTTCACTATGCAGATGCGTTCGTTTTCTAAAGTGTGGATCTTGAAGCACCTCTTAAGCTCTGTTATATCTAGAAAAAATCCCCTGTAGGTGTATTAATGTTACTTTATGCATTGTCAAATGTAATTAATTTTTGTTAGCTTTGGTTAAGTTATCCTAGCATATGGCTTAGCGCTTCTTTTTGATTATAATAATAATAATATCCTAGCATATAACAGAGTACAAAAGACCGTCAGTTAGGATCCTTGCAGTGGAATAATGAACTCTATATTCCAAATTAACGTCACCTTTCCAAGAGTCTTTAAAGAGCACGTAAACAAGAGTCTTCCCTAATAAGAGAGGTTGGAGAGAGATTCGGGGGCCCTAAGAGCAGTGTCTTCACCCATGACCTTCAGACTTCCCAGGACATCTCTTGTTTCGTATTTTCTCTTGCAGTATTCGTAGCGTTGTTTATCTCCTCGGTATTGCACAATAAGTTATATTTTTCCCTAATCTAATATTTCTCCTCCCAAAATATCATGTATCTTATATTTTCATAATCTTATATTTTTATAAATAATAATCATACTTTTCATAAATAATAATCATGTATTTTCAACTCGTGTATATTTCTTCTAATTTTTTATCCTGTTTATCCTGCTAGTTAGTTTTGTCGCAGTAAAATTTATTTTACGCTTTCGCCCCAAGTGTTCTGTTTACTGTCTTACTAGTGCTGCTGTGACTGTGTTGACTGTCTTACTAGTGCTGCTGTGACTATGTTGACTGTCTTACTAGTGCTGCTGTGACTGTGTCGACTGTCTTACTAGTGCTGCTGTGACTATGTTGACTGTCTTACTAGTGCTGCTGTGACTGTGTCGACTGTCTTACTAGTGCTGCTGTGACTGTGTCGATTGTCTTACTAGTGCTGCTGTGACTGTGTCGACTGTCTTACTAGTGCTGCTGTGACTGTGTCGATTGTCTTACTAGTGCTGCTGTGACTGTGTCGACTGTCTTACTAGTGCTGCTGTGACTGTGTCGACTGTCTTACTAGTGCTGTTGCGACTGTGTCGACTGTCTTACTAGTGCTGCTGTGACTGTGTCGACTGTCTTACTAGTGCTGTTGCGACTGTGTCGACTGTCTTACTAGTGCTGCTGTGACTGTCGACTGTCTTACTAGTGCTGCTGTGACTGTGTCGATTGTCTTACTAGTGCTGCTGTGACTGTGTCGACTGTCTTACTAGTGCTGCTGTGACTGTGTCGACTGTCTTACTAGTGCTGTTGCGACTGTGTCGACTGTCTTACTAGTGCTGCTGTGACTGTGTCGACTGTCTTACTAGTGCTGTTGCGACTGTGTCGACTGTCTTACTAGTGCTGCTGTGACTGTGTCGACTGTCTTACTAGTGCTGTTGCGACTGTGTCGACTGTCTTACTAGTGCTGCTGTGACTGTCGACTGTCTTACTAGTGCTGCTGTGGCTGTCTCGACTGTCTTGCTAGTGCTGCTGTGGCTGTGTCGACTGTCTTACTAGTGCTGCTGTGACTGTGTCGACTGTCTTACTAGTGCTGCTGTGACTGTGTTGACTGTTTTACTAGTGCTGCTGTGACTGTGTCGACTGTGACTGTGTCGACTGTCTTACTAGTGCTGCTGTGACTGTGTCGACTGTTTTACTAGTGCTGCTGTGACTGTGTTGACTGTCTTACTAGTGCTGCTGTGACTGTGTCGACTGTCTTATTAATACTGCTGTTATTGTGTCTGTTGTCGTGCTAATACTGATGTTTTGTCTACTGTCTTACTAATACTGCTATTATTGTGTTTACTGTCTTACAAATACTACCGTCTTAATAATTCTGCTGTTATTTATATCGTCTCACTAATGCTGTTGTTACCGTCTACTGTCTTAAAAACACAACTGGCACTACTTTCTTACCAATACTAACACTAGACACTACTGTTGTCACTGTCTTACTATCGATATTGTCACTATTTTATTGTCGTGGTATAATTACTCTCACTAAGTGTATTTATTAATACTGCTCCCACTAAATGTATATTCAGTCTTTCTATTACTCTTGTCATTAAGTGTGTCTGCTGTTTTCCTTCTTAGATCTTAACCCGGCAGAGGCTAGTTGTACCTGAGAGATAATTTAGGTCTTTTTGTAAGACTAATAAGGTGTCTTATTGTCACAAACAACTGATTTCTTTTTTGCTAGTTTAAGGGGTAATAATCAGTTCCAATAAAGTTAGGAATATCTCATCTCCTGTCCTACTAACATGATTCTCACTAAGGTATGACTAGTATTCTGTCTCTCCTGTTACTTCTCACATCTAATTCTAAAGCTAAACTACAACTGTAAGGTTTTGCTTACTAATACCTCCTCTTCCACGACTTTTGCCTTCGGATGCTTGAGTTTTGTCTGTGGACAAACTCCCACTGTCTTCCCTGACACCTGTTGTCTGCTTTCCGTTGTTTAGTTCTGTATGTTGTTTCTTCAAATCCTGTGCTGTTTCAGCCCTTTTATTATGAAGGAGACCACCACCGTTTTTTCAATTCTTGCCTACTACTATTACTTTCTTAAATGATGTTTAAACGACTGTCGGATGGTCATATGGGTTGTATAAAGACTGTTTTGCTGGTAATTTTATCAGCTCTAAATAAAAGTGTACGAACGTAAATAGTGCATTTGCAGGTTTTCGTACTTGAAGCGCTGGCCATTCAAGGCCAAATATGAGGTAAGTTAAGATCCATCATCTTCACAGTACATCCAGTCTTAGGGTGATGACTCCAAACTATATCACTCAGTCCAGGTCTTTTCGCAGTTCCCCCTGAGTCATGGGTTTTGCAGATTAGTTCTAGTTTTGCAGATTACTACTATCCGAATTTTTAAATTATTTTAAGCGCAAAACCCATACGGATTATTCAGCGTAATACGTGGTGGAGGCTTGATCCTCCGTCTGATTAACGCAATTTTTAATTGATGTAATAAAAAAAAGAAAAGAATAAATAAAAGATATTTGGATTCTAGGTAACTGAGCTCTGATGAGTGAGTAGCAATTCTTCAGATTACTGCTCGCATCTGGGGAAACAATTCCCTCCTCGAGGGAGAGATTCAGTTGTGGGTGGAATGATACCTGATATCTCACGTGCTTTTTAATTAGTAGCCTCCTGTTACAAAGTTACATTCTCTCTCTCTTGCACAGAAATTTTCAACTTATTCCCTCTTCACATTATAGATTTTATTCATGAATGGTGCATTTGTTTGTCTTCAAGAAGGGGAAACTAATTTGTATTATAGACAGTTACTATGCTTCACTTATTATTCTCTCTCTGTCTCTCTGTATATATCTCTCGTCGAACGCACTCACGCATAGTGTGTGTGTGTGTGTGTGTGTGTGTGTCGGGACCATGAGCTATGAATCGACCCCTGCAACCACAAATAGGTGAGTACACACGCGCACGCACACACACACACACACACACACACACACACACACACACACACACACACACACACACACACACACACACACACACACACACACACAGAGGCCCCAAGAACTGTAGATCAACACCCGATAGACGCACAAGTCGAGAGACCCAGAAGACCCAAGAGGCACCGTTGAATCCAGCCGCAGTAACACTCGATGACGAATCACTTACTGAAATCTGGCAGGTTATTTCCGCAGAGTTTTTCTTGATACTTTGAACCTAAAGTCTTCGGAAACTGACTTTCAGGAAAATTTATCTCCGTTTTATTACGATAAAATTAGAATGGTGTTAAGTGATCAAATTTATAGTTGAATAATGTTGTAGGTGACTATACTGACGCGTACCATTGTAAAAAAAAATTAATTTCTAGTTGTAGGTTTTTAGATAAAACGGCTGAAATAAATTATGACACCTTCAATTATATACGATGGGGTCCACCTCTAGTGTAAATTGTAGGACCCACAGCCTCGGAAAAGTAGATTACAAAGGCTTTAGGGAAGAATATTTGATTTCTTCGTGAAGCCATTTAAATATTCCACTTTCCCTACCACCCCATCTTTTCATTCTTTTTTGCTAATAAGTATAATTTATTAAATAACATGGTACAAAAGATTTAAGAGATACATAACTTATTAAAGCCTACAATACCCTTTAAAATGGTAACCTTCCTCTGAGGAGGACACTGACGTTAAAAAGATCGAAGGAATGTGAAGACATTTTGTTGTAGCACCGGGACGAGCATCTCAGTTTACGAAGCAACATTAGCAAATTGGAACCTACTCCAAGCCTTTGTCTGAATAAGGTACACCAACTTTAACTCAAAAACTGTCCAAACGTAGATCTACGTCTGGAGCGCTACGCGCGTGAATGTAGATCTAAGGGTTAAAAGAGTGTAGCTGATAAGGAAAACATTCTTCAATTATTGTGGGAAAATTAATATTCATATGTAATTATGTGGTTTGATGCATCGTATAAATTGTCAGGTCGTTCGAAAGAATCCTTCTCCAGATAATGCGCAGATGACTGGCTCAATGCCCGATTAATAATACTCTCGATTAACAACTGAAAACCTGGATTCGCTCCCTGCATGAATGGAAACATTGGCTGTGTTTATGTTCACCTATTGCCTCAATAAATAGTTACCTGTTTATGCGACTGATTGAGTGGCATCTCAGGAATGAAGTTAGTATGCAATGTTAATATGAAATGAACTGACGATAGTAACTTTTAGCCATAAAATTTAAAATCAGATTCTCAAACAGGCATCTCCATAGCCCAAGAAGACTGAAAACTTCAAAGATACGCTAAATTTGAAAGTTTAAGCTAATTATTTTGATTTTTTTTATCACACAGGCCGATTCCCACCAAGGCAGGGTGGCCCGAAAAAGAAAAACTTTCACCATCATTCACTCCATCACTGTCCTGCCAGAAGGGTGCTTTACACTACAGTTTTTAAACTGCAACATTAACACCCCTCCTTCAGAGTGCAGGCACTGTACTTCCCATCTCCAGGACTCAAGTCCGACCTGCCGGTTTCCCTGAATCCCTTCATAAATGTTACTTTGCTCACACTCCAACAACACGTCAAGTATTAAAAACCATTTGTCTCCATTCACTCCCATCAAACACGCTCATGCATGCCTGCTGGAAGTCCAAGCCCCTCGCACACAAAACCTCCTTTACCCCCTCTCTCCAACCTTTCCTTATTTTGATATGGAAAAAAAAATAGCCAAGAGAAAAGAGATACCTGCGCTGTGCAGCTTCCAAAGACTTTGATATTGATGAGAAAAGCAAGAAGTTTGCGTTTACACGACTCTCAGCTGTGTTCACTAGCGTTGCTGTTCTTATGTATCGTTCAAAGTCTCCAGCCATCGTGTACAATAAGTTTATTAAGTATGGGACAAATATGTCAAGTAGACGAGTTGTGGTGACCGATCAAACAAGGCTACGGACGGAGGAAAATTTGGATTTACGCAGGTGGTGACAGTGTTAAGTGAACCTGGCAGTGTTAGGTGAACCTGGCAGTGTTAGGTGAACCTGGCAGTGTTAGTTGAACCTGGCAGTGTTAGGTGAACCTGGCAGTGTTAGGTGAACCTGGCAGAGTTCGGTGAACCTGGCAGTGTTAGGTGAACCTGGCAGTGTTAGGTGAACCTGGCAGTGTTAGGTGAACCTGGCAGTGTTAGGTGAACCTGGCAGAGTTCGGTGAACCTGGCAGTGTTAGTTGAACCTGGCAGTGCTAGGTGAACCTTGCAGTGCTAGGTGAACCTGGCAGTGTTAGGTGAACCTGGCAGAGTTCGGTGAACCTGGCAGTGTTAGTTGAACCTGGCAGTGTTAGGTGAACCTGGCAGTGTTAGGTGAACCTGGCAGAGTTCGGTGAACCTGGCAGTGTTAGGTGAACCTGGCAGTGTTAGGTGAACCTGGCAGTGTTAGGTGAACCTGGCAGTGTTAGGTGAACCTGGCAGAGTTCGGTGAACCTGGCAGTGTTAGTTGAACCTGGCAGTGCTAGGTGAACCTTGCAGTGCTAGGTGAACCTTGCAGTGCTAGGTGAACCTGGCAGTGTTAGGTGAACTTGGCAGTGTTAAGTAAACCTGGCAGTGTTAGGTAAACCTGGCAGTGTTAGGTAAACCTGGCAGTGTTAGGTAAACCTGGCAGTGTTAGGTAAACCTGGCAGTGTTAGGTGAACCTTACAGTGTTAGGTGAACCTGGCAGTGTTAGTTTAACCTGACAGTGTTGGGTGAACCTGACAGTGTTGGGCGAACCTGACAGTGTTAGGTGAACCTGGCAGTGTTAGGTGAACCTGGCAGTGTTAGGTGAACCTGGCAGTGTTAGGTGAACCTGGTAATGTTAGGTGAACCTGGCAATGTTAGGTGAACCTGGCAGTGTTAGGTGAACCTGGCAGTGTTAGGTGAACCTGGCAATGTTAGGTGAACCTGGCAGTGTTAGGTGAACCTGGCAGTGTTAGTTGAACCTGGCAGTGTTAGGTGAACCTGGTAATGTTAGGTGAACCTGGCAATGTTAGGTGAACCTGGCAGTGTCAGGTGAACCTGGCAGTGTTAGGTGAACCTGGCAATGTTAGGTGAACCTGGCAGTGTTAGTTGAACCTGGCAGTGTTAAGTGAGCCTGGTACAGCAAGTCATGTGCTGATGACCTCATCGATATTGGCAGAAAATCACGAACAGTTTTGAATATTTTTAAGCTTACTGTGTGACTGTCATGGTACTGTAACGTACAAGAAGTGACTGGGATGAATGATGTCATGGTATAGCAAATTACAGCAGCCAAGTGGGTGATTGATGTCATGGTATGGCGACGTACATTAGCTGACAGGGTGAATACCGTGGTATGTCAACGTACATTAGCTGACTGCGCGAATACAATGGTATGGCAACGTACATTAGTTGACTGCGAGAATACAATGGTATGCCCACGTACATTAGTTGACTGGGTCAGTACCATGGTATGGCAACGTACACTAGCTGACTGGGTGAATACCGTGGTATGGCAACGTACATTAGATGACTGGGTGAATACCAGGGTATGGCAACTTACATTAACTGACTGGGTGAATACCATATAGCAACGTACATTAGCTGCCTGGGTGAATATCGTATGGTAACGTACATTAGCTGACTAGGTGAACACCGTAGTATGGCAACGTACATTAGCTGACTGGGTGAATACAGTGGTATGGCAACGTACATTAGCTGCCTGGGTGAATACCATGGTATGGCAACGTACATTAGCTGCCTGGGTGAATACCAGGGTATGGCAACGTACATTGACTGGGTGAACACTATGGTATTTCAACGTACATTGACTGGGTGAATACCATGGTATGGCAACGTACATTAGCTGCCTGGGTGAATACCATGGTATGGCAACGTACATTAGCTGACTGGGTGAATACCACGGTATGGCAGCATACATTAGCTGACTGGGTGAATACCACGGTATGGCAGCATACATTAGCTGACTGGGTGAATACCATCGTATGGCAACGTACGTTAGCTGACTGGGTGAATATCATGGTATGGCAACGTACATTACTTGACTGGGTGAAGACCGTGGTATGGCAACGTACATTACATGAATGGGTGAATACCATGGTATGGCAACGTACATTAGCTGACTGGGTGAATACAATGGTATGGCAACGTACATTACCTGACTGGGTGAATACAGTGGTATGGCAACGTGCATTAGCTGACTGGGTGAATACCCTGGTATGGTAACGTACATTACCTGACTTGGTGAATACCATGGTATGGCAAAGTACATTAGCTGACTGGGTGAATACCATAGTATGGCAACGTACATTAGCTGACCGGGTGAATACCATAGTATGGCAACGTTCATTAGCTGACTGGGTGAATACCATAGTATGGCAACGTACATTAGCTGACTGGGTGAATACCATAGTATGGCAACGTACATTAGCTGACTGGGTGAATACCATAGTATGGCAACGTACATTAGCTGACTGGGTGAATACCGTGGTATGCCAACGTACATTACATGACTGGGTGAATACCATGGTATGGCAACGTACATTAGCTGACTGGGTGAATACCATGGTATGGCAACGTACATTACCTGACTGGGTGAATACAGTGGTATGGCAACGTGCATTAGCTGACTGGGTGAATACCCTGGTATGGCAACGTACATTACCTGACTTGGTGAATACCATGGTATGGCAACGTACATTAGCTGACTGGGTGAATACC
>NC_091357.1:2368103-2390603 GCF_038502225.1 Cherax quadricarinatus
CAGTTCTAGGACCAGTGCTATTTTTGATATATGCGAACGACATGATGGAAGGAATAGACTCTGAAGTGTCCCTGTTCGCAGATGACGTGAAGCTGATGAGAAGAATTAAATCGGATGAGGATGAGGCAGGACTGCAAAGAGACCTGGACAGGCTGGACATGTGGTCCAGAAACTTGCTTCTCGAATTCAATCCTGCCAAATGCAAAGTCATGAAGACTGGGGAGGGGCAAAGAAGATCGCAGACAGAGTATAGGCTAGGTGGACAAAGACCTCACTCAGGGAGAAAGACCTTGGGGTGACCATAACACCGAGCACGTCACCGGAGGCACACATCAACCAAATAACTGTTGCAGCATACGGGCGCCTGGCAAACCTGAGAATAGCGTTCCGATACCTTAATAAGGAATCGTTCAAGACACTGTACACTGTGTATGTTAGGCCCATACTGGAGTATGCAACACCAATCTGGAACCCACACCTGGTCAAGCACGTCAAGAAGTTAGAGAGAGTACAAAGGTTTGCAACAAGGCTAGTCCCAGAGCTCCCCTCAAGGAAGGTTCCTTGATGTTGGTGAGGGGCTCTTGATTTAGGGAATTGGATCTGTGCTCCAGTTCCCCGAATTAAGCCTGAATGCCTTCCACATCCCCCCCCCCAGGCGCTGTATAATCCTCCGGGTTTAGCGCTTCCCTCTTGATTATAATAATAATAATAATAGTCCCAGAGCTCAGGGGAATGTCGTGCGAGGAAAGGTTGAGGGAAATCGGACTGACGACACTGGAGGACAGAAGGGTCAGGGGAGACATGATAACGACATACAAGATACTGCGGGGAATAGACAAGGTGGACAGAGATAGGATGTTCCAGAGAGGGGACACAGAAACAAGGGGTCACAACTGGAAGCTGAAGACTCAGACGAGTCACAGGAACGTTAGGAAGTATTTCTTCAGTCATAGAGTTGTCAGCAAGTGGAATAGCCTAGCAAGTGAAGTAGTGGAGGCAGGAACCATACATAGTTTTAAGAAGAGGTATGACAAAGCTCAGGAAGCAGAGAGGGAGAGGACCCAGTAGCGATCAGTGAAGAGGCGGGGCCAGTAGCTAAGTCTCGATCCCTGCAACCACAATTAGGTGCGTACAATTAGGTGAGTACATCTACCTGCCTTCCTTTCGTTACATACCTACCTTCACTGAGCTATACTTTCCTGCTTTCCGGTGTTTCCCATCATCAGTTCCTCAAGCACTGACACAACCTTCAAACAAGTTATCATTCAGACAAGAAAGGCACATGAGCAACAGTTAGGTATCATTATTCCAAAGCGTTTCGCCTACGCAGTAGGTTTCTTCAGTCGAATACAGAGGCAGCATCTGAGATTTAGAGACGATGTAATCAGTTAATCTTTCTGTTTATGATGCCTCCTCTGTACTCTACTTGTCGGTATTACACTCCATTATTACATTCACAAGTTATTATTCATTCCAAAATCCTTGCCATATTTCTAAAGTATTTGCACAAGCAATATTAAAGCTGCCATTGCAATAAGAACTACCAAAAACCTAACTAGGTTTTAATGTCAAGAATAATGTCATGTTCAAAGAAGGATCAGTTGTAATGTATCGGCTGCCGTGTTTGTGTTATTGTGTCTGAGATGGAAGTGACAACGGCTTCATAGGATCCATAGCTGTTGGTATGGATCCTTGTCGACTAAATAGGGACAACTCAGCTTGTTGAAAACGGTATATAATATTGACAGGTTGGTGAGAAACATGCATGTGCAGCAATTGTGTATCTATATTGTATATCTATATTGATTGAAATGCTTCATCTACCCCGCACGTAGGAGAGGGGAGCTTACAACAACGTTTCGGTCCGACTTGGACCATTTACAAAGTCACACTAACAGGAGGGAAAGGAGGAGCCAGTATATATAGGCAAGCTGGCAGGGACGAGGCAAGAAAGGAGGGGGGGGGTAGTTGTAGAGGTAAGGCAGGTAGCGGAAGTGTGAAGTAGGGAGAAAGTTAGGTGGGGCAAATAACAGAAAACAAGGAGGCAAAAGAGAAGAAAGGAACCAAAGGCAGCACGGAAGGAAGTAGTAGTGGTCGGTCAAAGGCAATAAAAAGTGGTGCAATGCCTATTGTATTCTTCAGTTACGGTATTCTTCCCGTCACGGTATTGTGCCTATTCTTTATGGAACAGAAAACGTAGTCTGTAACAGCAAGCGTTAAGTGCTCATTCTATCGCGTCTTTAGGAGTCGGGCAGTTTCACCGACGTATAAATTATCACAGCCACCGCATGGGAAGAAGCTTTACATCGTTGAAACACAACGAAGCTTAAACGACTGAATGAGCCCTTGTACACGTGTAGATGTTATAATAACTGAAACCCTTCACAAACACCCCAAGATTTCTACTCTTACCACTTGTACTACTAGTGCTGTTTCTAGTTTGGTACTAGTATTGGTGGTACTAGTATTAATACTAGTACTGGTACCAATACTAGTACTGGTACTAGTGCTAATACTACTATTGGTGGTACTAATATTAATATTCGTTCTGGTACTAATACTAGTACTGGTACTAGTGCTAATACTAGTACTGGTACTAGTACTAATACTAGTACTGGTACTAGTACTAATACTAGTACTGGTACTACTAGTACCAGTACTATTACTAGGTGCCACCAGTACTGGCACTAGCACCACCGGCACCAGTGCCACCAGTATTGGCACTAGCATCCACTGGCACCAGTGCCACCAGCACTTGGCACTAGCACCACCTGGTACCAGTGCCACCAGCATTGGCACTAGTACCACTGGTACCAGTGCCAACTAGCATTGGCACTAGTACCACCGGCACCTAGGTGCCACCTAGTATTGGCAACCTTAGCATCCACTGGCAACTTAGTACCTACCGGCACCAGTGCCACTAGCATTGGTAACTTAGTACCACTGGCACCTAGTGCCACCTAGTACTGGCAACCTTAGTACCTACTGGCACCAGTGCCACTAGTACTGGCACTAGCACCTACCTGGCAATTAGCACCACTGGTACCAGTGCCTAGTACCGGTGGCAGTAGTGCCACCTAGTACTTGGCACCTTAGCACCACCGGCACCTAGTGCCACTAGCACCGGCAATTAGCACCACTGGCACCAGTGCCACTAGCACCGGCACTAGCACCACCGGTACCAGTGCCACCAGCACCGGCACCTAGCACCACTGGGACCAGTGCCACCTAGTACCGGCACCTAGCACCACTGGGGACCAGTGCCACCAGCACCGGCACCTAGCACCACCGGGACCAGTGCCACCTAGCACCGGCACCAGCACCACCGCGACCAGTGCCACTAGCACCTGGCACTAGTACCACCGGGACCAGTTGCCACTAGCACCGGCACTAGTACCACCGTTGACCAGTGCCTACTAGTACCGGTACTAGTACCACCGGGACCAGTGCCACTAGTACCGGCACTAGTACCACTGGGACCAGTGCCACTAGTACCACTGGGACCTAGTGCCACTAGGCACCACTGGGACCAGTGCCACAGCACCACCTGGGACCAGTGCCACTAGCACCAGCACCACTGGGACCAGTGCCACCTAGCACCGGCACCAGTACCACTGGGACCAGTGCCACTAGCACCTGGCACTAGCACTACTGGGACCTGTGCCACTAGCACCAGGTGGCACTAGTACCTACTGGGACCTAGTGCCACTAGTACTGGCAACCTTAGCATACTGACACTCTGTGCCTACTAGCACCTGGCACTAGCTGCCACTGGTACTAGTACCACTGGCACTAGTGCCACTGGTACTAGTACCACTGGTACTAGTGCCACTGGTACCTAGCACCACTGGCACCAGTGCCACCTGGCACCAGTACCTACCGGCAATACCAAGTGCCACCGGCACCTAGCACCACCGATACCAGTGCCACTGGCACCAGTGCCACCTGGCAATTAGTACCACTGGCACTAGCGCCACCGGCACCAGTACCAATGATTACCAGTGCCACTGGCACCAGTACCACCGATACCAGCGCCAGCACCGGTACCTAGCATCCACTGGATACCAGTGCCTTATTAGTACCGGCACTAGCACCTACTGATACCTTAGTGCCACTAGCACCTGGCACTAGCACCACTGATACCTAGTGCCACTAGTACCGGTACCAGCACCTTACCTTGATACCAGTGTTACCAGTACCGGCACCAGTACTACTGATACAAGTGCCACCAGCACCTGGCACCAGCACCACTGATACCAGTCGCCGCGGTACCAGCACCACCGGATACCAGTGCCTGCCAGTACCGGCACCGGTTACCACCGATACCTCAGTGCCGCCAGCACCTGGCACTCAGCACCACCGATACCAGTGCTGGCACCGGCACCAGTACCACCTGATACCAGTGCCAAGCCAGCACCGGCACCATTACCACCGATACCAGTGCCACTAGCACCGGCACCAGTCCCACCAGCACCACCTGGCGCCTAGGCGCCATCAGCACCGGCACCTAGGCACCACCTCCGGTGCCAGTGCCATCCGGCACCGGTACCTAGCGCCACTAGCACCGGCACCAGCACCACCTGGCACCTAGTGCCACCTGGTGCACCAGTGCCACTAGCACCTGGCACTCAGTGCCACCCTTTTAGCACCTTGTGCTAGCACCACTGGCATTAGTGCCACCAGTACCGACGCCAGCGGACCACCGGCAATAGCACCACTGGCACCTAGTGCCTACTAGCACCGGCACCTTCAGCACCACCTGGCACCAGTACCACCAGCAACTTTCACCAGCGCTCGTACCAGCGCCACCAGCACTTTCCACCTAGCACCGGCACCAGTGCCCAGCACCCTTCACTCAGCACCGGCACCTAGCACCACCAGCAACTTTCACCAGCACCGGTACCAGCAACCACCAGCAATTTCTTTTACTCAGCACGGTACCAGCACCACCAGCAATTTCTTTACCTTCCAGCACCGGCACCTAGTTATCCGCCAGCAGCACTAGCACCACCTAGTACCTGGTGCCTGCACTAGGCACCTGGCGCAGCACCTCGGTAGCACTGGTGCCAGTACTGCTAGTACTTGTGCCAGTACTAGTACTGGTACTAGTACTACTAGTACTAGGCACAGACACATACGGTGGTGTGGACGCCTCTGAACTAATTTCATTCTACTCCGTTAGGAGTATTTTATATTATTGTAACCACGAACGAGTGGTACTGATAACACTGCGAATGATAAGCTCACTGGTACTCAAAAATTTAATGCCCTCTAGTAACTATTATTGAGAATTTGATCACAGCATGAGAAAATAGGAGGCCTGGTCACAGACCGGGCCGCGGGGGCGTTGACCCCTGGAACTCTCTCCAGGTAAACTCCATGTAAATGTTCCTCTATAAACGTAAAGAAATATTATTATGAGTACTACAATGATCCACAACTAAGCAATTTAATGTGTAGCAAGAAGGATATGGTAAGCAAATTATGACTGTAGAACCTAAGATTAACTCAAAGCAAACTACGTTGACAAACACAAGGAAAACCTAACAGAAACTAGGGTAGCAAGACTCGGAGTTATATGTTGGCAGCTTAACTTGACCTACCGTTCATAATCCCTTGAAGGGAAGTGCCTTGACGCTGATCAAGGGCTCTTGATACAAAGAATTGGAATTATCCTTTATTTTCTTGGATGTAATCTGATTGTCACTCAGAGCTTACCACTAAAGAATACTACTTCTGCTACTACTACTGCTACTACAACTACTGCTGTTACTACTACTACTACTGTTACTACTACTACTGTTACTACTACTACTGTTACTACTACTACTGTTACTACTGCTACTACTACTACTGCTTCTACTACTACTACTAGTTACTACTACTGCTACTACAACTACTACTGCTACTACTACTACTGTTACTACTACTACTACCTACCGCCGCCTGCCTGCCACTACAACCACCTGGTTACCACCTGCTACCACCACCGCTTCTACCACCACCACCTACCTAGTTCCACCTACCACCTACCAATGCCACCTACCAACCACCGCCACCGCTACCACAACCACCACCACCGCTACCACCACCACCGCCTGCCACCACCACCGCCACCACCTACCACCACTGCTCAATACCACCTGCCTACACCGCCTCTAACACCATTGCCTTGCCACTACCATTATTACCTACCACCACCGCTACCACAACCTACCACTGCTTATTACTGCTACCACAACCACCTACCTGCCATTACTACTACCGCCTACTACTACTGCTTCTACCATTGCCGCCTGCTGCCACCACCACTGTTACTACTACACCACCTACCGCCTAGTACAACCACCACCGTTACCACTGCCACCTGCTACCATTACCACCGCTTCCTACCATTGCCTGCTACCTACAACCACCTACCGTTACTACCACCTGCCACTACCAACCACCTACCGTTCACCACCTACCGCTACAACTACCACCGTTACCACCGCTACCTACAACCACCTGCCACCACCTACCTACCTGCCACTACCACCGCTGCCGCTACCACTGCCGCTACTACCACCTGTCTTGCTACCTACAACCGCTGCCACTACAACTACCACTACCGTACTCCACTACTCCACTACCACGCTGCTACCACAACCTACCACTGTTACTACCACTACCTGCCACTACCACCACTACTACCTGCCTGCCTACCACTACCCACTACCGCCTGCCTACCACCACTGCCAGCTACCACAACCACCACCGTTACTACCACTACCTACTACCTACCACTGCCACCACCTCACCGCTACCACTAGCACCGCTAATACTCCCGCTGCTGCTGCCTACCACTACATCACTGCCTGCTACTACAACCTACCACTGTTACCACCACCTGCCACCACAACCACCTACTGTTACCTACCACCTGCCACTACCAACTACCACTGTTACCACTACCGCTACCTACAACCACCTACCTGTTACCTACTATGCTACCACAACTACTACTGCCTACTACTACCTGCTGTTGCACTACCTTCACTGCTTCATTGCTGCACTACAACCACTAATGTTCCACTACCACAACCTACTAACTTGTTACTACTACTACAACCTACTACTGTTACTACTCCACTACAACCAATATGTTACTACCTACTACCGCTACCACCTACCTCACTGCTACCACCACTACCTGCTACTACTACTACCGCTGCCACTACCACCACTGTCCACTCCACAACTGCTACTACAACCTACCACCTGTTACTACCTACCACTGCCACAACCACCATGCACAACTACCTTACTGTTACCTACTCACTACCTGCCACTACTTATTGCTCCACTACCTACTGTTACCTACAACCACTGATACTACTACCTGCCTACTACTCATTGCTGCTATACTACCTACTATTGCCTGCCACCACCACTACCTTCACTGCTACTACCTACTACCGTTACTACTACAACTACCACTGTTACTACTACCTACCACTACCATTGCCTATTACCTACTCCACTGTTCCATTACCTACTCACCACCTGCCTCCCACAACCACTGTCCACTACCACTACCTCCAAGGCCACTACCACTGCCATTGCCTGCCACTACCACCATTACCACTATTGCTGCCACCTACCACCTACTGCCACTACCACCACTCCACCGCTACCACCTGCCACTACCTACAACCACCACTCCGCTGCCACCATACCATTGCCTGCCACCACTGCCACCTACTGCTGCCTACCTACATTGCTGCCACCACAACCACCACTGTTACTACTACTACTGTCAACCACCTTACTGTTACTACTACTACCATTGCTACCACTGCTGCCACCTTACTCACCGCCTTGCCACTACCATTGCCCCTCCACCTACCACTGTTCCTACCTACTGTTACATACCACCTGCTACCTACTAGCACCTGCCTACTACTTTGCTGCCACTACTACCTACCTGCTGCCTACTACAACCGCTACCGTTACTACCACCTGCTACCTCAACTACCACTGCCTTTCAATACTACTGCCTACCTCAACCTACCACTGTTACCTACTCACTGCCTTACCACAACTACTACTGTTACCACTACATGCCACCAATAACAACTACTACCGTTACTACTACTGCTACTACAACTCCAATTACCGTTACTCCATCGCTACTACAACAACACTGTTACTACCACCGCTGCCACTACTTACCGCTCCTACCATTGCTGCCACTACAACCACTGTTACCACTGCTACCTACAACTACCTACCTGTTACTACTAATACCTGCTACTACTACTACTGTTACTACTACAACTACTCATCCGTTACCTACTACTACCTATTGCCATTACTACTCACTGTTATTACTCACTACCACCTGCTTCACAGCCACCTCGTTACTACCTACTACTAACGGCCATATACTGCCATTGCCGCTACCACTACTTACCATTATTGCTGCTTCTGCCTACTTATGCTACTACTGCTACCTATCTTCCTTACTACCACTTCTGCTACCGCCACTACCACTGCCACTCCACTACCACTACCTTACTACCACTACCAATGCTACTACAACCACTACCTGCTGCCTACCACTACACCATTGCTGCCGCTACTCCGCTACCACCTGCTACTACAACCTCCACCTGTTCACTACCATACCGCTACAACCTACCACCGTTACCTACTACTACCTGCCTACAACCTACTACCTGCCTTACTACTACTCACCTGCTGCCACCACTGTTACCATTGCCCCTCACTACCACTACCTGTTACCTACTACTACCACTGTTACTACTACCTACTGTTCCACTACTACTGCCTACCTACTCCAGCACCGCTACCACTGCTGCCACCTACCACTGCCTGCTACCACAACTGCTACTGTTATACTACTACAACCACTGCCACTACCACTGCTACTACAACTACTACCGTTGCTACCTACTACCGCTGCCTACTACTGCTTCTCCTACCTCATTGCCTGCTACTACAACCTACCTACTGTTACTACCACTACCTGCCATACACAACCACTACTACCACAACCACTACTGTTACTTTACCTTACTACCACTGCCACTACAACCTACCTTTACTGTTACCTACTATTACCTACCTACTACTGCCTACAACCACTACCTGTTACCTACCTACTACCACTGGCTACTACTATTGCTCTATTACTACTGTTACTACTACTGCTACTACTATTGCTGCTACTACTATTGCTACTACTACTACAACTACTGTTACTACTACAATTACTACTGTACTACTACTATTGCTGCTATTACTACTGTTATTACTACTACTATTACTGCTTCTACAACTACTGTTCCTACTACTACTACTGCTATTGCTGCTACTACTATTACTACTACCACTATTACTACTACTACTACTACTGTTGCTACTATTGCTGCTGCTACTACTGCTACTACTATTGCTGCTGCTACTACTACTACCACCGCCTGCCACCTACTGCCACCACTATACCTCCGCTACCTTACTGCTACAACCACTTACCTGCTGCCGCTACTTCACCATTACCGCACCTACTGCTACCAACCACCACTGCACTACCATTGCTGCCTGCTGCTACCACCTACTGCCACCTACTACACCACTGGCCACCACTACCACTGCCACTACCACCACCGCCACCTTACCTACTACTACCACTGCCACTACTCACCTACTACTGCTGCCACTACTACTACCTTACCACTGCCACTGTTACCTACTACAACCTACCTACTGTTACCACTACTAACAACCACCGTTATTACTACCACTGCCACCACCACTGCTTCACCATTGCCACTACCTCACTACCACTGTTACCTACTATACCGCCACCTGGCAACCACTACCTACCGCTACCTACTTACCTGCCTACCACAATCCACTACCGCTCTACCATTGCCGCTACTCCACTACTTCACGTTAATACAGCCTACCTACTGTTACTACCTTACTGCTGCCAACCAACCTACCACTGTTTACAACCACTACCTGCTACCTACCGCTACCACAACCACAACCTGTTACCACCTACCATACCAACTACCACTACCGTTCCACTCCACCGCCTACCTGCCTACCACCTAACTGATACTGCTGCTACTGATACTACTGCTACTGATACTAATCTCAGTATACCTGGAAAGATGATAAATTAGACACATGTGCAACTCTTGGGTATCTTTATTGAGGAAATGTTTCGCCACACAGTGGCTTCATCAGTCCATACATAGGAGAAACTTGAAAAACAGGAGGAGAATGAGGTAATCAGTCCCTCGACCTTGAGTCGATGTGGTCAGTCCATCAATCTTGAATAGAATACGGCATACGTGCTGAGAAGCAGCTTATAAACCGTTGGCAGGAGAGGTGCAGCAGTCATAGGTCGTGTAACATTTGTTCAATGTTGAAGTAGGTCGTGCCCAAGAATTAGGCAAGCGAAGAATTCCCAAGTATTAAGATCCCAAGAAGTTGCAGTGTCTGACAGGTTTGTAGATGAATGGTTCAGAGAACCGAAACGTTTCCTCAATAAAGATACCCAAGAGTTGCACATGTGTCTAATTTATCAACATGTCGGTTCTCTGAACCATTCATCTACAATACCTGGAAAGGTTTAAATTTGCGATATTCTTTATCGCTTGACCTCAGTTATCTGAGCTAAAGGTTGCAGACACGAAAATCTCCCCATTGTAACAAATCTGGAGAGCACTGCACAAGGAGCTGGAGTTCTCTTGGTACCCCGGACATGTTATGGTCTGTAGTAATGACTTGAAAGATGCTAAAACCCAAACTGCTACAGAGTCTCCTACAGCAGACGTCTGCAACGAATGTGACCCAAAAGCAACGACCTAATGTGACGCAAAAGCAATGAATGTGATCCAAAAGGGTCACATTCGTTACTTTGCCTTCCAGGAAATGGCGGACCCGGAGGACCCTACAGAGAAGGAGAAAAGTTGAATTTATGCATAGGTATATGTTCCTTGCTTATATGGATCTACTTGCAGGTTAGCCTGCCCATCTGGGCACCTACTTATAGGCTACCTGTGGCTACTTACCTGTAGGTCACTGCGGGAACCACGCTGAGAGAGTTTGTGATTCTCTCAGTACAGAATCAACAGCTTGAGATTAAAGTCATTATCTCTACTCATTCCCTACCCTGAAAATCCTATCTCCCAATTTCTTGTTCCTCCTCTTCTAACCTGGAGCCAAACATCCTCTCTCATAACCTCTGTGAGAAGACATTTCTCCTTGCATCTTGCTCTCTTTATCTCCGCTATGTTGCAGTATCTGCTGTGCAATAATTTTGCGTTCTCTTTACATTTCTTCGTTATTCCCATTTAAATTCCACTTGCATTCAGCAAGTATTCTATTTTCATTCACTTTGTATTCCTCTTGATACACAAGTTGATTGCTGCTAGCTAATGGTATTATATAATTATTTCTATACGACGTAGGCTCGCTAAAAAAAATAAATATAGGCCACAGAATAAGGGTCACAAAACAGACAAAATATATTTAAAAACAAAATGGTATAAAATGGGATGCAAAACAAATATTTGAAATATACGTAATATAGAAGCACAAAATAAATTGATAAAAAAAAGAAATTTAAAAATAAATTAATTTATAAACAAAAAGAGATGAAAAAGGTTCAGTACAAAGAGAAATAAAGCAACGAAACATAAAGGCCATATCAAGAGCCTCACAATAATGAGTTAGAAAATAAAGATGTAAAATAAAGACGTGTATATAAAATAATGAAAAAAATGTTATAAAATAGAGATGGATGATGCAGCATCACTCTGGATGATGCAGCATCACTCTGGATGATGCAGCATCACTCTGGATGGTGCAGCATCACCCTGGATGATGCAGCATCTCCCTGGATGATGCAGCATCACTCTGAATGATGCAGCATCGCTTTGGATGATGCAGCATCACTCTGGATGATGGAGCATCACTCTGGATGATGCAGCATCACTCTGGATGATGCAGCATCACTCTGGATGATGCAACATCACTCTGAATGATGCAGCATCACTCTGAATGATGCAGCATCACTCTGAATGATGCAGCATCACTCTGGATGATGCAGCATCACTCTGGATGATGCAGCATCACTCTGGATGATGCAGCATCACTCTGGATGATGCAGCATCGCTCTGGATGATGCAGCATCGCTCTGGATGATGCAGCATTGCTCTGGACGATGCATCACTCTGGATGATGCAGCATCACTCTGGATGATGCAGCATCACTCTGGATGATGGAGCATCACTCTGGATGATGCAGCATCACTCTGGATGATGCAGCATCACTCTGGATGATGCAGCATCACTCTGAATGATGCAGCATCACTCTGAATGATGCAGCATCACTCTGAATGATGCAGCATCACTCTGAATGATGCAGCATCACTCTGGATGATGCAGCATCACTCTGGATGATGCAGCATCACTCTGGATGATGCAGCATCACTCTGGATGATGCAGCATCGCTCTGGATGATGCAGCATCGCTCTGGATGATGCAGCATTGCTCTGGACGATGCATCACTCTGGATGATGCAGCATCACTCTGGATGATGCAGCATCACTCTGAATGATGCATCACTCTGGATGATGCAGCATCACTCTGGATGATGCAGCATCGCTCTGGATGATGCAGCATCGCTCTGGATGATGCAGCATCACTCTGGATGATGCAGCATCACTCTGGATGATGCAGCATCACTCTGAATGATGCAGCATTACTCTGGATGATGCAGCATCACTCTGGATGATGCAGCATCGCTCTGGATGATGCAGCATCACTCTGGATGCAGCATCACTCTGGATGATGCAGCATCACTCTGGATGACGCAGCATCACTCTGGATGATGCAGCATCACACTGGATGATGCAGCATCACTCTGGATGCAGCATCACTCTGGATGAGGCAGCATCACTCTGGATGATGCAGCATCACTCTGGATGATGCAGCATCACTCTGGATGCAGCATCGCTCTGGATGATGCAGCATCGCTCTGGATGATGCAGCATCGCTCTGGATGATGCAGCATCGCTCTGATGCAGCATCACTCTGGATGCAGCATCGCTCTGGATGATGCAGCATCACTCTGGATGATGCAGCATCACTCTGGATGATGCAGCATCACTCTGGATGATGCAGCATCACTCTGGATGATGCAGCATCACTCTGGATGATGCAGCATCACTCTGGATGAGGCGACATCACTCTGGATGAGGCGACATCACTCTGGATGATGCAGCATCACTCTGGATGATGCAGCATCACACTGGATGATGCAGCATCACTCTGGATGAGGCAGCATCACTCTGGATGAGGCAGCATCAGCCTGCCTGATGCAGCATCACTCTGGATGATGCAGCATCACTCTGGATGAGGCAGTATCACTCTGGATGATGCAGCATCACTCTGGATGATGCTGCATCACTCTGGGATGATGCAGCATCACTCTGGATGATGCATCACTCTGGATGAGGCAGTATCACTCTGGATGATGCAGCATCACACTGGATGCTGCTGCATCACTCTGGGATGATGCAGCATCACTCTGGATGAGGCAGTATCACTCTGGATGATGCAGCATCACTCTGGATGATGCTGCATCACTCTGGGATGATGCAGCATCACTCTGGATGAGGCAGTATCACTCTGGATGATGCAGAATCACTCTGAATGATGCAGCATCACTCTGGATGAGGCAGTATCACTCTGGATGAGGCAGTATCACTCTGGGTGATGCAGCATCACTCTGGATGAGGCAGCATCACTCTGGATGAGGCAGCATCATCCAGAGTGATGCAGCATCACTCTGGATGATGCAGCATCACTCTGGATGAGGCAGCATCATCCAGAGTGATGCAGCATCACTCTGGATGATGCAGCATCACTCTGGATGAGGCAGCATCATCCAGAGTGATGCAGCATCACTCTGGATGATGCAGCATCACTCTGGATGAGGCAGTATCACTCTGGATGATGCAGTATCACTCTGGATGAGGCAGTATCACTCTGGATGATGCAGTATCACTCTGGATGAGGCAGTATCACTCTGGATGATGCAGTATCACTCTGGATGAGGCAGTATCACTCTGGATGATGCAGCATCACTCTGGATGATGCAGCATCACTCTGGATGAGGCAGCATCACTCTGGATGATGCAGTATCACTCTGGATGAGGCAGTATCACTCTGGATGATGCAGTATCACTCTGGATGAGGCAGTATCACTCTGGATGATGCAGTATCACTCTGGATGAGGCAGCATCATCCAGAGTGATGCAGCATCACTCTGGATGAGGCAGTATCACTCTGGATGATGCTGCATCACTCTGGGATGATGCAGCATCACTCTGGATGATGCATCACTCTGGATGAGGCAGCATCACTCTGGGATGATGCATCACTCTGGATGATGCAGCATCACTCTGGGATGATGCATCACTCTGGATGATGCAGTATCACTCTGGGATGATGCAGCATCACTCTCGGTGAATTTATGAAGCCTCTCAGTTAATAATTACAAATTATATTGACTAAACTATGGCAGATTATTTTCCGCCAGGTTTGTTTTTTTTAGATAAATAATTTGCTGTTTACATTCAAACTAAATAATTATTTTAGCTTTGTATACAAATTATGTAGAAATTAATATATATATAAATATATATATATATATATATATATATATATATATATATATATATATATATATATATATTACAATAATTTAAAATTAAATCCTTTCTAAAATTTTCTCTTATACGTTTAAAGATATATTTTTCATTTATGTTAATGTAAAAATTAAATAATTTTGTACCAAAAGAACCTTAGAAAACTTAACTAACCTTATTATAACAAGCGCAATTTATTTTAGCCTAATCCAACTAGACATATTTTAGATAAGTTTACGATAATTTAATAAACAAAAAGAAATATTTTTTTTCTTTAGGTTCAGAATGATTTTTCGAAATTATTGTATACACAAATTCTCGCTTGCTTATTCGGCAAGATGAGCATTGCAATTTAAGCCATAATCGCAAGTTTTTACCTATTCGACACGATACATATTAATTGACTTAATACTTAAATTTAAAATTATAAAAATAATGGCTAGTAGTGAGTTTAGGAGTCCAAAGGAATTAATAATTTCAGCTCGCTAAAAGAGCCAATATTTGTATATAACTTTTATTTACACAATTTTGAGAAGGTTAGGTTAAGGGTTCCTGACTTTATTGACAAGCAGTTGACAGGTTTCATGAAATCGTAATGACGCTATTGCAAACAAACCATACCACGGGTGGGGTTTGAACCCGCGGTCAGAGAGTATGGAGTTTTGAGACTGACCGCGAGTTCAAACCCCACCCGTGGTATGGTTTAATTGACAGGTTATGGATTCCTAACTTTGTTGACAGGCTAAAAGCTGTTACCTACATCAGCTCATGTAAAAGCCCTTTTTTATTGTTACGAGACATGCAAGTAGGGAATAAGATGAAGTTGGAGCCATCTGTGGGCCAGTAATTTCATTTAATCACCTGACTTTATTTTGTTGATACCATAATGGTGTACGAGCATGTTCGATACTCGATTCATCCTGGGAATAAATGATCTCAGCTGAAGTGATGTTCTGGAGAAGGGTACAGTCAGTATAGTTGCTGCTTGCTGCCCGTCTTGTGGTGTAGAAGCTTGCTTCTACACCACAGGAGTGAAGGCAAGTGTGTTACCTTGACAATATTGGCCTTGTTCCTAACAGTAAGGCCGCCCACATCCCTCCTGTGCTGAAATAACAGATCTATCCAGGCTGGGTCAAGGCGAGAGATGAGGCGTCTTGCTCTGTTCTCTACTGTCAAGAAGTCGCAGATGAGATGGAGAGGGGGGGGGGGAGGCAATCCAAGAAAGTGCAGCATACTCAAGGTGTGAGCGTTCTCGTGCCTCGTACAGAATCTTGCAAACTCCACTGTCAAGCAGATGCGAGAAACGTCGAAGTGCAGCAAGCTTCCTGGCCGCCAGGTTAACAACATCGTTCTTCATGGTCACTTTGGAATCAAATTTCACCCTAAGGATATCAACTTCATCCACAGGTACCAACACTATTCCATTCATACGTACCACTGCTCCAGCATTACCATCATGGTGCCTAGAGACCATCAAATGTTACCTGCCATCGGTTTTCCCAGGCTGATACAGCTCTTAGTTGGTGACTGGTGTAGCTTAGAGCGGCTGGCATTTCCTCTCTTGGATAAGTAAAAGTCAGAGTACAGTCGTCTGCATATGCATGGGTTTCTGGGATGAGATGAAGGAGGTTATTGAAGTAGACATTCTGTAACAATTGCCCAAGCACGCTTCTCTGGGGAACACTTGCCCCAATAGGATGTCTTGCGGACTCTGTCCCATTGAGAGTTTTGCGAAGAGGCCCTGGTGCCCATACTCCTTCGAAAGCACCAGCAATGTCCAGTGCTACCACACAGCTGACTTTGGATTCATCCAGTGACTGGTGCCACTTAGTGGAGAGGTTTAACAACAGATCAGCAGCAGAGTAACCTTTCCTGAAGCCATATTGACGATCACAAAGTAGTGAGTGGTAGTCAAAAAACTCTGTCATTTGTCGTGAGATTATTGTCTCAAGGATCTTACCAGTGATTGACAGGAGTGACACTGGTCTGTAGTTGCTGATTTCTGCTCTGCTCTTCTTTTTGTGAACAGAGACTAAATTTGTCTCTTTCCACAGAGAAGGCCATTAACAAGTTACTTCTGAACCAAATTCTTTTTAGATATTTGTAGCAAAATTTTCTTTACAGTAAGCAGGAGGAAGAGTTTTACCTCTAGTGCAGACTGTGAGGACCCACAGCCTCGGAGAAGTCCATTAAAGTAGAGGAAAAATATTTGGATTTCTTTCTGTGGTCTTCTGAATACATCTCTTCCATTATTCCATCTCTATTAAATGAACAATTGGCATATTTTATCATGTTTAATGGTACACGAATTTTGAAGGATTGATTATACAAACATGGAGTATAAAATACAAAAGGATAGGATACATTACGAGTATACGGGTGTGTATCAACATTGTGAAGGTATTTCGTAAGTCAAGTATGAGGTAGGTTATATCCTGGGATGTTCACTGCTCAGGACTCACCTCCTCAGTGACGCTTCCTGAAATAGCAACATCAGATCAGTGTCTCTCCAGTGTACATTGGGTTGGGTTATGTTTAGCAGGGATTTTTTTTTTTTTTTTTTTTTTTTTTTTTTTTTTTTTTTTGCATGAGGTGGGATGGGTTAGGTCGTGGTCAGGTTGGGATGGATTCATTAGTTCAATAAGGATCGTTTTCTAAATTTACACACTTTTCATTACACATTTTCACGAAACTCAATTACGCTCGTACCTATCTACCCGGAGGTTGTCACGGGGGTCAAGGCCCTCGCCACCCGGTCCTCGACTAATATATACCAGTATATGTACACAAACATTTTTGGCAGACGTAATGAAAATGCAGTTTGAGTGATGTGTTGATAGTTTCTTTGTGCTTAAAGTATTGATTGTCTTAGAGGGGAAAAGAGGGGAAGGGCGAACTTATTGCATTTCCTTCTACGTCTTCTCGTTTTTTTTTTGTCTTCGTTTTCACTTCCAATACGTCACTACTTGCTGCTTCTGACAATCTATTTTTTCTTTGTAGTTTCTGCTTCACTCTCTTCGTTAATTCTGTTATTAATCTTGTTCTTGTTTTCGTATTTCTCCTCTTCCTCCTCCTCCCACTAAGCTGTCAGTACCACCACCACCACCTGCCCATCTATCTCCTAACCATGACCTACCCATCTGTCTCTGCCACCACCACCACCACCTGTCCATCTCTTACTACCACCTCTTACCCATCTGTCTCCTCCATCTCCTAGCCATCTGTCTTACCCAAATCCCCCCCTCCTACCCATCTGTTTCTACCATCTCCTACCCATCTGTCTCTACCATCATCTCCTACCCATCTGTCTCTACCATCATCATCTATCCATCTGTCTCTACCATCATCATCTACCCATCTGTCTCTACCATCATTATCTACCTATCTGTCTCTACCATCATCATCTACCCATCTGTCTCTACCATCATCATCTACCTATCTGTCTCTACCATCATCATCTACCTATCTGTCTCTACCATCATCATCTATCCATCTGTCTCTACCATCATCATCTACCCATCTGTCTCTACCATCATTATCTACCTATCTGTCTCTACCATCATCATCTACCCATCTGTCTCTACCATCATTATCTACCTATCTGTCTCTACCATCATCATCTACCCATCTGTCTCTACCATCATTATCTACCTATCTGTCTCTACCATCATCATCTACCCATCTGTCTCTACCATCATCTCCTACCCATCTGTCTCTACCATCATCATCTATCCATCTGTCTCTACCATCATCATCTACCCATCTGTCTCTACCATCATTATCTACCTATCTGTCTCTACCATCATCATCTACCCATCTGTCTCTACCATCATCATCTACCTATCTGTCTCTACCATCATCATCTACCCATCTGTCTCTACCATCATCTCCTACCCATCGATCTCCTTCATAACCTGCTCCTGCCAATATGTCTCCTGCGCTCTCTGCTACACAGGTCACCTCAGTTAATGCGGCTCTTCTCTTCCATTCTTGCTATATATCTCTCTCCTCCACCATTTACCCGTCTCACTTCACCATACATGACCTCCAACAATTCATCCTAATCATCTGTTTCCACCAACCCACCTGTCTCCACCACCTATATCAGCCTATCGTTTACTTCACCTTCTGCCCTATCATATTCACTTCTACCACAACCACCTGCCTATCTTTCTCCTACCCATCTGTCTCTACCTATCTGTCCCTCACTTCCACCTTTCCTACCGATCTCTGCTCTCTTATCTCTGTCTCCACAGGCTGCCTTCTCAAATTTTTTTTCTGCTTATCTCTCATTTCTTGACTTCCTCTTCCCTCGCTCCCACCTTCTCTACAAACTATGTTATGAAACTCCGTGGCAGGCGGTATAACACAAATGTGGCAATGGCTTTTCGCAGAGTTGCCGAGCATAAGAACAGTGCCCCCCTTAATGTTTTTACAGCACAATCGATTTAGGTCTTAAAAACAAGTTTGCCAAACATTCACATATAGTGAATTCCATCGAATGTCCTTGTTGTTTAAGCTGAATTTGGTAATGGCACCTTATTAACTGATTTCATTTTCCTGGTGTATGTAAGTCTTAATTAACTACGATTAAGTTGTGATCCTACCGACAGTGACCACCAGAGTTCTTGACAGAACTGCAACAGTTCGAGTATAGCAACTAATACCACAAAGGAAGAAGTACTTTCCCTTTAAATGTTTAATCTCGTTTTTAAAACACGGTACGATATCGTCAGCCTCCCTGCCTTTCTTCCTGAGAACTGGGGTGAAGTGGAGGATGGTGGCTGGGAACTGGGGTGAAGTGGAGGATGGTGGCTGGGAACTGGGGTGAAGTGGAAGATGGTGGCTGGGAACTGGGGTGAAGTGGAGGATGGTGGCTGGGAACTGGGGTGGAGTTGAGGATGGTGGCTGGGAACTTGGGTGAAGTGGAGGATGGTGGCTGGGAACTGGGGTGGAGTTGAGGATGGTGGCTGGGAACTGGGGTGAAGTGGAGGATGGTGGCTGGGAACTGGGGTGAAGTGGAGGATGGTGGCTGGGAACTGGGGTGGAGTTGAGGATGGTGGCTGGGAACTGGGGTGAAGTGGAGGATGGTGGCTGGGAACTGGGGTGAAGTGTAGGATGGTGGCTGGGAACTGGGGTGGAGTTGAGGATGGTGGCTGGGAACTGGGGTGGAGTGGAGGATGGCGACTGGGAAACATAAACACATATGCAGTTTAATGTGATCCTTTATTGACAACGTTTCGCCCATACAGTGGGCTTTTTCAAGTCACACACAGATCTACCTGGGGTGGAAGGTACGGGAGTATTTATAGTCAGGTTCAGAATGTTGAGGTCAGGTGGAGAATGATGACCCTCACTATACTCCCGTACCTTCCGCCCCAGGTAGATCTGTGTGTGACGTGAAAAAGCCCACTGTGTGGGCGAAACGTTGTCAATTAGGATCACATTAAACTGCATATGTGTTTGTTTCCATTGTGTCGGTATTTTATACCATTTATTTTCATGGTGAGTGGGAACTGGGGTGGAGTGGAGGATGGTGACTGGGAACTGGGGTGAAGTGGAGGATGGTGAGTGGGAACTGGGGTGGAGTGGAGGATGGTGAGTGGGAACTGGGGTGGAGTGGTGGATGGTGAGTGGGAACTGGGGTGGAGTGGAGGGTGGTGACTGGGAACTGGGGTGGAGTGGAGGATGGTGACTGGGAACTGGGGTGGAGTGGAGGATGGCGACTGAGAAGTGGGGTGGAGTGGAGGATGGTGAGTGGGAACTGGGGTGGAGTGGTGGATGGTGAGTGGGAACTGGGGTGGAGTGGAGGATGGTGGCTGGGAACTGGGGTAGAGTGGAGGATGGTGACTGGGAACTGGGGTAGAGTGGTGGATGGTGAGTGGGAACTGGGGTGGAGTGGAGGATGGTGGCTGGGAACTGGGGTGGAGTGGAGGATGGTGGCTGGGAACTGGGGTGGAGTGGAGGATGGTGACTGGGAACTGGGGTGGAGTGGAGGATGGTGATTGGGAACTGGGGTGGAGTGGAGGATTGTGACTGGGAACTGGGGTGGAGTGGAGGATGGTGACTGGGAACTGGGGTGGAGTGGAGGATGGTGACTGGGAACTGGGGTGGAGTGGAAGATGGTGACTGGGAACTGGGGTGGAGTGGATGGTGACTGGGAACTGGGGTGGAGTGGAGGATAGTGACTGGGAACTGGGGTGGAGAGGAGGATGGTGACTGGGAAATGGGGTGGAGTGGATGGTGACTGGGAACTGGGGTGGAGTGGATGGTGACTGGGAACTGGGGTGGAGTGGAGGATAGTGACTGGGAACTGGGGTGGAGAGGAGGATGGTGACTGGGAAATGGGGTGGAGTGTAGGATGGTGACTGGGAACTGGGGTGGAGTGGAGGATGGTGACTGCGAACTGGGGTGGAGTGGAAGATGGTGAAAGGGTACTGGGGTAGTGTGGAAGATGACAGGGTACTGGGGTGGAGTGGAAGATGGTGACAGGGTACTTTGGTGGAGTGGAAGATGGTGACAGGCTACTGGGGTAGATTGGAAGATGGTGACGGGGTACTGGGGTGGAGTGGAAGATGGTGACAGGGCACTGGGGTGGAGTGGAAGATGGTGACAGGGTACTGGGGTGGAGTGGAAGATGGTGACAGGGTACTGGGGTGGAGGGGAAGATGGTGACAGGGTACTGGGGTGGAGTGGAAGATGGTGACAGGGTACTGCGGTAGTGTGGAAGATGGTGACAGGGTACTGGGGTGGAGTGGAAGATGGTGACAGGGTACTGGGGTGGAGTGGAAGATGGTGTCAGGGTACTGGGGTGGAGTGGAAGATGGTGACATGGTACTGGGGTGGAGTGAAGGATGGTGACAGGGTACTGGGGTGGAGTGGAAGATGGTGAAAGGGTACTGGGGTAGTGTGGAAGATGGTGACAGGATACTGGGGTGGAGTGGAAGATGGTGACAGGGTACTGGGGTGGAGTGGAAGATGGTGACGGGGTACTGGGGTGGAGTGGAAGATGGTGACAGGGTACTGCGGTAGTGTGGAAGATGGTGACAGGGTACTGGGGTGGAGTGGAAGATGGTGACAGGGTACTGGGGTGGAGTGGAAGATGGTGTCAGGGTACTGGGGTGGAGTGGAAGATGGTGACAGGGTACTGGGGTGGAGTGAAGGATGGTGACAGGGTACTGGGGTGGAGTGGAAGATGGTGAAAGGGTACTGGGGTAGTGTGGAAGATGGTGACAGGATACTGGGGTGGAGTGGAAGATGGTGACAGGGTACTGGGGCGGATTGGAAGATGGTGACAGGGTACTGGGGTGGAGGGGAAGATGGTGACAGGGTACTGGGGTGGAGTGGAAGATGGTGACGGGGTACTGGGGTGGAGTGGAAGATGGTGACAGGGTACTGGGGTGGAGTGGAAGATGGTGACAGGGTACTAGGGTGGAGTTGAAGATGGTGACAGGGTACTGGGGTGGAGTGGAAGATGGTGACAGGGTACTGGGGTGGAGTGGAAGATGGTGACGGGGTACTGGGGTGGAGTGGAAGATGGTGACGGGGTACTGGGGTGGAGTGGAAGATGGTGACGGGGTACTGGGGTGGAGTGGAAGATGGTGACAGGGTACTGGGGTGGAGTGGAAGATGGTGACAGGGTACTGGGGTGGAGTGGAAGATGGTGACAGGGTACTGGGGTGGAGTGGAAGATGGTGACAGGGTACTGGGGTGGAGTGGAAGATGGTGACAGGGTACTGGGGTGGAGTGGAAGATGGTGACAGGGT
>NC_091357.1:2395603-2435603 GCF_038502225.1 Cherax quadricarinatus
TTTGTAGTTTGGTTTTTCCCAGCCTATTCCTGCTACTCTCTCCACTTGGAGCTCAAGTATGTAGTCGAAGCACAGAACCACATGATCACTAGCTCCCAGGGGCCTTTCATACATGATACCCTCGATGTCCGAACTACTCATGGTGAATACAAGGTCCAACCTTGCTGGTTCATCCTCTCCTCTCTCTCTGGTAGTGTCTCTAACATGTTGATGCATGAGGTTTTCCAGTACCACATCCATCATCTTGGCTCTCCATGTTTCAGGACCCCCATGGGGCTCCAGGTTTTCCCAGTCAATCTCCTTGTGATTGAAATCACCCATAACTAGCAACTTTGCTCCCCCCATGTGTGCTCTCCTGGCCACCTCGGCTAGTGTGTCGATCATTGCTCTGTTGCTCTCATTGTATTCTTCTCTTGGCCTCCTGCAGTTCTGTGGTGGGTTGTACATTACTGCAATTATCACCTTATGTCCCTCAGACCGGATTGTTCCTACTAAGTAGTCCCTTTCGCCCGTGCCATCCATTCCTTCCATTTTCTCAAAACCCCACTGGTTTTTAATGAGCAGTGCAACTCCTCCTCCCCCTCTCCTCCCTCTGTCTTAACTGAGGATTTGATATCCGGATGGAAAGATTGAATCTGTTATTATTCTGGTGAGTTTTGTTTCTGTGAGTGCTATTATGTCTGGGGATGTCTCTTTGATTCTTTCGTGCCACTCCTCATACTTGTTTGTTATTCCATCTGCATTTGTATACCACACCTTCAACTTCTTTTCTAAGACTGTGGTCTGGGAGGTATATTGGGGTTGGGGAAGTGGGAGACCTGGTAAGGAACTATGGGTTGTTGCTGTGGGGGTGGAGTTTGTAATGTAGTGGGTGGAGGCATTGGATGTGGCATGGGTGTTTTGATTTAGAGTGGTTGCACTGGGGTTGACCTGGTTGGGAGGCTTCTATAGGAAGTTGTGAGGGAGGCTGTATTTGATCTTCTTCCTGGGTCTGGGATCTCCTGTCTGTCTTCTCCATCCCCTCTCTTTCCTCCTTTCGCCTTTGTATCATCTCTCTCAGTTTCTGCCTTTCTTCTTGTGTTCTGTCGCGGTCGAGATACACCTTCCTGTATGCCGTCATGTCCCTTAATCATGCTTTCTCCTGCAGGATCCTGGTCCGAGTCGCTTCTGCCTTGAAGGTCACTCTCACTGGCCGGGTTCTTTTTTTTACAAACCCCCCTATTCTCCGAAAATTTTCCAGCTGGGTCAAATCGTCTTCTCCTATTGCTTTCATGATGCTTTCAATTGCTTTTTTTTCCCCTTGTTTTCTTGCTTCATATGTTTCCCCTTCGACTTCCTGGAGCCCATACACAAAGACTGACCTCACCCTTTCATTCTCCCACTGCATATCCCTGTGTATCCCCTCATTTAATTTGGTTTCCTCCACTGCAGCTTTCCTTTCATCAGTTTCACTGGCTAATGTACTTGGGCTCAGTGGCCTGTCATTTTCCCTTCTCGGCTTCCTTGGGCTCTGTTGTTGTCTGTTAGGGCCTCCACATAAAGCTTAGCTCTTTCATTTGCTACAGTCTCCTCTGATAGAGCTTCTCCATGCAGTTGTGCCCCTTCTTTCCCTACAGTCCCCTTATTTGTGGCTGAGGTAGCAGTCTCTGTTGTCAATCCCAAAATGTTCTTTAGTTCTTTAGGCTGTTTCAGATTTTTCAATTCCTCTTCTAAACTCTGTATCCTAGCTTCTGCTGCTTTGACATGCACCTCCCACTTCCTGCTTTCCATATCTATCCTCTCTTCCATTCTCATGCTAAGTTCTTCTAGTTTCTTTTCCCATTCATGATCCCTTTTTATGAGCTCTGCTGCCCAATCTTCCTTTGCAGTTTCCTCCTCCTGTCCCTTGGTTTTTCTTGTTGCTCTCTGGCAACCCATTTTTGTTTTATCCTGATTGCCTCAGAGTGGGAAACCTATGTAGTTCTGTATGTTAGGTTAGTAGTGTGTATGTCAGAGTGTGGGGGGGAAGTAGTGGAGGAACTGTGGCTATGTGGGAGCGGAGTGGGGAGGGGTGGGGAGGGTTTAATGTGAACGGGGGAGGGGAGGGTGATCGAGGGAGGGGAGGGATCAGGGGAAGTTGTGAGATGTCGGTGGTGAGGGGGGGAGTGTATGTGTGTCTGGATATGTGTGTGTGTGTGTGTGTGTGTGTGTGTGTGTGTGTGTGTGTGTAATTTTGTGTGGAATTATGTGTGGGTTTATTATGTACTGAAAGGTAGGTGGCTTGTGCGTTGTAATGTAAGTCTCAGTGGTCCTTGGCTGCCCACACCTTCTTGTGACCTGACCCCCAACCTCCTGGGACTTACCAGCACTTACTTACAGTGTGTGTGTGTGTGTGTGTGTGTGTGTGTGTGTGTCTTTGTGTATGTGTGTGTTTGTGTATGTGTGTGTTTGTGTATGTGTGTGTATGTATATATGTGTGTGTGCGTGCGTGTGTGTGTGTGTGTAATTATGTGTCGAATTATGTGGGTTTATTATGTGTCTGAAAAGTAGGTGGCTTGTGCTTGGAGTGTAATGTAGATTCTCAGTTGTCGCTTGTGTCCACAACCTCTTGTGACCTGACTCCCACCCTTACAGTGTTGCCTATGCTCGACCTGCTTATAGTGAGTTAATCGCCTTGTTCAATGGATTACCATTTGCTAAACCTTATTGAATACTTGAGTGCCTATTCTTTATCGTGCTATGAGAGTTAGACCATTCACATTCAGCTTGGCGGTTAATTGGAACCTGGAACCCCACACCCAAACAGCCACTCATAGGTGATACAGTACTTGTAGTGCAGCTGTAGCACTGTAGATTGTCCAGGTCGATGTGACGTCCTGGCGTAGATCCAGCTCGATGTACGTCCTGGCGTAGATCCACCTCATTTTCTTCTCGTTAATAATTACCCTATTCACTGTATTTCTTTCACTGGTCACACAATTGTTTCACTTTATTATCTTTCTTGGGTGACACTTGACAACGTCGCCTTACACACTAGCCTGCCCACTCTGCGCCACAACGTTTTTATTTTCTAGATCACTTACAAAATTGTGGCTCTCCCCACACTTATGTGGCTCAGGCAGATTAAAAATCACTTCTAGGATTGTTCACTACCCTGACACACTTAGCACACCTTGCAGAACACTTGGGTAGCCCTCGAAAACACTTATATTCCCGGAGCACGGAAGGCGTGACTCGCGCGCTCGCTGTCCCTGTGTGTGTGTGTGTGTGTGTGTGTGTGTGTGTGTGTGTGTGTGTGTGTGTGTTCGTGTGTGCGTGTGTGTGTATGTGCGTGTGTGTTCGCGTGTGTGCTTGTGGGTGTGTGCGTGTGTGTGTGTGTGTGTTAATATTTTGACGTCTTGAATGAAATAATTTAAAATTACTGAAAAAAATATGGAAAAGAATAAAAGAGGACGGGAAACTCGAACCGAGGTCCCGAGATTAACAGGTCGAGCGCTTTACCACAGAGCCTCTCTCTGGACCAAGGTTCGATCCACCCCCCCCCCCCTTCAATCCTCGTCCAACCTGGTTATATTTATTTCCAGTCGTTCATTACGACTTGAATCGAGTTCATAAGGGTAGAGATATAAAAGTAATCACATTTATATATGATTTATCATCAATAATTTAACGAAATCGTAATGACTCGATCGCAACAAACCACTGTACGGGTGGGAATTGAACTCGCGGCGCTGGCCTCGCTATTCTCCTATCAAGCATCATCCATATCACGCCCTACCTTGCAGCGCTGTATCACACTTATGGGTTTAGCGCTTAGTTATGATTATAATACGTACCTTAGTGAGTATATTATAGCGGTGGGATTCCTGAACGTTCGTTTACTTGACTGCTTAGTGTCTCATGTTACTAATAATGAATATTTTATGTAAAGAAAAATCTATTGATCTGGTGTGTACTCGATAAACACACACACACACACACACACACACACACACACACACACACACACACACACACACACACACAGTGGTCAGGAAGTGGAACAGTCTGGCGAGTGATATAGTGGAGGCAGGAACCATACATAGCTTTAAGACGAGGTATGATAAAGCTCATGGAGCAGGGAGAGAGGACTCGGTAGCGTTCAGTGAAGAGGCGGGGCCAGGAGCTGAGTATCGACCCCTGCAACTACAATTAGGTGAATTAGGAGAGGACACGCACTTACATATCCATCCATCACCAGTGTCTGTCGACAAGTGCCTTTGAAAACCGGGAACTAACTACCTACCTACGTCACCTCATATTGTCCCAGCCTTCATCCAGGTGCGTCCCAGCCTCCACCCAGGTGCGTCCCAGCCTCCACCCAGGTGCGTCCCAGCCTCCACCCAGGTGCGTCCCAGCCCCCACCCAGGTGCGTCCCAGCCTCCACCCAGGTGCGTCCCAGCCTCCACCCAGGTGCGTCCCAGCCTCCACCCAGGTGCGTCCCAGCCTCCACCCAGGTGCGTCCCAGCCTCCACCCAGGTGCGTCCCAGCCTCCACCCAGGTGCGTCCCAGCCTCCACCCAGGTGCGTCCCAGCCTCCACCCAGGAGCGTCCCAGCCTCCACCCAGGTGCGTCCCAGCCCCCACCCTGGTGCGTCCCAGCCTCCACCCAGGTGCATCCCAGCCTCCACCCTCGTGTCCCAGCCTCCACCCAGGTGCGTCCCAGCCTAAGCCCATGTGTGTCCCAGCCTCCACCCAGGTGCGTCCCAGCCTCCACCCTGGTGCGTCCCAGCCTCCACCCTGGTGTATCCCAGCCTCCACCATGGTGGGTCCCAGCCTCCACCCAGGTGAGTCCCAGCCTCCACCCTGGTGCGTCCCAGCCTCCACCCTGGTGCGTCCCAGCCTTCATCCTGGTGCGTCCCAGCCTCCACCCTGGTGCGTCCCAGCCTCCACCCTGGTGTATCCCAGCCTCCACCATGGTGGGTCCCAGCCTCCACCCTGGTGAGTCCCAGCCTCCACCCTGGTGCGTCCCAGCCTCCACCCTGGTGCGTCCCAGCCTTCATCCTGGTGCGTCCCAGCCTCCACCCTGGTGTGTCCCAGCCTCCACCCTGGTGCGTCCCAGCCTCCACCCTGGTGCGTCCCAGCCTCCACCCTGGTGCGTCCCAGCCTCCACCCTGGTGCGTCCCAGCCTAAGCCCATGTGCGTCCCAGCCTCCACCCTGGTGCGTCCCAGCCTCCAACCATGTGCGTCCCAGCCTCCACCCAGGTGCGTCCCAGCCTCCACCCTGGTGCGTCCCAGCCTCCACCCTGGTGCGTCCCAGCCTCCATCCTGGTGTGTCCCAGCCTCCACCCTGGTGCGTCGCAGCCTCCACCCTGGTGCGTCCCAGCCTCCAACCATGTGCGTCCCTGCCTCCACCCAGGTGCGTCCCAGCCTCCACCCAGGTGCGTCCCAGCCTCCACCCTGGTGCGTCCCAGCCTCCACCCTGGTGCGTCCCAGCCTCCTCCCTGGTGCGTCCCAGCCTCCACCCTGGTGCGTCGCAGCCTCCACCCTGGTGCGTCCCAGCCTCCACCCTGGTGCGTCCCAGCCTCCTCCCTGGTGCGTCCCAGCCTCCACCCTGGTGCGTCGCAGCCTCCACCCTGGTGCGTCCCAGCCTCCACCCTGGTGCGTCCCAGCCTCCTCCCTGGTGCGTCCCAGCCTCCACCCTGGTGCGTCCCAGCCTCCACCCTGGTGCGTCCCAGCCTCCACCCTGGTGCGTCCCAGCCTCCACCCTGGTGCGTCGCAGCCTCCACCCTGGTGCGTCCCAGCCTCCACCCTGGTGCGTCCCAGCCTCCTCCCTGGTGCGTCCCAGCCTCCACCCTGGTGCGTCGCAGCCTCCACCCTGGTGCGTCCCAGCCTCCACCCTGGTGCGTCGCAGCCTCCACCCTGGTGCGTCCCAGCCTCCACCCTGGTGCGTCCCAGCCTCCACCCTGGTGTGTCCCAGCCTCCACCCTGGTGAGTCCCAGCCTCCACCCTGGTGCGTCCCAGCCTCCACCTTGGTGCGTCCCAGCCTCCACCCTGGTGCGTCCCAACCTCCACCCTGGTGCGTCCCAGCCTAAGCCCATGTGCGTCCCAGCCTCCACCCTGGTACGTCCCAGCCTCCAACCATGTGCGTCCCAGCCTCCACTCAGGTGCGTCCCAGCCTCCACCCTGGTGAGTCCCAGCCTCCTCCCTGGTGCGTCCCAGCCTCCACCCTGGTGCGTCGCAGCCTCCACCCTGGTGCGTCCCAGCCTCCACCCTGGTGCGTCCCAGCCTCCTCCCTGGTGCGTCCCAGCCTCCACCCTGGTGCGTCGCAGCCTCCACCCTGGTGCGTCCCAGCCTCCACCCTGGTGCGTCCCAGCCTCCTCCCTGGTGCGTCCCAGCCTCCACCCTGGTGCGTCCCAGCCTCCTCCCTGGTGCGTCCCAGCCTCCACCCTGGTGCGTCTCAGCCTCCACCCTGGTGCGTCCCAGCCTCCATCCTGGTGCGTCCCAGCCTCCATCTTGGTCCACCAAGGGACGCTTGCAAGATTCATTAAGCGAGAGGTGTTGTACTTGCAACCCAATTAATGCAGTTTGGCTCTCTCTCTCTCTCTCTCTCTCTCTCTCTCTCTCTCTCTCTCTCTCTCTCTCTCTCTCTCTCTCTCTCTCTCTCTCTCTCTCAAATCGTTTCTTTTTTCCTCTCTTCTACCTACCTCCTCTGAGCGTTCGTCTTCCTCTTCCCCCTCTCCCGTCTTGCCCTTCCCCCTCTCCCGTCTTGCCCTTCCCCCTCTCCCGTCTTGCCCTTCCCCCTCTCCCGTCTTCCCCTTCCCCCTCTCCCGTCTTGCCCTTCCCCCTCTCCCGTCTTGCCCTTCCCCCTCTCCCGTCTTCCCCTTCCCCCTCTCCCGTCTTGCCCTTCCCCCTCTCCCGTCTTGCCCTTCCCCCTCTCCCGTCTTGCCCTTCCCCCTCTCCCGTCTTCCCCTTCCCCCTCTCCCGTCTTGCCCTTCCCCCTCTCCCGTCTTGCCCTTTCCCCTCTCCCGTCTTGCCCTTCCCCCTCTCCCGTCTTGCCCTTCCCCCGCTCCAATCTTCCCCATCCCCCTCTCCCGTCTTGCCCTTCCCCCTCTCCTGTCTTCCCCTTCCCCCTCTCCCGTCTTGCCCTTCCCCCTCTCCCGTCTTGCCCGTCCCCCTCTCCCGTCTTGCCCTTCCCCCTCTCCAATCTTCCCCTTCCCCCTCTTCGTCTTCCCCTTCCCCCTCTTCGTCTTCCCCTTCCCCCTCTCCAATCTTCCCCTTCCCCCTCTCCAATCTTCCCCTTCTCCCTCTCCCGTCTTCCTCTTCCCCCTCTCCGGTCTTCCCTTTCCCCTCCCCCAACTTCCTCTTCCCCCTCCCCTGTCTTCCTCTTCCCCCTCCCCTGTCTTCTTCTTTCCCCTCCCCCGTCTTCCTCTTTCCCCTGTCCCGTCTTCCTCTTCCCCCTCCCCCGTCTTCCTCTTCCCTCTCTCCCGTCTTCCTCTTCCCTCTCTCCCGTCTTCTTCTTCCCCCTCCCCCGTTTTCCTCTTCCCCATCCCCGTCTTCCTCTTCCGCCTCCCCGCCTTTGTCTTCCCCCGCCCCGTCTTCTTCCCCCTCTCCCATCTTCCTCTTCCCCCTCCCCGTCTTCCTCTTCCCCCTCCCCCGTCTTCCTCTTCCCTCTCTCCCGTCTCCCTCTTCCCCCTCTCCCGTCTTCCACTTCCCCCTCCCCGTCCTCCTCTTCCCCCTCCCCCGTCTTCCTCATCCCCCTCCCCCGTCTTCCTCTTCCTCCTCTCCCGTCTTCCTCTTCTCCCTCCCCGCCTTTCTCTTCCCCCTCCCCGCCTTTCTCTTCCCCCTCCCCGTGTTCTTCTTCCCCCTCTCCCATCTTCCTCTTCCCCCTCCCCGTCTTCCTCTTCCCCTCTCCCATCTTCCTCTTCCCCCTCCCCGTCTTCCTCTTCCCCCTCTCCCGTCTTCCACTTCCCCCTCCCCGTCTTCCTCTTCCCCCTCTCCCGTCTTCCACTTCCCCCTCCCCGTCTTCCTCTTTCCCCTCTCCGATCTTCCTCTTCCCCCTCCCCGTCTTCCTCTTCCCCCTCTCCCATCTTCTTCTTCCCCCTCCCCGTCTTCCTCTTCCCACTCCCCGTCTAACTCTTCCCCCTCCCCGTCTTCCTCTTCCCCCTCTCCCATCTTCCTCTTCCCCCTCCCCGTCTTCCTCTTCCCCCCTCTCCCATCTTCCCATGTGAGAGCATAAACTGGGTAATGGCACACTAGTTAGTGCAGTTGCTGGCCTTTCCACCTAATGTGCCTTCTCAGCTCACTAGTGTGCCCTCTCAGCTCACTAGTGTGCCCTCTCAGCTCACTAGTGTGCCCTCTCAGCTCACTAGTGTGCCTTCTCAGCTCACTAGTGTGCCCTCTCAGCCACTCACCATCTCAGGAACACACTCAGCTCACTAGTGTGCCCTCTCAGCCCTCACCTTCTTAGGAACACAGCTCACTAGTGTGTCCTCTCAGCCACTCACCTTCTCAGGAACACTCTCAGCTCACTAGTGTCCCCTCTCAACCACTCACCTTCTCAGGAACACTCCCAGCTCACTAGTGTGCCCTCTCAGCCACTCACCATCTCAGGAACACTCCCAGCTCACTAGTGTGCCCTCTCAGCCACTCACCTTCTCAGGAACACTCTCAGCTCACTAGTGTGCCCTCTCAGCCACTCACCATCTCAGGAACACTCCCAGCTCACTAGTGTGCCCTCTCAACCACTCACCTTCTCAGGAACACTCCCAGCTCACTAGTGTGCCCTCTCAGCCACTCACCTTCTCAGGAACACACTCAGCTCACTAGAGTCCCCTCAGCCACTCACCTTCTCAGGAACACACTCAGCTCACTAGTGTGCTCTCTCAGCCACTCACCTTCTCAGGAACACTCACTCCCAGCTCATTATTGTGTCTTCCCAGCCACTCACCATCTCAGGAGCACTCCCAGCTCGCTAGTGTATTCCCAGCTGTCCCCATCCCCACATCACTCCCGGCTCACCAGTGTGACTTCCCAACCACTCATCTCAGTAGCACTCACTCCCAGCTCACACGCCCACCTGACCCGCCGCCCCAAGTAATAGGCCAAAATACGCCTTTTAGCCTCTCCTATTTATCATGTCTGCAGCCTAACCTGAAATTCATTACCGCGCGTTGCCGGTTTCCGCAGCCAACTGTTACCAATGGGTAGCAGCGCTCTCGAATTCGTCAAAATTTTCGGCTTTTGCCATTTTGGGAGGTTTGTGGTCATGTCCATGGAGTTCGTAGGCCACCAAATGATCGTGGAAAAACATATAGGTGTTATGTATCGATATGTTCAGGGTGTACTGCACATACCTGGTTGTACGTTCCTGGTTGTTTTTACAGGGTCGAATAATTGCTCCTTACTCGTGTGTCTATAGTTTTATGAGCGATTACTGTAAGCAGTAATATCTACTCCTGAAACTGTGTAGTGTTTGTGTATCTCGGGGTCACGTGCACGTTGAGTTATAATTTTTTCAAAACTGAAACGCCTGTGACCAGTTTATAAACTCTCGCAGCCTCGTTGATTACTGATTTCCCTGATCACTTGATACGCCATGTTGTTTGTGTTTGCTTTGAAAAAACGCGTGAGTAAACACAAATACATATTTATTATACAACGTTTTGGTCCTGGGACCTTGGCATGTTGGAAGTAATAAAGGTCCCAGGACCGAAACGTTTTCCTGTAACGTATTAGTCTTCTCTCAAGAGTCTTTTGAAGTATCAGTTACCAATGTTACCATTAACATTGTGTCATACATGACACAATGGAAGTGGTGTGTAATGTGTGACTTGTTTCCTGAGGTTGGTGAAAAGGATCACCTTGTGCAGGATCAGCCAAGTTGCTATAGCAACTTGGCTGATCCTACATTAGCTTCCACTATTTTCCATAGTTTTCTTTTTGTATCTAATGGTAGGTGTTTGAAGAGGTGCGGATCCCTCATGTTTATGCCTGTAATACTACTGGTTTTTCCTGGGTTTACTCTAAGCTTTCTCCCGTCTCTCCCCCCAGTAAATTATTCTGTTAGTATGCAGATTAAGGACCTGGCCCCCGATGCTGATTTATAGATAGACTGCTACCTTAATGACCCTCGTGCAGTTAGTTTATTGCATTTTGACTAAATGTGGGTCATAGAACGGTTGGGGATTGAACCATGACAGGCCAGTCCTAGAATTCTGAGGCCAGTGTGTTAATGGTTGGGTTCAAGCCCCCAACCGCTAATTGATCTTTTTGTAGTCTTGTTATTACGATTTCATAGTTCGTGGGTATTAATGGTGCCAATCATCCTTTCCCGAACACTCGAGAGAGCTTCCAACCCCCCCACCTCGTGGGAGGTGGAAATCTTTAACACTTCTCAGTGCGTCATCGGGAGCTGTGCAATGTTGCAAGGGAGCAACCAAAGCAGGGAGAGAAGTCTCAGAGTAGCGTAGGTGTCACCGTCCACGGTTACCCTTAGACTGGGTTAGTGGTGGGTGCCAACCCCACCCTACCATCATCCCCCTGCTACCCATATGGGGTAGGAGGGTTTCTGAGATGTCAAATATAAAATTATAAGATATAAAAAGCCAGCCCCAAACTTTCTCTAATCGTTTACAACAGGTCATGTGGTTTGAGAAAATAAGTTTCTCGTTAGATACTGTAGACATGAGTTACTATTATTCTGTGTGACCTTCGCAAATAATGAAAGAAAGGAATACAATGTGCTCTTTGTCCGTTTAAATGTCCTGCTCTGAGGTACTCGAATGTTCTACCCATGTACTCAGAAGTATCTCTTCCTACATATTGTCTACTATTTTCCCAGTGGCTGTTAATATTGAGACACTTATGCAGCATATGGGAATCTTTATTCAGGAAACGTTTCGCCACACAGTGGCTTCATCAGTCCAATACAAAGAGGAAGGCGTAAGGAGAGGAGGAGTATGAGGTAAGCCTGGAGTCGATGTGTTCAGTCCATCAATCTTGTAGAATGTGTTCAGTTCATCAAGATTGATGGACTGAACACATCGACTCCAGGCTGAGGGACTGATTACCTCATACTCCTCCTCTCCTTACGCCTTCCTCTTTGTATTGGACTGATGAAGCCACTGTGTGGCGAAACGTTTCCTGAATAAAGATTCCCATATGCTGCATAAGTGTCTCAATCTTCCAGTTGTCGGTTTTTCAAACCATTCATCACGGTTGTTAATATGCCATACATGGGGACTTCTATGTCTATCCGATAATATTTCTATGATTCTACTAATCCCCTTTAACCTTTCCTTACGTTATCTTTTCACTGTATGGTACATTAACAGCTACAGGTGTTATATAACCTTCAAAACTGACGTGGTGTGAAGTTTTGGTATGAAGACACTGGACGGGTCGTCAACAATCCATCAACCACCTGGCATAATGAACAATCCTGTGATTTTGTATAGCATTGTTGTTTAAGATTGTGTACAATGGACTCGACTAAATAATTATCGAGCTTGTATAACCCATAATTTGAGTTGTATACTGTATTCCTTTCATGTTTCAAGAGGGAAGATTCAATTATGTTTCTTTCCATGACAGAACTGTTAGGTACTATAATGTGGGCAGCATCCCACCCCGGTGGCTGATTACATGCACTAACGTGGTTATAGATAGCGTTCGACTCCTGTCCTGTCCTGTCCTGACTGAGTATTTACGCTGGGCAATTCTGGTTTCCAGAAATTTACCTGTTTGACCAATATATTAGAGATGACAGTACACGGGACCTTGTAACCCCCAACAACTTTGTTGGAAGGTGTGTTTTTAATCAACCTTTGTTTCACTGTCCCCGTGTGTTTGAAAGCCAGGTTTATATTGATCTTTTTTAATGCCTCACGCAGGCAAGCCAGATTCTCATTGTATGATAAAACTAGTACATTTTTCCTGGCTATCACTTCTTTAGGTTCAGTCCTGTGGAAAGTCTTTTTTTGCTGACATTAGTGCCTTCTCGACAAAATCCTTTACATATCTTAGTTTTCTGGCTATGTTGAATATCTTGCTGATTTCGTCCTCTAGATACTCTGGTCTGCAGATGCGCAATGCTCTCAGAAACACTGTGAGGAACACACTCCTTTTTATCCTGGTTTCGTGGTTGCAATAGTAGTGAATGTATGACGACACATTGGTGGACTTCCTATAAACTGTGAATTTGAATTTTCTATCGACATGATGGATTAAAACATCAAGGAACGGCAAAGTGTTATTTATTTCATGTTCTTTAGTGAACCTAATGGGAAGAAACTCATCAATGTTGTGATCATTAGGCCAGAGGGAAAGATCATTATCTACGTATCTGAACTAACTAGCTTTATGTGGAAGAATGTCTTTAAGAAGTCTGGTCTCATAGAATTCCATATATAGGTTGCTGAGTAAGGGGCTAAGGGGATTTCCCATTGCCATGTCTTGTTTTTAAGCATAGAATTTCCCTTCAAACACGAATTTGCAATCAGTAACACAAAGCTTTATCAATTCACTTACTGTTTTCGTGGGGAAGGGCATGGGGAAGTTTTCTAGTTCCTCATCGAGGTACGAAAGCAAGTCAGGGACAGGGACTTTGGTGAACAGAGCTGTGACATCAAAGCTCACTAAAGAAAAGTCGTGAGGGACATCTAATTTATGGAGTCTCAATGAAGTCAGCATTATTTTTAATATGTGCATCTGAGATCTTACCAACCATGGTAGTTAGAAGTTTAACCAACCATTTAGATAGATTATATGCTTCTGAGCCTACTGAATTAATAATGGGACGTGCTGGGTATCCTGGCTTATGGGTCTTGATTGCCCCATACAGATATGGTAGAGTTGCTGACCTAGCCCACAGATATTTAATTCATCATTCCCTTTCAATAACGTTTTAAAGAGTTTATTAAAATGGCTGTTGACTTAGTGGAGTTTTAAATGAGCGGTTCATAAGTTTCATTATCACTCAATAAATGGTTCATTTTCTCTAAATAATCAGTTTTGTCCATAATAACAGCTACCTTAGATGTATCACCTCGTGAGAGGTGCAGAGTCTGATCATTATTAGTCTCTGTAAGCTTCTGTGAATCTTAATGGGCAATTGGGAAACACTGGTTGGAGTAAAGTCTCGTATACCATACCATTGCATATATTAAAATTATCAGTGGTCAAGTCACCGTGTTTTTCCAGCATGCAAAGCGATTTTGCTAAGTCTACGTAATTAACGTCATTAGTTAAAGACACAAAGCTTAATCCAGACCCTAGTGCTGCCTGTTGATCACTGCTTAATTCCTTGCTAGACAGGTTCATAACAAACTCCGGATTCGCATGTGTGGTCCAACCACTCTGTGCTATGAGGTAATTTAACTTCCTTGTATGATTGCGTTCAGTGTTTTGTTCGACTCTTCTAAGTTCCCTGTAAATATAATCAAACAAGTAGTCATACCAACCTGGGGATATCTTATTAAAGAATACCGTCTTGGTTTTTCTCATTTCAATGAAAAGTCTCTTCTTTTCATGTCGTACTGATTCAATATTTTTAATGAGCACTAACCTGTGTAGTTGATCGAACGGTGTAGTAGCTATTCTGACCAACCTGTTCTGCAGTAGGGATTTCGGTAGGACCTGTTCACTTAGGCACTTATTTAGAAATTCTAACTTGAGAGTAGTTTTGTGGGCTTTGAGTAGTGAACGTTTGTAGGAGGTAACAGTAGAAGTCAAGAAAGGAAACAAGCGGGAGAACTGGGAGAAGAGGTGACGAGTGGCGTTCATGATGCAAACAACTGCAGATGGGCGATCTTAACTATGCAGGACAAGCCACGGAGGGGTGGAAATCTTTAGCTCAAGTACTTTCACACTTCTCAGTACGTCATCAGGAGCTGTGCAATATTGCAAGGGAGCAACCAAAGCAGGGAGAGAGGTCTTAAAGTAGTGTAGGTGTCACCGGCCACGGTTACCCTTAGACTGGGTTAGTGGCGGGTGCCAACCCCACCTTACCATCATCCCCCCACTACCCATATGGGGTAGGAGGGTTTCTGAGATGTCAAGTAGGAAATTATAAGATATAAAAAGCCAGCCCCAAGCTTTTTCTAATCGTCTATAACAGGTCATAAGTTTCTCTAATAAGAAGTTGAAAGGCTAAAAGGAACTTTGACAATTCCCACTTTGTTTCAGATTCAGTATTTAACACTCCCTCATATCTTTCAAAAATCTGAGTATTCATTTTTCTATTAGTCCATCTGTTAATGTATAATAAAACGATGGTGTCCTAACATACGACAAAAATCCCTCTTCTCTCTTATTAAATTAAAATTTTAACGTTGGTAGGTCTTAGAGATTTGATTTATGCAGGTCCCAGACGTAACATTCTCCTGAATTTTAGTATACTAGTCTTCCTGAGATACCAAGAGAATGCATCACCAGATTGGCTTCAGACTTTCACTTGGTGTTTCTAAGTGGTAAGTCTGAATTTCCTAATGTGCCAATTTTGATTGATTGCATCTTCTGATCCCCCTTTAAATCTTCATTGCTAAAATACGCCTGGTCTCAGACCGGGCCACGGGGGCGTTGACCCCTGAAATCCTCTCCAGGTATACATTACAGTAAATTCTCGACTTACACTTTGGGGACCCCCTGAATTGTGTACAATATATAATATTGCACAATAATGTTATAATAATGATATACACGATACAGAAGATTCTCAAAAGTGGAAACTTTTGCCGCACTCTGCACTATTTTTTTATAGCGAGCATTGAGGTGTAAGGAGCTGGGGTTATACATTGTGGGGATATGGATAAATGGCTAAGTAAACAGACAAGTTGGTAACTAAGACACTTGTGCAACATATGCGTATCTATTCTGGAAACTCTTCGCCAATCAGTGACTTCTTTAGTCCAATGGAGAGAAAGATGCAAGATGAGGAGTTTGAGGTAATCAGTCCCTCAGTGTGGAGTCGATGTGTTCAGTCAATCAGTCCTAATGGACTTCTTTCTCTGCACTGGACTGAAGACATCCAAATGACGCAATGCACACTATAAAAAAATAGTGCAGAGTGCGGCAAAAGTTTCTAATGTAGTCGAATATTAGCACTGAAGAAACCATACCATGGGTGGGGATAGAACCGGTGATCAGAGAGTCATAAAACTCTTAGGCTCTTTGATCGCGGGTTCTATCCCCACCCATGGTATGGTTTGTTTGCAATCGCGTCATTACGATTTCGTGAGCCAATAGCACTTAAGATTTAAAGAGAATCGAAAGATACATTCGTAAGTTATCACCTGACGCACAAGTCTCATTCATCATTGCGGTGATACCTTCTGGGATCTCGCAGCTGCCGAGACGCATCTAGATGACTCGTGCAGTGCCTCTGGCGGTGAAATAGTCGAACTGAAGGTAAAAAATGTAGAGCACACTTTCTCTGGTAACAGTTATTCTTCTGTTAGTAATTTATGTTGGCAGTTTTGCTGAAATTATAGTGTTATTCTATTGAGCAGAATATTTTTCTAAGATTGGCAGATGGGTGCCGGGAAATTCAGGTGAATTATCTGAGTCAAGAAGTATACAACTCTGCGTATGTAAATACTTGACGGTAACTTTATCCTCCTCTCGTTACTAGTTAATTTGATTCTCTCTCTCTGTCTCTCTCTCTTTTACACAGGGTTTTACAAGGTTTAAGGATTCCTAACTTTATTGACAAGCTAAGAGCTGTTACCTACATTAGCTCATTTAAAAGCATTTTTGTTATGAATCATTCAAGTTGGAGCCATCTGTGGGCCGGCATTTTTATTTGATCAATTGATTTTATATCGTTGATATTATGCTGTACGAATGTGTTCCAGACTCCAGTCATCCTGGGTATGTATGATCTCAGATGGAGTGATGTTCTGGAGAAGGGTACAGCCAGAGTGAAGTTGCTGCTTTCTGCCCGTCTTGTGGCATAAAAGCTTGTTTCACGCTGTCCTCGAAGTGGATCCAAGTGTGGTACTTTGACAATATTGGCCTTGTACATAACGGTAAGGCCACCCACATCCCTCCTGTGTTGAAGGCTCTGCTGAAATGACAGATCTATCCAGGATGGGTCCAGGCGAGAGATGAGACGTCTTGCTCTGTTCTCTACTCTGTCAAGCAGTCGCAGATGAGAGGGGGGGGGGGCAGGTAAACCAAGAAAGTGGAGCATACTCAAGGTGTAAGCGTACTTGTGCCTCATACAAGATCTTACAACTCCTACTGTCAAGCAAATGCGAGATACGTCAAAGTGTTTTTATTTTAGAAAAAAGTCCACAGAAACCTCTCGAGGTGAAGGTGACCTCGGAAAGACTGAATCAATTCCTGCAAATGATTTTTCACTTTCAACAAGACTGACAGTCTTTTATTCTCCTCCAACAGCCTCATCCAGTTAAGGAAAACTTACAGACTTTCCGTATAGAATGTGATTTATCCAAATTAGAAATTTTTGGTTTAAGGATGGCATCTCTTCCCTGACAGTGATCATATTCTTGGCACTTGAATGGAAGTGTTCGGTTGGTTGACGAGTATAACAATATCTCCCAAGAGTGCCACGAAATCGTAATGACACGATTGCAAACAAACCATACCACGGGTAGGGTTAGAACCCGCGATCAGAGACTGATCTGATAACGAGTTCTAACCCTACTCGTGGTATGGTTTGAACTCCGTCTTCAAGGACACTGAACGATGTATGAGGCGTTCCCAAGAAAAAACATACAACTCAAATGTCAACAGAGTAGCAAAACAAACAGAATTTGCTACATAAAAACACACTTTTCATTGTCTTTCATAGACTCAGACTTTTGACTCGATCATTTTGTCTTGTGCCCTGAGCTGTGGGTCTTGGTACTTCAGGTGGTACAGCTACGCCTTGTTAACAACATCTGCTCAATTACTTATGCAGATTTAATCAAGATTGTGGAATATTACAGGCTTATGATATATTACAGGCTTGTGATATATTACAGGCTTGTGATATATTACAGGCTTGTGATATATTACAGGCTTGTGATATATTACAGGCTTGTGATATATTACAGGCTTGTGATATATTACAGGCTTGTGATATATTACAGGCTTGTGATATGTTACAGGTTTGTGATATATTACAGGTTTGTGATATATTACAGGCTTGTGATATATATTGTGATATATTACAGGTTTGTGATATATTACAGGCTTGTGATATATTACAGGCTTGTGATATATTACAGGCTTGTGATATGTTACAGGTTTGTGATATATTACAGGCTTGTGATATATTACAGGCTTGTGATATATTACAGGCTTGTGATATATTACAGGCTTGTGATATATTACAGGCTTGTGATATGTTACAGGTTTGTGATATATTACAGGTTTGTGATATATTACAGGCTTGTGATATATATTGTGATATATTACAGGTTTGTGATATATTACAGGCTTGTGATATATTACAGGCTTGTGATATATTACAGGCTTGTGATATGTTACAGGTTTGTGATATATTACAGGCTTGTGATATATTACAGGCTTGTGATATATTACAGGCTTGTGATATATTACAGGCTTGTGATATATTACAGGCTTGTGATATGTTACAGGTTTGTGATATATTACAGGTTTGTGATATATTACAGGCTTGTGATATATATTGTGATATATTACAGGTTTGTGATATATTACAGGCTTGTGATATATTACAGGCTTGTGATATATTACAGGCTTGTGATATGTTACAGGTTTGTGATATATTACAGGCTTGTGATATATTACAGGCTTGTGATATATTACAGGCTTGTGATATATTACAGGCTTGTGATATATTACAGGCTTGTGATATGTTACAGGTTTGTGATATATTACAGGTTTGTGATATATTACAGGCTTGTGATATATATTGTGATATATTACAGGTTTGTGATATATTACAGGCTTGTGATATATTACAGGTTTGTGATATATTACAGGTTTGTGATATATTACAGGCTTGTGATATATTACAGGCTTGTGATATATTACAGGCTTGTGATATATTACAGACTTGTGATATATTACAGGATTGTGATATATTACAGGCTTGTGATATATTACAGGCTTGTGATATATTACAGGCTTGTGATATATTACAGGCTTGTGATATATTACAGACTTGTGATATACTACAGGCTTGTGATATACTACAGGCTTGTGATATATTACAGGCTTGTGATATATTACAGGCTTGTGATATATTACAGGCTTGTGATATACTACAGGCTTGTGATATATTACAGGCTTGTGATATACTACAGGCTTGTGATATATTACAGGCTTGTGATATATTACAGACTTGTGATATATTACAGGCTTGTGATATACTACAGGCTTGTGATATATTACAGGCTTGTGATATACTACAGGCTTGTGATATATTACAGGCTTGTGATATACTACAGGCTTGTGATATATTACAGGCTTGTGATATATTATATTTCAATCTTTATTTAGCTGGTCATCGTATTTTCAAGGACTTTTGTTAGATTATTTTCTGTAATTAATAGATCGGCTATACTTCCTTGTGGTATACCTACACTGATATACTTCCTTGTGGTATACCTACACTGATATACTTCCTTGTGGTATACCTACACTGATATACTTCCTTGTGGTATATATACCTACACTGATATACTAACTTGTGGTATACCAACACTGATATACTTCCATGTGGCATACCTATACTGATATACTTCCTTGTGGTATACCTACACTGATATACTTCCTTGTGGTATACCTACACTGATATACTTCCTTGTGCTATACCAATACTGATATACTATTTTGAGCTATACCAACACTGATATAGTGGCTTCTGTATATCTCCTGGATACTTAAAGTTTACTCTAAATTTTCTATTCTCCATAACTTAACGAATTATATTGTGTAACTTAACGAGTTATATTGTGTTGACATTTTTTTTTTTTTTTTTTTTTATTCGCCGGTATTCTCCCAGCCCGGGTCTTTTCCAAGTAGTGGTGACCCGGCCTTGGCTCCCTATCTGCACAGTGTCTCGAGACTTAAGTCTCCCATGGGAGGAGGTACAAGTACCTCCTCATCTTTGGCACCAAGTGTCCCCAGGCCTAGCCACATTCCCCGCCCTCACGGGGCTCGTAGGGAGAAGCTAGGCCTCTGGTCTGCCATCTACCCCGCCTCAAAGGGGCTCGTGGGGATGGCAGTCTTATGAGCTGCAGATGGTAGCAAGCTCAGACCTTTTTTTGACATTCTTGTTGTTGGTTTACTGATGATTCTTGTCACTGTTCATCTCTTCATCAGTGTTTCTTCCGTTTACATGAAGATTTTAGAGAACCTGCTATAATTTTTATATTTGGATATTGTCCAGCATTTTGGATATGTACAAGAATTGAGTTTTTCACCCTTTTTTTTATGCAGTGGGAAGATCCCACCTCTCAAATGCAGTGGGAAGATCCCGCCTCTTAAATGCAGTGGGAAGATCCCGCCTCTCAAATGCAGTGGGAAGATCCCGCCTCTCAAATGCAGTGGGAAGATCCCGCCTCTCAAATGCAGTGGGAAGATCCCGCCTCTCAAATGCAGTGGGAAGATCCCGCCTCTCAAATGCAGTGGGAAGATCCCGCCTCTCAAATGCAGTGGGAAGATCTCACCTCTCAAATGCAGTGGGAAGATCCCGCCTCTTAAATGCAGTGGGAAGACCCCGCCTCTCAGATGCTGTGGGAGGATCCCACCTCTCAGATGCAGTGGGAAGATCCCACCTCTCAAATGCAGTGGGAAGATCCCGCCTCTCAAATGCAGTGGGAAGATCCCGCCTCTCAAATGCAGTGGGAGAATCCCACCTCTCAAATGCAGTGGGAGAATCCCACCTCTCAAATGCAGTGGGACGATCCCACCTCTCAAATGCAGTGGGAAGATCCCGCCGCTCAAATGCAGTGGGAAGATCCCGCCTCTCAAATGCAGTGGGAAGATGCCGCCTCTCAAATGCAGTGGGAAGATCCCGCCTCTCAAATGCAGTCGAGTACAGAGGCGGCACCAGAAGCATTAGAGATGTGAAGACGATATAATCAGTTATGATATGGTCAGTCTCTCAGCCTGTCAAAGTTGCAAAATATCGAACTCTATTTCATATAGTAACAGGATGTGATTCACTCAGCCAATTTGCAGCCGAGGGGAAGAAAACAAGATCCAGAGACCCTGAAAGGTTTGCCTGTCGAGTGTACCTACGAGCCTGCGACTCAGCAAATGTCAAACGATTATTTGAGGGAAAGAAGATCCTTGACGCTCTTACCCAAACAAAAGAGGCTTTGGATAAACACACTGTGTATGCCAATTATCAGTGTTGGTGTAGAAGGATGCATTTACCCAAGGACAGACAGGTTAGTCCAGCAACCTGTGGATCTTCGTGAATGAGACACTGAAATACGAGTTCGTGACTCTAGTCCATGTTGCAAAAGGGTTCATTAGCTAGAAAGTTCCTCGTGTAAGTCTGGTTGTGGCAGATTATTATTATTATAATCAAAAAGAAGCGCTAAGCCACAAGGGCTACTCAGCGCTGCGGTTGTGGCAGAGTAGGAGTGGAAATGTGGACAAAAGTTTGTGCTTCCTTTGGTTGCTGTAAACATGGAGTAAATGGCGATTATAGTGAATAAAAATCTTTTGGTGTGTATAAGTATTTATATATACTTACAAGGATTTGTGTAATTGATGGATAATACTGTTAATGCAAATTAATTCCGGTTGAAACGCATAACCTGGAAAAAAAATTGATGAAAATGGGTCCCAGACCCAATTTTTTTCAATTGCATCTATGCCCATGTGGCAACTTTTTAGTTTATTTTATTAATTTCATCGAGTTGCAAAAACAATTTGTAGATATTAGGTATTATGTATATTTGAATTAAGACGTGCCACAGTTTATAAGATTTTCCAATTTTTTTTTTAAAGGCATTTTTAACCCCTTGTAATTTTTCAGATGTTAGAAGTAAAATGGCTATTATTGTTTTAAAAATCTGGACATTTTAAAAATCTGGACATTTAAAAATCTGGACATTTTAAAAATCTGGACATTTATGTTTTATATTTTTTTTTTCTTTTTTTTTTGGGTATTTAGAAAAAAAATCACCCCTGGCGAACTCTAATTTATTTCGCCCTTTGTAAAGCCAATATATTTCCAAATATATTTCCAAAATATATTTCCAAATATATTTCCAAATATATTTCCAAAATATATTTCCAAATATATTTCCCCCTTTGTAAAGCCAATACCATATATTTTAAAACGAATATTATTTACTAAGGTAAAAAGAATATTGAAATTATAACCAATATTTCAACAGCCGCATATTTTATGTCGTTAATTTGACCATCGTTCATTTTAGGGTAAAAAAATGATTTTCTGCCATTTTTAGAAAAAAATGTCAGAGTATCCAGCCTGGCCACATGAAAGGAATTCATGCCCCTAGCAACCTATGGTAGATTATAGTTTGTGACACCCAACATTTTTTAAAAAATCATTTTACGGTGTCAACCCTGAACTATTAACTTGTGAGTTTAAGACTTGCTGAGAACAGGTAGGTAGCTGAGTTCTAGACTTGCTGAGTACGGGTAGGTAGCTGAGTTCTAGACTTGCTGAGTACGGGTAGGTAGCTGAGTTCTAGACTTGCTGAGTACAGGTAGGTAGCTGAGTTCTAGACTTGCTGAGTACAGGTAGGTAGCTGAGTTCTAGACTTGCTGAGTACAGGTAGGTAGCTGAGTTCTAGACTTGCTGAGTACAGGTAGGTAGCTGAGTTCTAGACTTGCTGAGTACAGGTAGGTAGCTGAGTTTTAGACTTGCTGAGTACAGGTAGGTAGCTGAGTTCTAGACTTGCTGAGTACAGGTAGGTAGCTGAGTTCTAGACTTGCTGAGTACAGGTAGGTAGCTGAGTTCTAGACTTACCGAGTACAGGTAGGTAGCTGAGTTCTAGACTTGCTGAGTACAGGTAGGTAGCTGAGTTCTAGACTTACCGAGTACAGGTAGGTAGCTGAGTTGGAAATATAAACACATATGCAGTATAATGTGATCCTTTATTGACTACGTTTCGCCCACACAGTGGGCTTTTTCAAGTCACAAACAGAACTACCTGGGGTGGAAGGAAGGCGAGTATTTATAGTCCGGTTCAGAATGCTGAGGTCAGGTGGAGAATGCTGCATCTGATGATGTACCGAGTGGGGTTATAGAGTCTAAAAACTTGGGTAGCTTGGAAAGGAGATTGGATAAGTTTGTGAGCAGACCTTCTACAGTGTTCTTATGTGGGATAGCGATGAAGAAGCTTCTTGGCAAGTGGTTCAGCTATGTTATAGAAGCCACTATTCTGGTTGAAGTTGTCGGATATAGAAATAAGTGATGATTCCAGGATTCTTCGGTATTGAGTGTTGTCTTCTGTGGCGATAAGTCTTGAGTTTCTGTAGTTTATCAAGTGGTTGTGTGAATTACGGTGTTGTACGCAGGCATTCCTTGTGTCGTCAGACCTGCTTGCGTATTGGTGTTCTGAAATACGTGTTTGGAGGTCCCTTGATGTTTCGCCCACGTATAACTTGTTGCTGTCATTACAAGGGATTATGTATACCCCTGCAGAGGGTGGAAGCTTGTCCTGTCTATCACTGGTAATGTCCTTGATGGTCGTGGTTGTGGAGGTAGATACTTGGAATGAGGTATTGGAAAAGATGTTGGAAACGTGTTTGGCAATGGAGTTGGTGGGGAGGACTATGTATCTCTTCTCGGCAGTGTCTTCTCTGGGTATGTTGAAGATGTTTAATGCCCGTCGTCTGCAGTCTCTGATGAATTGACGAGGATAGTGGAGTTTAGAAAATACTTGTTCAATCATCGTGCATTCTTCTTCAAGAAACTCATTGCTGCAGATTCTGAGTGCACGCAGGAAGAAGCCTATAATTACACCACGTTTGGTTTTGGTGTCGTGGTGAGAGTAAAAGTGGAGAAGATCGTTTTGGTTGGTGGGTTTTCGATAGACTTTAAAACGAAGTTCGTGGTCAGCTTTGCAGAGCAGAACATCAAGGAAAGGAAGAGTGTTGTCGACTTCTTCTTCAAGTGTGAACTGGATTGAAGGCTCGACCTGGTTGAGCTTGTCTTGGAGAGCTTTAACATTGAAGCGTTTAGGAGTTATGAGGAGAATGTCGTCAACATAACGGAGCCAGGTGACAGACGAAGGAATAATGGTGGAGAACGTTTCTCCACCATCATCAGATGCAGTACATCATCAGATGCAGCATTCTCCACCTGACCTCAGCATTCTGAACCTGACTATAAATACTCGCGTTCCTTCCACCCCAGGTAGTTCTGTTTGTGACTTGAAAAAGCCCACTGTGTGGGCGAAACGTAGTCAATAAAGGATCACATTATACTGCATATGTGTTTATTTTTCCATTGTGTCGGTATTTTATACCATTTATTTCCAGGTAGCTGAGTTCTAGACTTACAGAGTACAGGTAGGTAGCTGAGTTCTAGACTTACCGAGTACAGGTAGGTAGCTGAGTTCTAGACTTACCGAGTACAGGTATGTAGCCGAGTTCTAGACTTATCGACTACAGGTAAGTAGCTGAGTTCTAGAATTACCGAGTACAGGTAGGTAGCTGAGTTCTAGACTTACCGAGTACAGGTAGGTAGCTGAGTTCTAGACTTACCGAGAACAGGTAGGTAGCTGAGTTTTAGACTTACCGAGAACAGGTATGTAGCTGTGTTCTAGACTTACAGAGAACAGGTAGGTAGCTGAGATCTAGACTTACCGAGAACAGGTAGGTAGCTGAGTTTTAGACTTACCGAGAACAGGTATGTAGCTGTGTTCTAGACTTACAGAGAACAGGTAGGTAGCTGAGATCTAGACTTACCGAGAACAGGTTGGTAGCTGAGTTCTAGACTTACCGAGAACAGGTAGGTAGCTGAGTTCTAAACTTACCGAGAACAGGTAGGTAGCTGAGTTCTAAACTTACCGAGAACAGGTAGGTAGCTGAGTTCTAAACTTACCGAGAACAGGTAGGTAGCTGAGTTCTAGACTTACCGAGAACAGGTAAGTAGCTGAGTTCTAGAATTACCGAGTACAGGTAGGTAGCTGAGTTCTAGACTTACCGAGAACAGGGAGGTAGCTGAGTTCTAGACTTACAGAGTACAGGGACGTAGCTGAGTTCTAGACTTACCGAGAACATGTAGGTAGCTGAGTTCTAAACTTACCGAGAACAGGTAGGTAGCTGAGTTCTAGACTTACCGAGAACAGGTAGGTAGCTGAGTTCTAGACTTACCGAGAACAGGTAGGTAGCTGGCTATCATCAGATTAAGGGAAGCATGATAAATCCTCGGTTACTCCTGTCACCGAATGACCAGACACATTTACCACATTATATAATCATAATTGGCTGATAGAAATGATGCAACTATCACCACTGTTACTACTACTACTACTCAGTTACAAGAACTCGGAAAGTTTGTGTACATTCATTTAAATCTGCTGGAAGATCACTGGTGTTTTGTTGGATAAGTTCCTGAAGACGGTACTTGTATCCTGAGACGAAGCATATAATACCGAGAAGTTAATTCAAAATTCAAAATTCTTTATTTATCTGTTAATATTACAATGTGGGGTTTGCATATTATATTATTACATATTATAAAATACTTATTACAAAGGACACTAGAATGCCTAGGTATTTCGAGCAGTCTAATACTAGTTCTTACTGTATACTGACACAGGATATGGATCGTACTGGTATTAAGGTTACTTAACTGTTGTGATTAACTAGATTTACAAAATTGAGGTACATATATCATGTTTCTATGTTATTAATATTGTTTGTCATATTACATGAATTGTGATAGATAAATAAGCTGTAGAGTTGATATTGGGGAAATTATTAAAGTATTTTCTCGTGCCTGGAATTCCACTGGAACGAATTAATTCCATTCTATTAATTTAAATGAGGAAAATTGACTCTGCAAACGAGCAATTCCAGTTGCGAGCAAGGTCATGGAACGGATTAAACTCGTAAGTAGAGGTTCCACTGTAGTTCAAAATATTTAAGAATTTAATAATTAGTTTATTAATGAAAATGGTCTCGTTCTGGCATGATACAGTTTCTATATTGGAGTGTGTTAGGCAAACTTATGACTGGCTTAAGAATTATGAATAAGACATGTGCATAATTGAGTATCTACGTTGAGAAACTTTTCGATCACCACTGGCGTTTTATCAGTCTGATACAGGGACGCGAGAACAAAGCAGTGAAACTAGTGAAAGAAGTATAGAAATGCAACAGTAGAACACACAATCACATGTGGGCGGGGCCGACTAGAGGATGTAAGCCAGACCCATAAGATAGGCCAAACACTCGGTAGTTGGTGTGCTCTAGTTTCCTTCAAGGAAGTTAGTGGTCAGTTCACTATTGCAAGTCTAATTTTGATTTTAAAAGCGGTGGATTGGTAAGCAGTGGAAGGCCTCGGTTAGTTGACAAAAGCTGCAGTAGCGGGTCATCATATGATGAAGAAACGCTTTTCCAGCTTCCTGACCAATATTACCTAACCTAATTTCTACTATTGCGAAGTAGCAGTAGTAGAAATTAGGTCCAGACGGTTAGCAATTAAGACGTAGTCTCTTCAGTCTCATACTACTGGTCCTACAACTACGCTGACCACTAGCTTCATTGCAGGAAACTGAAGAGTGTAGGCCAGTTAGGCCTACAATATTGGTTTTGACCTGCCTCTAGTAGGCCCCGCCCCTTAATACTGAAGACCATTATTAAAACTTGTAATAATGGTAAAATTACCGAGAAAATGTTAGGTAAATGGACACAGATGCAACTAACGTAATATTTTATTTTGGCAACGTCAGTATGATGTCACATTAGTTGTATCTAACGTTAAAACTTGTCATGTATCTTATTTTGTAATTAACATCTTATTTTTTAAAATATAGGATGGGGTCCACCTGTGGTGCAAATTTTGAAACCATTATTTTGTACACTGTGCCTTATTGTACCTTATTTGCAGAATAAATTTAAAAGAATATTAAATTTATAAACGAGGCTACAAATAAATGCTTATCACATGTCTACATATTATACGTATTTCTCGGAATTAGGCCACAAGAACAAAATTTCAGCTGTACTATACAATAGTCCTTGATGGTTTGAAAATTTCAAGGAACTGAACTTGGTAGTCCACAACAGACTGAAAATTTTAAGGAACTGAATTTGGCAATCATTAACAGACTGAAAATTTCAAGAAACCGAACTTGATAATCCTTGACGGACTAAAATTTTCAAGGAACTGAACTTCGTAATAGCCTTTGGTGGACTGATGTTTACTTCCCTTAATGATTTTAGGGGTATAAAAAACTTGTCACGTTTCTAAGAGCTTTGTTTTAGTAACGCAGAACCTTATTTAAACACAGGGTGAGTTTTCGTGTAATATAATCTGGTGGAAGATGATAATGGGTTTTAATTACCTGTTGGTGACTCCTTTTCTAAGTCTGTAAAAAAACTGTGTATAGAGAGGGAGAGATGGAGGGGGAGTGAGGGAGGAACTCTTAAACTAACCCTGTAAAAACCTTTGTGTATATAAAGGGAGAAGGAAAGAGAAAAAATAGAGAGGGGGAAAGAGAGAGAGGGGGAAAGAGAGAGAGGGGGAAAAAGAGAGAGGGGAGAGAGCGGGGGAGAGAGGGGAGACGAGAGAGAGAGAGAGAGAGAGAGAGAGAGAGAGAGAGCGAAGGATGGAGGCAGGAGTATTATCCGTCATGGCAGGAAAAGTGTAGTTGACGTTACATTATTAAGGGTGTTGAGCTCTGTTATTGGCAGGTTTGGTGAGTCACGAAGCTACTGGTCACCAGGTACACATGACCCTCATTTACTTCGCGTGGTAGTTGCTGACAGTCAGTTACAACATAGCTACTTAGTTAACCGAGTTACTGTTTAAATGGTTGATTGGTAGGTTAGTCCGTTTTTTGCTTGATTGGTTGGATAGGTAAATAGGTGATAAATTTGTTGCTTAGATGGTTGGTAGGCAGGTTGGTTGGATTGTTTGTTTGTTACGTAGTAATGCAGTTTGCTACCTGGTTGGATCAATAATCGTTTTGGTTGGTTAGAATGACATTAAGGTTAGTCATTTGTTTTCTTAATTAGTTAGATTATTTAGCGATTAGTGTGTTTGTTAACTGACTGGTTAGTTTTCTTGTTTATTTGCTAGTTAATTTGATAGGTGGTAAGATGGCGAGACACAGATTTGCAAAATGTTAACTGATTTTCTCTGCGTATAGCGACGTTTCACTGACAAATATCAACAATACTTTAATCTCAAAACATAGATTTATATACTACGTCAGTGTAAATTTACCGAGAGATTCATACCTATCGTTGTCCAGTATATATATACGAGACACACTTCTTATTGTACAAACTGCGATAGATTCACATCTCTTGATGCATACATACCAAAAGATGCACTCCTGTATATGTATACACAGAGCTACACATCATGTTTGTGTGTATTCACTTACATATGTCTCAAAGTATATACAATGATACACTTTATAATATATATATATATATATATATATATCGTGCCGAATAGGCAGAACTTGCGATCTTGGCTTAAATAGCAACGCTCATATTGCCATATAGGACAAGTTAAAATTTTGTGTATGCAATAATTTCGCCAAAATCATTCTGAACCTAACGAAAAAAATATATTTGATTGTGTTTGTTTAGTATTAAATTACTGTAAACGTATTTAAAATATATTTAGTTGGGTTAGGCAAAAATAAATTGCGCTTGTTATAATAAGGTTAGGTAAGTTTTCTAAGGTTCTTTTGGTGCAAAATTAAAAATTTTTACATTAACATTAATGAAAAAAATATATCTTTAAACGTATAAGAGAAAATTTCAGAATGGACTTAATTTTAAATGAGTTCTTGCTAATTGACCAGTTTTACATATTCGGCACGACATATATATATATATATATATATATATATATATATATATATATATATATATATATATATATATATATATATATATAATCAGAATTCGTGTAAAAAATGTGCATAGCTGTTTTATGAGACGGGTATTTTTTTTTACATTTGTTTATGCAAAGTATTCAGAGATACGGACAACTACCCTAAATCCCCTAAGTTTGAGGGATTACCTCAGACAAGTTTCATGCAAACTCACGTCGAATAGCAGATAGCCTGCATACAGCGGTCTAGGTTGAACGATTACAGCAAGTAGCCTGCATACAGCGGTCTAGATTGAACGATTACAGCAAGTAGCCTGCATACAGCGGTCTAGGTAGAACAATTACAGCAAGTAGCCTGCATACAGCGGTCTAGATTGAACGATTACAGCAAGTAGCCTGCATACAGCGGTCTAGATTGAACGATTACAGCAAGTAGCCTGCATACAGCGGTCTAGGTAGAACGATTACAGCAAGTAGCCTGCATACAGCGGTCTAGGTTGAACGATTACAGCAAGTAGCCTGCATACAGCGGTCTAGGTTGAACGATTACAGCAAGTAGCCTGCATACAGCGGTCTAGGTTGAACGATTACAGCAAGTAGCCTGCATACAGCGGTCTAGGTTGATTACAGAACATATTACAGCAAGTAGCCTGCATACAGCGGTCTAGGTTGAACGATTACAGCAAGTAGCCTGCATACAGCGGTCTAGGTAGAACGATTACAGCAAGTAGCCTGCATACAGCGGTCTAGGTAGAACAATTACAGCAAGTAGCCTGCATACAGCGGTCTAGGTAGAACAATTACAGCAAGTAGCCTGCATACAGCGGTCTAGGTAGAACAATTACAGCAAGTAGCCTGCATACAGCGGTCTAGGTAGAACGATTACAGCAAGTAGCCTGCATACAGCGGTCTAGGTTGAACGATTACAACAAGTAGCCTGCATACAGCGGTCTAGATTGAGCGATTACAGCAAGTAGCCTGCATACAGCGGTCTAGGTAGAACGATTACAGCAAGTAGCCTGCATACAGCGGTCTAGGTAGAACGATTACAGCAAGTAGCCTGCATACAGCGGTCTAGGTAGAACGATTACAGCAAGTAGCCTGCATACAGCGGTCTAGGTAGAACGATTACAGCAAGTAGCCTGCATACAGCGGTCTAGGTTGAACGATTACAGCAAGTAGCCTGCATACAGCGGTCTAGGTTGAACGATTACAGCAAGTAGCCTGCATACAGCGGTCTAGGTAGAACGATTACAGCAAGTAGCCTGCATACAGCGGTCTAGGTAGAACGATTACAGCAAGTAGCCTGCATACAGCGGTCTAGGTAGAACGATTACAGCAAGTAGCCTGCATACAGCGGTCTAGGTTGAACGATTACACCTTGGCGGAACTCGACACACTACCGTCATCTTATCTACCTCTGCCCTGCCTTGCTACATTGTTCTTACGATAGACCGCGGCATGGTACTTGTATCGTGGCCTGTAAATTGCCATATTCACATAGGTAATAGTGTACAGTGGCGAGAAGGTATGTTGGCAGGCAACACGTATCAACAGTCAGCTTCAACTGCAGAAGCTAGACTCATTCCTAACACCTTGATATATCTGCCATGTCGTAGACAACAATCACTTTGTTTCTGACGGATTCCAGTACTTTTTGCTTTCTGATGTGTTTTTTCCTGCTGCGTTAGTCCTCGTTTTTTTCCTGCTGCGTTAGTCCTCGTTTTTTTCCTGCTGCGTTAGTCCTCGTTTTTTGGATGCAGTCGGAGCTGATTCTTTTGTAAGGATGAACTAATTCGTTTAAAACCACATAGGCATTACGTGTTCCACATATAAAAGGTTTCAAATGGCCTGTAGGTGTTGGTACCTGGTTCCGTATTAAGGAATATCCAAACTAGGGGATACTTAGGAGTAACTTAAAAAAACTCGCATTATTTAAGACGTCGTGAACCCAGGTTGTCAATGAGAAGTGCCATTCCTAGTGATTAGACCTCTCACGGGAGGTTCCTTGGCACTGGTGAGCGGCTCTTGATCTAAGGAATTGGATCTGTGCTCCAGTTCCCTGAATTAAACCTGAATACCTTCCACAGTCCCCCACAAGCACTGTATACTCCTATGGGTTTAGCGCTTCCTCTTGATTATAATAATATTAGAGATCAGACGTAATAACTGAAAAATAAAATATTTTGAGGTATAGATATCGTGAGATAAACATTAGTAAGTGTATATTCAACGAGAGATACTCGCCTCTCTGTCTGTCTGTCTGTCTCTCTCTTATACAGGGTTTGGCAAGGTTAGGTCCCTACCTTTATGAAAGTATATATATATATATATATATATATATATATATATATATATATATATATATATATATATATATATATATATATATATATATATATATATATAAATATATATATATAAATATATATATATAAATATATATATATATATATATATATATATATATATATATATATATATATATATATATATATATATAGTGATATACATTCTCCGTGTATATACACCGAGATACACTTATTGGTTCAAATCAACGAAACATAACACTTCTTGGTATATATACCCTGAACAATACGTACCTCTTGTTATTTAAATACACTCTAACATACACTTGTATATAAACTCAAGGACGCACTCCTGGCTGATAAGGTCTTAGATATACACACTTGGTAAAGACAACGTGAAACATGCTCACCTGGACTATTTTCAGAGTCTTAACTATTGGCTACATTTTCTGAGAGATACGCACCTATAGTGTTTATTTCGTTTTTTTTTTTTTTTTGTGCCTTGCCAACGGGTATTGGACACCATACACACAATAGGGCAAGAAGTGAAGAAAAAAAGCTTTTGAGTGAGCTGGAGACATCAAAGTCAATGGGTCCTGGGAAAGTGTCAGAGGATTTTGTGAGAGGGAGGGAGAGAATTTAGTCTCAGTTTTTGAGACTGGAGCAGTGGCGTGTCGTGAGAAGAAAAAAATGCTGGGGGTAAGCAAATGACGCTTTTTAGCATTTGATTCAGCTGAACTGTGAATATTAATAAATGCTTGTTTTTGCTGATTCATGGTGCAAGGGAATTTTTGATTATTTGTTTTTTTTTTGCTGGGAAATTTTGCCTTGCTTTGAAGATTTTTCGCAAAACTTTGCAATTTTTTTTTTGCTTAAGAGTTTCCAGGGAAAAGTTCTCAAGTTTCTGGGAAGAGTTCAAGTTTCTGGAAAACTAAATATATTCCAACTACATATATTTTAGATAAATTTACAATGTAATAAGAAACACAATGAAATATATTTTTTTCGTTAGATTCAGAATGATTTTTGCTAAATTATTGCATACACAAATTTTCGCATGTCTTATTCGGCAAACAGAACTTTGTTATTTAAGCCAAAATAGCAAGTTTTATCTATTCGGCACGACACACACACACACACACACACACACACACACACACACACACACACACACACACACACACACACACACACACACACACACACTATATATTTCTATAATATATATATATATATATATATATATATATATATAAATATATACATATATATATATAATGTAGTAGGTTGGTAGACAGCAACCACCCAGGGAAGTACTACCGTCCTGCCAGATGACTGTGAAACAGAAACCTGTAACTGTTTTGCATGATGGTAGGATTGCTGGTTTCTTTTTCTGTCTCATAAACACGCTAGATAACAGGGATATCTTGCTACTCCTACTTACACTTTGGTCACACTTCACAGACATGCACATGCATATATATATATACATACATCTAGGTTTTTCTCCTTTTTCTACATAGCTCTTGTTCTTCTTTATTTCTTCTATTGTCCATGGGGAAGTGGAAAAGAATCTTTCCTCCGTAAGCCATGCGTGTCGTATGAGGCGACTAAAATGCCGGGAGCAATGGGCTAGTAACCCCTTCTCCTGTAGACATTTACTAAAAAAGAGAAGAAGAAAAACTTTATAAAACTGGGATGCTTGAATGTGCGTGGATGTAGTGCAGATGACAAGAAACAGATGATTGCTGATGTTATGAATGAAAAGAAGTTGGATGTCCTGGCCCTAAGTGAAACAAAGCTGAAGAGGGTAGGAGAGTTTCAGTGGGGGGAAATAAATGGGATTAAATCTGGAGTATCTGAGAGAGTTAGAGCAAAGGAAGGGGTAGCAGTAATGTTGAATGATCAGTTATGGAAGGAGAAAAGAGAATATGAATGTGTAAATGCAAGAATTATGTGGATTAAAGTAAAGGTTGGATGCGAGAAGTGGGTCATAATAAGCGTGTATGCACCTGGAGAAGAGAGGAATGCAGAGGATAGAGAGAGATTTTGGGAGATGTTAAGTGAATGTATAGGAGCCTTTGAACCAAGTGAGAGAGTAATTGTGGTAGGGGACCTGAATGCTAAAGTAGGAGAAACTTTTAGAGAGGGTGTGGTAGGTAAGTTTGGGGTGCCAGGTGTAAATGATAATGGGAGCCCTTTGAACTTTGTATAGAAAGGGGTTTAGTTATAGGTAATACATATTTTAAGAAAAAGAGGATAAATAAGTATACAAGATATGATGTAGGGCGAAATGACAGTAGTTTGTTGGATTATGTATTGGTGGATAAAAGACTGTTGAGTAGACTTCAGGATATACATGTTTATAGAGGGGCCACAGATATATCGGATCACTTTCTAGTTGTAGCTACACTGAGGGTAAAAGGTAGTTGGGATACAAGGAGAATAGAAGCATCAGGGTAGAGAGAGGTGAAGGTTTATAAACTAAAAGAGGAGGCAGTTAGGGAAAGATATAAACAGCTATTGGAGGATAGATGGGCTAATGAGAGCATAGGCAATGGGGTCGAAGAGGTATGGGGTAGGTTTAAAAATGTAGTGTTAGAGTGTTCAGCAGAAGTTTGTGGTTACAGGAAAGTGGGTGCTGGAGGGAAGAGGAGCGATTGGTGGAATGATGATGTAAAGAGTAGTAAGGGAGAAAAAGTTAGCATATGAGAAGTTTTTACAAAGTAGAAGTGATGCAAGGAGGGAAGAGTATATGGAGAAAAAAGAGAGAGGTTAAGAGAGTGGTGAAGCAATGTAAAAAGAGAGCAAATGAGAGAGTGGGTGAGATGTTATCAACAAATTTTGTTGAAAATAAGAAAAAGTTTTGGAGTGAGATTAACAAGTTAAGGAAGCCTAGAGAACAAATGGATTTGTCAGTTAAAAATAGGAGAGGAGAGTTATTAAATGGAGAGTTAGAGGTATTGGGAAGATGGAAGGAATATTTTGAGGAATTGTTAAATGTTGTTGAAGATAGGGAAGCTGTGATTTCGTGTATAGGGCAAGGACGAATAACATCTTGTAGGAGTGAGGAAGAGCCTATTGTGAGTGTTGGGGAAGTTCGTGAGGCAGTAGGTAAAATGAAAGGGGGTAAGGCAGCCGGGATTGATGGGATAAAGATAGAAATGTTAAAAGCAGGTGGGGATATAGTTTTAGAGTGGTTGGTGCAATTATTTAATAAATGTATGGAAGAGGGTAAGGTACCTAGGGATTGGCAGAGAGCATGCATAGTTCCTTTGTATAAAGGCAAAGGGGACAAAAGAGTGCAAAAATTATAGGGGGATAAGTCTGTTGAGTATACCTGGTAAAGTGTATGGTAGAGTTATTATTGAAAGAATTAAGAGTAAGACGGAGAATAGGATAGCAGATGAACAAGGAGGCTTTAGGAAAGGTAGGGGGTGTGTGGACCAGGTGTTTACAGTGAAACATATAAGGCTAAAGAGGTCTTTGTGGCATTTATGGATTTGGAAAAAGCATATGACAGGGTGGATAGGGGGGGCAATGTGGCAGATGTAGCAGGTGTATGGTGTAGGAGGTAGGTTACTGAAAGCAGTGAAGAGTTTTTACGAGGATAGTGAGGCTCAAGTTAGAGTATGTAGGAAAGAGGGAAATTATTTCCCAGTAAAAGTAGGCCTTAGACAAGGATATGTGATGTCACCGTGGTTGTTTAATATATTTAAAGATGGGGTTGTAAGAGAAGTAAATGAGAGGGTCTTGACAAGAGGCGTGGAGTTAAAAGATAAAGAATCACACATAAAGTGGGAGTTGTCACAGTTGCTCTTTGCTAATGACACTGTGCTCTTGGGAGATTCTGAAGAGAAGTTGCAGAGATTGGTGGATGAATTTGGTAGGGTGTGCAAAAGAAGAAAATTAAAAGTGAATACAGGAAAGAGTAAGGTTATGAGGATAAAAAGATTAGGTGATGAAAGATTGGATATCAGATTGGAGGGAGAGAGTATGGAGGAGGTGAATGTATTCAGATATTTGGGAGTGGACGTGTCAACGGATGGGTCTATAAAGGATGAGGTGAATCATAGAATTGATGAGGGGAAAAGGGTGAGTGGTGCACTTAGGAGTCTGTGGAGACAAAGAACTTTGTCCTTGGAGGCAAAGAGGGGAATGTATGAGAGTATAGTTTTACCAACGCTGTTATATGGGTATGAAGCATGGGTGATGAATGTTGCAGCGAGGAGAATGCTGGAGGCAGTGGAGATGTCATGTCTGAGGGCAATGTGTGGTGTGAATATAATGCAGAGAATTCGTAGTTTGGAAGTTAGGAGGAGGTGCGGGATTAGCAAAACTGTTGTCCAGAGGGCTGAGGAAGGGTTGTTGAGGTGGTTCGGACATGTAGAGAGAATGGAGCAAAACAGAGTGACTTCAAGAGTGTATCAGTCTGTAGTGGAAGGAAGGCGGGGTAGGGGTCGGCCTAGGAAAGGTTGGAGTGAGGGGGTAAAGGAGGTTTTGTGTGCGAGGGGCTTGGACTTCCAGAAGGGCCTACGTGATCGTGTTTGATAGGAGTGAATGGAGACGAATGGTTTTTAATACTTGACGTGCTGTTGGAGTGTGAGCAAAGTAACATTTATGAAGGGGTTCAGGGAAACCGGCAGGCCGGACTTGAGTCCTGGAGATGGGAAGTACAGTGCCTGCACTCTGAAGGAGGGGTGTTAATGTTGCAGTTTAAAAACTGTAGTGTAAAGCACCCTTCTGGCAAGACAGTGATGGAGTGAATGATGGTGAAAGTTTTTCCTTTTCGGGCCACCCTGCCTTGGTGGGAATCGGCCGGTGTGATAATAAAATAATATATATATATATATATATATATATATATATATATATATATATATATATATATATATATATATATATATATATATATATATAATCAGTGTTTGTGTATATTTCACCTGCTCTTGCGAATTCCTTGCGTTTTTAATATCTCTAGTAAGGCTGATGCATGCAGGGGATGAAATGAAAAGCTGTAAGCCTTCTCCCTGAAAGCTGGCTGCCTTGGATCAAAGTCTAGCGCAAGCTGGACTCCAAGGTATTGGTCCAGTGTGGGTAGATTGGTAAAGCACTGCGTACCTTGTTCCAAGGTTCGTAGATTCGAGTCTCCTTCAGCCATAGATCAGTGTTTGTTTATATATATATATATAATGTATATATATATATATATATATATATATAAAATATATAATATATATATATATATATATATATATATATATATATATATATATATATATATATATATGTATATATAATATTACGTAAAATGAAAGGGGGTAAAGCAGCTGGAACTGATGGGATCATGACAGAAATGTTAAAAGCAGGGGGGGATATAGTGTTGGAGTGGTTGGTACTTTTGTTTAATAAATGTATGAAAGGGGGGACGGTACCTAGGGATTGGCGGAGAGCACGTATAGTCCCTTTATATAAAGGGAAAGGGGACAAAAGAGACTGTAAAAATTATAGAGGAATAAGCTTACTGAGTATACCAGGAAAAGTGTACGGTAGGGTTATAATTGAAAGAATTAGAGGTAAGACAGAATGTAGGATTGCGAATGAGCAAGGAGGTTTCAGAGTGGGTAGGGGATGTGTAGATCAAGTGTTTACATTGAAGCATATATGTGAACAGTATTTAGATAAAGGTAGGGAAGTTTTTATTGCATTTATGGATTTAGAACAGGCATATGATAGAGTGGATAGAGGAGCAATGTGGCAGATGTTGCAAGTATATGGAATAGGTGGTAAGTTATTAAATGCTGTAAAGAGTTTTTATGAGGATAGTGAGGCTCAGGTTAGGGTGTGTAGAAGAGAGGGAGACTATTTCCCGGTAAAAGTAGGTCTTAGACAGGGATGTGTAATGTCACCATGGTTGTTTAATATATTTATAGATGGGGTTGTAAAGGAAGTAAATGATAGGGTGTTCGGGAGAGGGGTGGGATTAAATTTTGGGGAATCAAATTCAAAATGGGAATTGACACAGTTACTTTTTCTGATGATACTGTGCTTATGGGAGATTCTAAAGAAAAATTGCAAAGGTTAGTGGATGAGTTTGGGAATGTGTGTAAAGGTAGAAAGTTGAAAGTGAACATAGAAAAGAGTAAGGTGATGAGGGTATCAAATGATTTAGATAAAGAAAAATTGGATATCAAATTGGGGAGGAGGAGTATGGAAGAAGTGAATGTTTTCAGATACTTGGGAGATGACGTGTCGGCGGATGGATTTATGAAGGATGTTAATCATAGAATTGATGAGGGAAAAAAGGTGAGTGGTGCGTTGAGGTATATGTGGAGTCAAAAAACGTTATCTATGGAGGCAAAGAAGGGAATGTATGAAAGTATAGTAGTACCAACACTCTTATATGGGTGTGAAGCTTGGGTGGTAAATGCAGCAGCGAGGAGACGGTTGGAGGCAGTGGAGATGTCCTGTTTAAGGGCAATGTGTGGTGTAAATATTATGCAGAAAATTCGGAGTGTGGAAATTAGGAGAAGGTGTGGAGTTAATAAAAGTATTAGTCAGAGGGTAGAAGAGGGGTTGTTGAGGTGGTTTGGTCATTTAGAGAGAATGGATCAAAGTAGAATGACATGGAAAGCATATAAATCTATAGGGGAAGGAAGGCGGGGTAGGGGTCGTCCTCGAAAGGGTTGGAGAGAGGGGGTAAAGGAGGTTTTGTGGGCAAGGGGCTTGGACTTCCAGCAAGCGTGCGTGAGCGTGTTAGATAGGAGTGAATGGAGACGAATGGTACTTGGGACCTGACGATCTGTTGGAGTGTGAGCAGGGTAATATTTAGTGAAGGGATTCAGGGAAACCGGTCATTTTCATATAGTCGGACTTGAGTCCTGGAAATGGGAAGTACAATGCCTGCACTTTAAAGGAGGGGTTTGGGATATTGGCAGTTTGGAGGGATATGTTGTGTATCTTTATATGTGTATGCTTCTAGACTGTTGTATTCTGAGCACCTCTGCAAAAACAGTGATAATGTGCGAGTGTGGTGAAAGTGTTGAATGATGATGAAAGTATTTTCTTTTTGGGGATTTTCTTTCTTTTTTGGGTCACCCTGCCTCGGTGGGAGACGGCCGACTTGTTGAAAAAAAAAAAATTATATATATATATATATATATATATATATATATATATATATATATATATATATATATATATAAATGTATATATATGTTTTTATATTTATATATATATATATATATATATATAAACTGTTATAGGGACCCCTCATCCTAAGAGAAAAGAATAAACTTGCTTCAGGGAAAACTCAAGTGACTGATGGGTAAGGTCTGAAAATTCTTTTCAAAACCCATGTAATGATAGTGTAAGACCTCTACAAATATATTGTTTACCTTGGTTCTTACACGTGTCTCTCACTGGACTGGAGAGAAACAAAATATTCTACCGACCTTTATCACGAACATGCATATCATCTAGACTTACTAACATTATCTGTTGAGTAATGGAGAAGATAAACAGAGGATGAGAGGTGGGCAACTGTGAAATGATTTCATAAAGAGTAACCAGTATGTGCTATGGAGACATCAAATCTGTTGGCGTTAACGAGAAAAGAGTGAATGGACATAATGGTTTTGAAAGACGTTATTTAGATACACAAATAACCCGCATGTAGAAGAGAGGAGCTTACGACAACGTAAATGGTTCAAGTCGGACCGAAACGTGGTCGTAAGCTCCTCTCTTCTATGTACGGGTTATTTGTGCATCGTTCCAGTCACGGTATTGTGCTTTTTTTGTTATTTAAGTTACTTAATACAGTAGCTCACAATCAACCGGGACTAAAACTCAGCAGGAAGGAATAGCATTTATGTCCATATTACAGAATGGACATAAATTCATTAGAAAACATTCAGCGTAGAATGACTAAATTAATGCATAGCATTAGAAATCTTCCTTATGAAGAAAGATTGATGACCCTTAAATTACATTCACTTGTTAGAGGAAGAATGAGGGGACATGATCGAAGTGTATAAGTGGAAGATGGGTATTAATAAAGGGGATATAAATAAGGTCTTGAGGATATCTCTCCAAGAGAGAACCCAGAGTAATGGATTCAAATTAGACAAGTTTAGATTTAGAAAGGATATAGGAAAGTATTGGTTTGGAAATAGGGTAGTTGATGAGTGGAACAGTCTACCTAGATGGGTTATTGAGGCTAAAACCTTGGGTAGTTTCAAATTTAGGTTGGATAAATACATGAGTGAGAGGGGTTGGATTTGAGTGGGACTTGCATATGAGAGTGGATAGAGTTATCAGAGCTTATTTCTTGGGCGGCATTGAAAGTTGGGTTGGGCAAATGTTTTGTTAGTGGGATGGATTGTGAAGGACCTGCCTAGTATGGGCCAACAGGCCTGCTGCAGTGTTCCTCCTTTCTTATTTTCTTATGTTCAAAAGGTTCCTTATGGAAAACAGAGAGCTTATCCCAGAATAGATGTCAGAATTGGAGCGAGTAAACAGAGTGAGTGTAGGTTCGACCGGCGTTCGAGGCAGCAATTAAAACCTTGAATTATTGCATAAATGGCAACAAGGGACAAGACCCAGTAACTAACACCATCTTGAGTGATGTGATACACTCGCTGCAAAACCATAGCCGCATCGCAGTAAGTGAGAACTGTAAATTCCAGTTCCAGGTCTGTCAGGACATCCAGCCCTGGCGACTGGCGACGACTAAACAGACCGGCGAGTCCTCGAGAGCCGTTTTGAAATATTGAGGATCTTCATTTTCTTCAGTTACTCAAATACACATACACACATACATACTTATATACATACATAAACTCCAGTTAAGTTGATTTTATGGCTTTGAGAGATATGAGAATTGATGTACCAAGACTGGACTCCGACTGTGGGAAGAAAAAGGTAGGTACAGTTGGTGTTGTAATAAAGTTGGTAGAATTACCGACAATATGTAAAGTAAAAGGACACAAGTGCAACTAATGTGACATTTATTGTGGCAACGTTTCGCTCTCCAGGAGCTTTATCAAGCCATTACAAACAATACATGGACACAGAGGGTATATAAAGGCTCAGAGTGAGGTGAATACTAGTGAGGTACCATTTCGATGTTCACTAGTGGTAGTAGTAGTAGTAGTAGTGGTAGTGACAAAAGCAATTAATTCGTACATGTAAAAGGATATAAAAGCTATTACTTGGGTAACATAAAAATAGGTTGGACAAATATAAACTGGAATGAGGCAGGTTGTTTCAGTGATCACTCTCTGTGCTTTGTGTAGTATAACAGGAGAGACTATGTGATGGCAGGGTTTACTGTTTTCAGGAGGATTCTTGCTAAGACTTCGGAGATGGTGAAGCTGCCGTTGTTTTGTTTAATTGTATTCGAAACAGCGATCAGTGCTGATTCAAGGCACTTGCGTGTGCGGAAATTAGTTTCTTTTATCACTAATTGGGCGTCTCTGAATTTCATTATGAAATTCAGAGACGCCCAATTAGTGATAAAAGAAACTAATTTCCGCACACGCAAGTGCCTTGAATCAGCACTGATCGCTGTTTCGAATACAATTAAACAAAACAACGGCAGCTTCACCATCTCCGAAGTCTTAGCAAGAATCCTCCTGAAAACAGTAAACCCTGCCATCACATAGTCTCTCCTGTTATACTACACAAAGCACAGAGAGTGAACACTGAAACAACCTGCCTCAT
>NC_091357.1:2788103-2820575 GCF_038502225.1 Cherax quadricarinatus
ACCTGGCCCACGGGGGCGTTGACCCCCGGAACACACTCCAGGGAGATAAATGCCGTTACTTGATTCGTTACTTGCAAGGACCAAAATATAGCTATTGTGATTTAGAAAAGACATATAACTGAGCGGATTGTAATGTGAATAGGTAGAATGTTATTAAAAATAATTTAATGTTTGTATATGAGGACTGACGCTGAACTTGGGGTAGACAGGAGAGAAGGATTCTTGTTTCCTTCCAAAAAATGTGCCTTTGGCAGAGTTGTGTGATGTTACTCGACTCACGAAATCGTAACGACACGATTGCAAACAAACCATACCACAGGTGGGGGTTGAACACGCGATCAGAGTCTCAAAACTCCAGACCGTCGCGTTAGCCACTGGGCCAGCTAGCTTCAGTAAGATTCATCCAACTAGGTATATTTCTAACCTTCCTATTGTGTAGAAATATACCTAGTTGGTAGAATCTTATTGAAGCTAGCTGGCCAAGTGCCTAACGCGACGGTCTGGAGTTTTGAGACTCTGACCGCGGGTTCAAACCCCACCTGTGGTATGGTTTGTGTGGTGTTATTAATGGTGTTTAATGTATTTATAAGTGGAGTTGTAAAATGAAGTAAATACGAGGGTATTGGAGAGATATTTGGTATTAAAAGTTAATGAGAGATATTTGGTATTAAAAGTTAATGAATCTATTCTGAAATGGCAGTAGTGATATTAGCTCTTTGTCGTGGACAATCTTTTATGAGATTTGCAATAAAATTTGCCTGTAGGCGAGTTTAGGAGCGCGAGTATCAAAGGAAACTGTAGGTGAGCACAGAGATGAGTAAAATTACAATGAAAAGGATGTTTAGGCAACAAAAAATTGGATATCAGGTTGGAAGGATGAGACTGGAGAAATTTAATGTGTTAGATATTTGTGAGGTGACGTGTTGGCAGATGGTTCACGAAGAGGAGGTGAACCGTGAAATAGATGAGGGGAAAAAAGTAGCTGCAATATTGACGTATATTTTGTGAGAAGGAAGTTTGTTTATGGAGGCAAAAATTTATTGGTAATAGAGTATAGTTGCACCAGCTGTTTCATGTAGACTGTTCAACTGCCTCCCAGCATATATAAGAGGGATTACCAATAGACCCCTGGGTGTCTTTAAGAAGGTGCAGGACAGGCACCTAAAGTCAGTACCTGACCAGCCGGGCTGTATGTTGATTTGCGTGTGGCCAGCAGTAACAGCCTGGTTGATCAGACCCTGATCCACCACGAGACCTGGTCTCAGACCGGGTCGCGGGGGCGTTGACCCCCGAAACCCTCTCCAGGTATGCTCCAGGTATAAATATTTCAACAAGACGTACGGAGTCATTATAGATGTCATGGCTGACAGCACTAAGTGGTCTGATTGTTATGTAAAGAATTTGTGTAGGAATTAGAAGACTGTGTTTAGTTGCGAAATATTTTTGAAGAGATTTTTAAAGTGGTTTGGGCATTTAGTGCGATAGAGCAGACAGGATAAATAAGAGGGGTGCGTAAACTAAGGGTGGAATGGAGAACAGAGTTCTGCCAAGAAAGTGTTGAAGGAGTGAAGGTGGTTTTAGGTGTTAGGGGCTTAAGCATTCAGCAGGTGTGCGAGAGAACAAAAATCCAGATACCAGTTCGACTTCCTTTCAAAAAAAAAAAAAACTGAATAACAAAGCTACTAAACTTATCGTAATAGTTTAGTAACGTTGAGATATTATTACTGAGATATTATTACTGAGATATTATTACCGAGATGAAATTATTATTACCGAGATGAAATTATTATTACTGAGATGAAATTATTATTACCGAGATATTATTACCGAGATGAAATTATTATTACTGAGATGAAATTATTATTACTGAGATGAAATTATTATTACCGAGATATTATTACTGAGATAAAAATTACGAAAACCTAAAAAATAAAATCTCTTAATTACTGGTGTCAGTTTTGCTTGAAAAAACTGTAAAACGTGAGAATAAATAAGAGGAAAAACTATAGTCTATGACAAGTGGGGATCCATAAGTATTAGTTCGCTTCTCTCAATCAATTTTAAGGTACGTCAGTGACTTGCCAGAAATAATAACTATGTATAAGCGTGTTTGCAAATAATACAAAATGTATATCAAAACGACTCAAGAAATCGTAATGACACGATTGCAAACAAACCATACCCCCGGCCGGGATTGAACCCGTTAACGCGACGGGCTGGAGTTTTGAGACTCTATGACCGCGGGTTCAATCCCGGCCGGGGGTATGGTTTATATCAAAATATATGTTCAGTATCGTCATTAAAATCTCTGCAAGTAACGACTGTGAGATTAGATAAATTGAACAAATGGATTAATAGATGATTGATGGAATTGAATTTAGGTAAGTATTATGTGATTAAATTTATTGAAAACGTTAGCCCTACAAAAGGAACTCCCCTCAAGGAAGGTTCCTTGATGTTGGTGAGGGGCTCTTGATTTAGGGAATTGGATCTGTGCTCCAGTTCCCCGAATTAAGCCTGAATGCCTTCCACATCCCCCCCCCCAGACGCTGTATAATCCTCCGGGTTTAGCGCTTCCCCCTTGATTATAATAATAATAATAATACAAAAGGAACTAAATATAATTATATATACGAAAATATTATTATTGGATGATAATGCATTAGCAGTAATATCATTACTCTGGCAAATTTGGAAAAAAAAAATCCAAATATTTATGTAGATGGAAAAAATATTAAAAGATGCTTTTCAAGGTGAGTGACTTTGTGTATATTAAGCCAAACTTTTGGTTAAAAAAGGGATTTTTTTTTTTGTTGAATAAAGGTGTGGAGACTCCTATATCAGGCAGAACGTATAAGCTTTGTATTTTGTTACCAAAAATATATATTTAGGCATATTACCATCAGAAATTGGCATGTGTGAGCGTAACTAAATGTAAACATAGCTACATAGGACATACTGCTGAGAGAGAGAGAGAGAGAGAGAGTTCTGGCAATCACAACTTGTGATGTGTCTCAGCATCTCTCAGCCACTGACAGAATTTGATCTCAGGTTCACCACAGCATCATTTTTTTTTTCTGACCCACATAGAAGTATCAGGTTTCCTGGATTTTTTCTTGGCGATTTTATATTGAATCTCTGAGTAATATATTATTTACTGTATAATAAGTGACAGTAGCGATATTATTAATAACAATTTTTATTTTAAAACGGTGAACCGGTAAGCCAGTAGAAGGTCTCTATCAGATGATCAGAAGCTCTAGTGGCGGGTCATTGTATGACTAAGATCCGCATATACCTGGAGAGGGTTTCGGGGGTCAACGCCCCCGCGGCCCGGTCAGTGACAAACCCTCGCGGTGGATCAGCGCCTGATCAACCAGACTGTTACTGCTGGCCACACGTAAACTGATGTACGAGCCACAGCCCGGCTGGTCAGGTACTGACTTTAAGTGCTTGTCCAGCGCCTTCAAGACAGCCAGGGGTCTATTGGTAATCCCCTTTATGTATGCTGGAAGGTAGCTGAACAGTCTTGGGCCTCTGACATTTATTGTGTTGTCTCAGCGCCCATGCTTTTCATTGGGAGGATGATGTACTGCCTGCCGAGTCTTTTGCTTTCGTAGGGAGTGATTTTCTTGTGTAAATTTGGTACTAACCCGTCTAGGATTTTCCAGTTGTATATTATCATGTATCTTTCTCGCCTGCATTCCAGGGAATACAAGTCAAAGAACTTCAACCGTTCTCAGTAATTTAGGTGCTTTATCGTACTTAAGTGTGCCGTGCAATGTCGCCTGCCTTGAAAGTCGCCTTTAGTGTACAGCAATATTCCAGCCTAGAGACTGGAAACATTTGTCCTGTGTCCTGAAAAATCTTTCCTATACACACAGGAGAGAAAAGTTTACGGCAATGTTTCGGCCCGTCTTGGCCCATCCAAAAGTTAGCGAGCTAGTATACACAGGCGAGGAGAACAGAGACGGGGGAGAAGACGAATAAGGAGTAGTGGTAGTGGAAAGTAGGGGAAGTAGTTATGGCACAAGAGATAGCAAGGGTGATGAAGGGGGCAATAGTAGTGGTAGTAACAGTGGTTGAAAAGGTAGAAGCAGTAATAGTGTAGGAATGATAGACGTAGTAGTAGTGGGGCAAGTCTAAGTAGCGATATTGATCAAATTATTGACTGTCGTAGCTGCAGGAAGGTAAAGAATAACTACCTCTAACTAATGAAAGAGGAATTCCTTTATAATGATTATATGCTAAATCAGACTCGAGGGCTTAATTGAAATAATTATAGTTACAAGTGAAGTGGAAGATAATCATTACTCTCAGGACCTGATTACAGAACATAAATCTAATTAGGTCGACACTGGACAGTGCACTGGCTTACTGGTTCATAGACTGGCTTTCCATGGGTTTGTTAAGTAAGTCTGTCATAGCTAGACAGTCCAGGAATAAGCATAAATATCACAGTGAATTACCTACTGGTAAATATCCACAAACGAATGGTTATTAATGACCACATTACATATATAATAATTACTTTTAATTACAACATGTAGTAATATTCTTTCATAAATTATATAATATCCACAATTTTATCAGAAAATTTTAATTATATTATATTTTATCTAAGCCTATTCGAATTTTAAATTTGCTAAGATAATTATTTACATTTATTTAACGCAAAAGACATAACTTTAAAGAAAAAAAAAGTCTTGCTTGTCATGGGTTAGAGTCCCACCCGTTCTGTGTTCTCTTTTCTATCGTGTTATTACGATATCGCGAGTCATTTCTGTTATTTTTTGTCATCTAAGGAGTTTTGGCCGGTGGTTCCTCGTATCTTCAGCTTTACCTTGAGTTTCCAGGATTAACTTCTGCAATGACCAAATTATTTGTACAAGGAAGGAGAAACACCAATACATGATAAAGAAATGCACCCAAAGCAGGAAGAAAAAATGAAAACAAACGAAAAACCTTCGTTGGATAAGAAAATAAGTGACATGACAACTACTTAAGATCACAAACTGGTTACAGAAAATGAAGATGAGGTTACTTACCATCGTCAGTACAGGAAACAGACATTCACTCTAAATTCAACCAAAAATATTGAAAGTTTTATTCAAAAACTGATTGGTAGACAAGTGAAGACAATGGTACGACGCCGACACTTGTTGAAAAGGACACATAAGCAGTTGAGTCCTTTACTTGTGCAGTATTTCAGCCAACACTGAGATGTTTGTAGATATGAGAAACATTGTGTTAGTTCTCATGGAGTGGCTCCACATGCTAGTGTTACGTTCATAGCTGAGAGTGAACTGTTAATGAACAGAAGACACAATGACTCACGAAATCGTAATGACACGATTGCAAACAAACCATACCACGGGCGGGGTTAGAACCCGCGATCAGAGTGCCATAAAACTCCAGACCGACGCAGTAGCCACTGGCTTGCGCGTCGGTCTGACTCTGATCGCGGGTTCTAACCCCGCCCATGGTTTGGCTTACAAGGCACAATACCGTGACTGGAACAATACACAACCCGCACATAGGAAAAAGAAGTTTATGACGACGTTTCGGTCCTCCTCTGACTATTTACAAGTCACACTGTCAAGCTGTTTGAGTGCAGGTGCAGCTGTGCTGGAGGTCACCTGGGCCAAACTAGGTTTAACACTATGCAAGCATAGTAAGCCACTGGCTTGCGCGTCGGTCTGACTCTGATCGCGGGTTCTAACCCCGCCCATGGTTTGGCTTACAAGGCACAATACCGTGACTGGAACAATACACAACCCGCACATAGGAAAAAGAAGTTTATGACGACGTTTCGGTCCTCCTCTGACTATTTACAAGTCACACTGTCAAGCTGTTTGAGTGCAGGTGCAGCTGTGCTGGAGGTCACCTGGGCCAAACTAGGTTTAACACTATGCAAGCATAGTAAACATCCCATTGTTGTGACTAAACGAAACACCTACAGGTCTATCAGTGCTAGACAACATCAATAACACCCGTGAGGAACATCACAACTGGCATCAGCACCTCAAGTCGAGAGACAAAGCTGAACTTCAGTACCAGGAACGGGATAAATGTAAAAACATGCCTGAAATTATGAGTTTTTAAGCAACATCAAGGAAAACAGAGGGATGTTTGGTATAAACCTTGGTAATTGATACCGACAAATTGGTTTAAAAAAACACTTGAAGAAACACTAGGGCATATTTATTTAAAAGCGTTTCGGTCATAAGACCTTGATCGCTCCTAGAAGTGATCAAGGTCCTAGGACCGAAACGTTTTCTAATAAATATAACCTAGTGTTTCCTCACGTGTTTTTTTAAACCAGCGAGATATTTATATTTTGGGCTCCCATGGTGCATAGTGTATTATAAACCGAGCGTCAGGCAGGAGACCTGATGTGCTCCGGCCGGGTAAATATGCGACCTTGTGGATTATATAACCTATTATGTCTCTTTGGAATAAATGGTTTAAAAGACAGACAGGAGATAAATGAGACACTTGTGCAACAATTGAGTATATTCTGGAAACATTTTGCCAGCCAGTGGCTTCTTTAGTCCAACTTGGAAAGCCTAATTAGGGGGTAGGAGAATGTAATCGGAGTGATTTTATTTTTTGGGGTCCAATTTCAATGAAATTTTTTCAGTGACTTAAACAGTGACTTTTTGCCTTAAAAGATAGAAAAAATAGAGCAAAATTCTATAGAGCATAGAACTCTCCATTTTCTACAAAATTGGGAAGATGTACAATGCTCTAGATAACATCAGGTGAAAGATGATGGATAGACAATTTTTAACCCTACGCCGTTTGACTGAAAAATGTCAATAGCTTGCATAATAACAAATGTTTAAGTTTATTATTTTTTAATGATTTTTTGGGAGAAAAAAAAAATCTGTAAAAACAAAGCGGTAAAAATATTGCAAATCCCCAATGGGTACTAGTAGAATCATCGTTACTCAATAACGTATGCAAAAATCATGACACTCCTATAAATACTTTTCGCCAAAAAATGGAAAATAATGTCAACTTATTCCCGAGTTATACATATACGTACTAGATTTTTTGTAAAACTCTATGGTCATGACACGCCACATTTCAGTATGTTGCACACCTGAAATGTGACTGAGCTGTTATCACTCACTGCACTTGAATGGAGTCCTCAGAGAAGTTGCAACGTAGTGTATTTAGAATGAAACAATCATAAAAATCGTAATTTTTGGAGGAAAAAAAAAGAATTGGCATGTCTTTTTGATGACAGCAAGAACAAAAAAATTTTTTTTTGAATAAGATACTTAGAAATATGATAGAAACAAGCTAAATACATCAACATGTTGCCAGAATTATCCACTATTTTTTCCCATAATTTTTCAGTGTTCCTTTTTTATAACTCAAATAGCATTCTCCCACCCCTAATGTGTTTTGCATCGTTTTCAATGAGTGGATGAGGAGTTTAACTACAAAACTTACAAATATATCACGGGAAATGTAATTTATTGTGCAGTGTCATGCCAAATAAATATTAGTCAATTCCTATGTCTCGCTTTCACCCTAATTCAAGCAAACACTGACTTGTTGAAAATAATAATACCGACAACTTGAAGAGTAAGACACATGTGCAACAGTTGGGTAGCTTTGTTGTTGATAAGTAAGATATATGCAACACATAGGTATGTTTATTCTGAAATGTTTTGCCTAACACTAGGCTTCTTCAGTTGAGTGCAGAAGAGTTAGATGTGAAGACGATGTAATCAGTCCTTCACCCTTGAAGACATAATTTTGAGGTGGTCAGTCCCTCAGCCTGGAGAAGAGTTTTTCTCCATAGTCTGGAACAGTGTGCAGTTAAAGCAACAGTGTAGTAACTTATAAACTGTCAAAAGGTGAGGCTCAGTACACTTCTCACTTGCAGGAATGGATTTAATAATGATCTGATCTCTCAGTGATTACATTATTTCTTTCACTAGTGAGCTGAGCCTTACTTTATGACAGTATATAAGCCTCCATACTGTTGCTTCAACTTCACATTGTTCGACTATGGAGCAAAGCTCTTCTCCAGGCTGAGGGACTGACCACCTCAGAACTACGTCTTCATGGGTGAGGGACTGATTACATCGTCTTCACATCTTTACTGCTTCTGCTAACTCTTCTGAAGAAGCCTACTGTGTAGGCGAAACGTTTCAATCATCAATGAAGATACATGTATCTTAATCTTCGAACACCGATTTGTTTACATATATCTTTTCCCGTGTAGTTCTTCACAGCAAAATTAGATGCAATATAGCAACACATTTCATCAGTTTCTTCATTTAGTGTTTTCATTCCATTTCAGATTGTAACAGTGTCGAAAAGTGTTGCCATTATAACATGGATGAAGAACCATTCTGGAGGTGAACCTGCCGGCTACACTGTGCGTTACCACGTCAGTGATGCGCACAACTATGAGGTAAGTAAACCACCGCATCTCACTGACTAAACATTGCTGAGAAAATACTGAAGAATAGAGTGTAAAGAACTAGAGTGACCTTTCATGGTTGTTTTATAGGATGATGGATAATTATCGGTCGAGAAACCTCCGTAGGAATGGATAGTTTTGTACAGCCTAACAAGCTGCGATGTTTAGAGACCAGCAGGAAAATTTATTCAGCAATTCTTTGTGGATATGAGGCTTCGTGTTTCCACGTGTAATAAAAATATTATGATAGTGAAAGAATAAAATGACGGTTGTTTATTAGCAATGAAGAGAATAAGTGACGTTTTTCTAACCATGTTAAAAGACTGACATAGTAAAAGTTGTGAAAAATAAAGACTGATTATAATTTTGCCAAATTGGGATCCACAAGCGGCGCTATATGACCGTTACGGGTTTAGCGCTTTATGATTATAATGGAGTGCACTTTAAATATGGCGGATAGAACAAATAACTGAATATGGTAAGGGCGGTGAAGTCAAACGACGTAGAGGAACGAGAGAATACACCATAAGAGAAGTAGTCATATTTTTTTAGGATTTCAACGAAGACGATTAAAATGATCAATGTTTGTCACTGACGTCTTTGGATCTCTCCAGTTTACTGTGAGTAACAACAGATGTACAGCAGTCACTGACTTCATGGCTAATTTACCCTAGATTATATATATGTCGTGCCGAATAGGTAAAACCTGGTCAGTTAACAAAAACTCATTTTAAATTAAGTCCTTTCTAAAATTTTCTCTCAGTCGTTTTAAACGTATTAGAGAAAATTTTAGAAAGGACTTAATTTTAAACGAGTTCTTACTAATTGACCAGTTTTACCTATTGGGCACGGCATATATATATATATATATATATATATATATATATATATATATATATATATATATATATATATATATATATATATATATATATATATATATTTCTTTCAAGAAACCGGCCGCATCCCACCAAGGCAGGGTGGCCCAAAAAGAAAAACAAAAGTTTCTCTTTTCAAATTTAGTAATTTATAAAGGGGAAGAGGTTACTAGCTCCTTGCTCCCGGCATTTTAGTCGCCTCTTATAACACACATGGCTTACGGTGGAAGAATTCTGTTTCACTTCCCCATGGAGATAAGAGGAAATAAACAAGAACAAGAGCTAGAAAGAAGATATTAGAAAACCCAGAGGGGTGTGTATATGTATGCTTGTAAATGTATGTGTAGTGTGACCTAAGTGTAAGTAGAAGTAGCAAGAGGTACCTGAAATCTTGCATGTTTATGAGACAGAAAAAAGACACCAGCAATCCTACAGTCATGTAAAACAATTACAGGCTTTCGTTTTAGAATCACTTGGCAGGACGGTAGTACCTCCCTGGGTGGTTGCTGTCTACCAACCTACTACCTACACACACACACACACACACACACACACACACACACACACACACACACACACACACACACACACACACACACACACACACACACACACACACACATATATATATATATACATATATATATATATATATATATATATATATATATATATATATATATTACCGATGCACTATTAATTCCTAGCTTGTTTAATACACATATATTTTCTTTATTAAATGTGCTTCTGTGTCCTCAGTTTGTGGATATTGCCACCAGTAACTCGACGTCTACAACCATAAGGAATTTAACACCTGGCGCCGACTATTCCTTTGCTATTCTCGCCTACAACGAATATGGTCACTCCAACTTCAGTTCTCCTCCGATCAGGGCCACGTTGCTCGGTAAGTCACCAGCCGAGTGTCAGGGCCACGATGCTCGGTAAGTCACCAGCCGAGTGTCAGGGCCACGATGCTCGGTAAGTCACCAGCCGAGTGTCAGGGCCACGATGCTCGGTAAGTCACCAGCCGAGTGTCGGAGCTTTGTATATCTGCATGATAAATTGGATGGCTCGTATATATACATTGTAGATATTGATCGCGTAGCTACCGTAGATTTTATTTAACAAAGGTCTTTCTCGTTATTCTTCGTTTTCCGTTTATATATTTTTAATCTTGGTGAAACTGGTTGATTGGTTAACTGGATTTACAACCGACTGAATATAAGATGGTCAATAAGGCTGCATATAACCTGTTCACCACCAGTAATAAATGCTTTAGTCAATAAAATAGTGGTTAAAGTGCTTTCATTATACTATATATACACCAAGTAATACACGGTGTATATATTTTTGAACGAGCTGCTGCATGTATATTTTAACTGTTTTATGAATGTGTACATTCAGAATTGTTTATTTTACAAATTTACATTCTGCATTTTGATTCACAGTTGCTTTGTATTTTTCTGTTTAAGTTTTGTTTACATACCAATATATTCACACAGGAATTCCCAAGTGAATTTCAGTTCAAGGGGAAATATTCGTAAACCATACCCCCGGCCGGGATTGAACCCGCGGTCATAGTCTCAAAACTCCAGCCCGTCGCGTTAGCCACTAGACCAGCTAGCCACAATAAGACTCTATGACCGCGGGTTCAATCCCGGCCGGGGGTATGGTTTATTTGCAATCGTGTCATTACGATTTCTTAAGTCAGAAATATTCGTACATAAACGTGAGGCAATGATACTGAAATTTTATTAAGGTTATGTTACTTTCCAAAGAAAAGTCAATAAACTGATCATTCTGAGCTTCATCTCCAAGTGATTCTGATGTTGTTGTTTTTTTCTGTATGAGAAACAAACAAGCTTCAGTATTGTGACTTTCTCTTTACGTAACGTTAAACATTATGTGAAAATTTTTATGGGTTTACTATGAATTTCTTGTGGATTATAGAGATAAAAGGTATAAAATACCAACATGGTATAATGCGACCCTTTATTGGTCACGTTTCGCCCATAGAGTGGACTTTAATAAGTCACAAACAGATCTACCTGGGTAAAGAGTGCGTGAGTATATATAGTGTGGAGAGTCAGGTGGAGAATGTTGGGTAGGTTGTATTTGAGACTGACCTGCACGGGACGGGCGGGTGAGTATTAGAGATATATCGGATGTGAAAATTTAGATATCCACGGATGATGTTGAAGATGTCTTACTTTGCGGATGTAAGAAATTGTGCGGATGTTCCGCGGATGTTGATGTGGTTGTAAGAAATTCTGCGGATGTTGATGTGGTTGTAAGAAATTCTGCGGATGTTGATGTGGTTGTAAGAAATTCTGCGGATGTTGATGTGGTTGTAAGAAATTCTGCGGATGTTGATGTGGTTGTAAGAAATTCTGCGGATGTTGATGTGGTTGTAAGAAATTCTGCGGATGTTGATGTGGTTGTAAGAAATTCTGCGGATGTTGATGTGGTTGTAAGAAATTCTGCGGATGTTGATGTGGTTGTAAGAAATTCTGCGGATGTTATGCGGATGCGGATATTCGACACACCACTAGTGTGTATGGTGATAAGTAGGATAACGATGATGAAGAAGTTTCCTGGTATGGAGTTCATCTGTGTTATAAAAATTGTTTTTGTAATTTTAAATAGCTTATCAGACCTGCCATAATACATGTCTTTTTATTCAATATGCTAAATTTGGAGCAGTTTTAAGTAACTTGTATGATTTTTTTGCCATTATTGTTTCTTTTTATAATTTTATATATTATTTCTTTACGTAAGTACAGTTGTAAATACACAAATAACCCGCACATAGAAGAGAGGAGCTTACAACGGCGTTTCGATCCGACTTGGACCATTTACAAAGTCAGTGTGACTTTGTAAATAGTCCAAATCGGACCGAAACGTCGTCGTAAGCTCCTCTCTTCTATGTGCGGGTTATTTGTGTATTGTTCCAGTCACGGTATTGTGCCTTTTTTGTTATTTACAGTTGTAAATAATTCTAAGTCGTCGGAACCAAGATCGCTCCAGCGAGTCGTTTTTATTGTGCTGAAGATCCTGAGTTACACCCTGAAGGAGAATTTATCTCGCCTTCTGGTTACTTATTAGCACAGTTAAACGCAAATTTACAAGGGGTCTCTGAGAGTTCTCTAAGCAAGGTCAGTGTGGTCACTCAAGACTCTTCAAGGTCAGACAAGCTGGGGGCCTCTCAGGGAGGACTCTTTAAGGTCAAGAAGGGTGGAATCTTAAAGGTCAGATAGGGAGATCTCTCATGGAGGCCTCTCAAGGACGTCTTTTTAATTCTCTTTTAAAAGTATGAAGGTAAGTAAGTAGGTCGTGAAGGTCAGTTAGGGAGGTCAGCCAGGGAGGTCAGCCAGGGAGGTCAGCCATGGAGGTAAGTCAGGGAGGTCAGCCATGGAGACAAGTCAGGAAGGTCAATCATGGAGATAAGTCATGGAGGTCAATAATTCCAACCCTAAATAGAAGAGGAAGAAGACGTTAGATGAGTATAGGAACTCGTTATAACGTTCCTTCGTAAGTAATAAAAATAACCACTACCGTTTTAGGAGTCACACAAACTTAAGAGATAACGATGTTATCATTTTTCCTTCAGTCAGATGCTGGAAGAATAAACCTCGTTATGACTTCAAGGATTCTGAACGATCCTGAATTTTAGGAAGTGGTAGTGGCTATTTCCGTTGATTTTCGACATAATCTGCTGTGACAAAGTCTTGTCACAGGGATTTCCATTAGGTGGAACTTGGTACTGCAGTGTAGGCTGCGTGAGTTACACACGATTGCTAAAAAAAACAAAACACGGTATAGGTGGTGTTAGAACCCATGGCAAGTGAGTCGTAAAACTCTAGGCCGGTGCGTAAGCCGCTGGGCCACCTGGCTACAAGAAGATTCACCCAACTAGGTATATTTATACACTAACCTGTAGTGTATAAATATACCTAGTTGGATGAATCTTATTGTAGGCAGCTGACTCAGGGGCTTACGCACTGGCCTGGAGTTGTAAAACTCTATAGCCATGGGTTCTAACACCTCCTGTTCCGTGGTCAGGGTGCACGAGTTAGTAGGGTTCTCCCTCGGGCATGAGTAAATGTTTGCTGACTCGTATCTAAGTCCATGGACGTTTATTGTGCAAAAACTGTGTCACCTCCTCGTCACGGTATAGCATCAACGCCAACACTGATGTTCATTGATTTTCCCTACTTTTTGACTAAGTCTTATCGATTATTGGTGAAATATTGGTGATATTGACTTTGGTTAAATTACTGAAATGGGTTTTGCTCGTTTGGTTAACTGGAAGTACAACACAGGGAAAAAATGCAGGACAGAACACACCTAGGCAGACGAAAGGAAGACAGAGAAAAAGAAAAAAATGGGAAAGGAGAAGTAGGGAGAGGATGAGAAGAAAAGATCAGGTCAGGTCACGAGGGTTCTAAGGTAACTTCATTTTTCCTTCCAAGGTGTGTTTTGTCCTTCAGTTTCCCTCCTTCCCCCCTTCCCTGTGTCTTTGGTACCACCCTTGTGGGGCATTATTTCCCTGTGTTTTTCGTCCCACCATTGTGAGACATTATTTCCATGTATCTTTGGTCCCACCATTGTGAGACATTTCCCCGTGTCCTTGGTACCACCCCTGTGGGGAATTCTCTCTCCTGGAAATGCAGTACATCTACAAAATCAAGTGTCAGAATTAGAGTTGGTAAAGATCTCGGTTTTCTTAGTACAGTCCATAGTTATATTTAATTGACGAGCACTTTACTGATGGAGTTTATTCTTCCTCGGGAGATTCAGGAATGGAAGAAATCCTATGGACTCTTAATTTATAAGAATCCGAACATGATTCCACGCTTGGTCCCTCGTCATGATGGGAATAACAATGTACAAGTTCTCTTCTATTTGCTGTAGATTTTGAAATCAAGCGTGCGGCCAGCAATAACAGCCTGGTTGATCAGACCCTGATCCACGATGAGGCCTGGTCTCAGACCGAGCCGCGGGGGCGTTGACCCCCCAAACCCCCTCAAGGTAAATCCCAGGTAAGTGTATTGCCAACTTTTCCGCTCTCCCTTGTGTTGCCTTCCTCAGTGGTAAGCTTGATAGAGGACTCCACAGAATTCATGTTGATGAGGAGAGTCTTAGTGTTGACGTGTCTGGGATGTTGACTGAGATATAAACATACCTTAGTCATGTCACATGATGCAGGATGCAAATTTTCAGTCTCTTAGATATTCCACGTATATACGACTAATAATTGCACTGAAGACTGAGCCTGTTTCAAAAACAAAAAAAGACTGTTTAGGCTTGTAGTCTTCATGAAGAAAATAGTGTTAATTAGGTACCCCAGATGTGAATATTAAGAGATTGATTGAGTTTTCTTTTTTCCCCTCTTTTTCATTTCTCTGATTTTTAGATTTTATTTCGCTCGTAACTCGAGGGAGCCTCACGCAGTATGTATACGGTAACAAAGATCAGATACTGGAAATAATAGGAATATTCACGATCACAATGACCAGAGGAGTTGAACCCACTCCCAGCATCCTGGAATGGCTCTGATAACTTCAAAAACCCTCGATCGTTTGTAGCTAAAAACGATCAAGGGTTCGGTCGTTCGTAGCTACAAAGGATCGAACACTGTGCCTTCTCCTTCGACGATGGAGGAGAGAGAGTCAAGTAGATGCAGGTTAGACCATTTATATGTAAAATATTATTTCAGTTTACCTCTTCTGAACTTCTACAGTATTTAATGATTCATTCGTCTTAAGGTCAAGATAGTTGCCGTTAAGTTTTGTTTACGAGCAGCAAATTTGTTGATTTAATAAATATAGTAAAAAAAATGGAATCACTGGAAGCAATGCTATAACTGAAGAATCACTCTTCTGATAGGCTTCAAATTTTCACCACTGCTGTTTTTTTTTTTTTTTTTTTTTTGACCAGAAGGCTCATGATGTTATTGGGTGGCATTAGTCCCACTTTTATTGAATAAATAGTGATATTCACTTTTACTCAATACCTAAAGAATGCTTCTCCTGGTTGGCTTCAAATTATCATATTCTATGAGAAGAATGATGCCTAATAAGTTCAGCCCGAGTAGCTGCAAATTTGGGGTTTTACTGAAGCGTTGGAATCAGTTACTGAAGAATGATTTTTCTTATCGGCTTCAAACGTTTACCACATCGCTTGTCACTCTGAGCTGTATAAATTTCAATTTGCACTTTTATTTAGTCACTTGTTTCCCATTTAATAAGTGAATGCCCCTTCTGATCGGCTTCAAACCCTGAAGGCTGATATATCTTAGTGTGAAGTATTTTGGTGTTAATTTTGGGCTGTGCCATATTTTTTTTTTCTGCTAATTTTCAAACTGTTTAAAAAAAAAAGTCAACTTTCTAACTAATGCATAGAGAATCGGGAAACAACTTTCTCTCCTGACTGACTAGAAAAGAAAGTTATCCCAAAATCACGGTATTGCACACTTTCACTCACAGACATCCTTTCCAACTCTCCAGCTCTGTTTACCGAGTGTCACAGATCTTCCCAGACAATCAAGGGAACTATCTCATCAAGTTCACCGTATGTTGCTTGTCACATCGATCCTTAAGATAAGATAAGATTTCGTTCGGATTTTTAACCCCGGAGGGTTAGCCACCCAGGATAACCCAAGAAAGTCAGTGCGTCATCGAGGACTGTCTAACTTATTTCCATTGGCGTCCTTAATCTTGTCCCCCAGGATGCGACCCACACCAGTCGACTAACACCCAGGTACCTATTTGCTGCTAGGTGAACAGGACAACAGGTGCAAAGAAACGTGTCGAAATGTTTCCACACACCGGGAATCGAACCCGGGCCCTCCGTGTGTGAAGCGGGAGCTTTAGCCACCAGGCCACCGGGCCACCTGATGTTCGTCTGCAGCAGCACCTATAGTAAAAACAAAAAACTTTAACAAGTTACTGACGTTATGCAACAGCAGACCATGGCGGAACATGCCATGTTTGAGCATGAATATGTTTCCCATCCCTCTTTCTGTCACCGAACACGCTCTCAGATCAGGAAAAAATACAGGTTCGATGACAGCAAAGCCTAAAAAAAAGCCATGGTGAAGCCTAATTTTAACCTCGGCTTCACACATAATCCCTCACACCTCAGGTAGACACACTCGGAAATGCGTGCCGGTGGTGGTGGTCTTGTGATTGAAATCTTCGTGGGGTCGATATCGTTACAATATGACCACTGAGCTGCTGCTTGATTTTCAGCGTACGAGAGCGGTTGCCGGGCGTGTAATACGAGAAACTAAATGCATTTCTTGGCGGGATTATGTTTCTAAAGTCACTTCTGCTTCCTGTATGAATGTAGTTTGGAAAAAATGTTCAGAAATTAAGTGGGAGGTACAGATTCGGGTCCCGTTCTCAGTGTTGCTGTGTCAACACTGAAAATACTACTGAGGTTGCCACAGCTATTGAAAGTAATTTTGTCCGTATCTCTCGGGGGCTTTATCTATGCCCTCGTTTCTTTCCTCCAAGTCTAGCAGAGAGTTGCCGCCTTTACACAGAGAAGTCTTATAACCTTCTGGAACTTGAGTCAACACTTACCACTTGCTAGTCGTCGGCAGCTGGACCTGATGGTAATCCTATCAGTATGCACCAGCATTTACACCCGTCAGCCCTTTTTAATCTTCTTAATCTTATTTGGTAGCAAGGGCTTCTTCCCCATCCATGGAAAACTGCCGTGGTTCTGCCTTTTCTCAAACCGAGTACTTCGGGTCATGATGCCTCCGATTATCAACCAATCGCTCTTACTAGTGCAGTTTGCAGTCTGATGGAACGTCAAGTAAATAGACCTTTATTGTGGTATTTAGAGAGACACAATAGTCTTTCCACTCGTCAAAATAGGCTTTCGAAAAGGTTGCTGCACTATCGACCCCTTACTCCGTTTAGATACCTTGTGTTCGTAATATCTTGGCTAGTAACCACAATCTGCCATTTTTCTTTAAAAACTTCTTGTCTGAGAGACATTTCCTTGTAGGGGTTGATAATCTGCTTTCCCTTGACTATATCCAGGCTGATATATCCTGGCCTCTGTTCTACGATCGAATATTTGGTCATCACTTGATGACTTTGTTATAGCTCGTGCAGGCGCTGACTGACACCTAGTAGCAGCCTCTCACCAGAATGATATCGCCCGTGTTCCTCATGGGTTTACATTTTTCTGGTACTAAAATGCACCGCATTACATTTACTACACGTTCTGTTATCTCTGATACTCCGTTAAACCTGTATGGTTCCTGGATCCCTGAACGTGATACGGTCAGATTTCTCGGTTTTCTGTTTGATCACCGGCTGTCCTGGTAACCTCAGATTCCCTTCCTGAAAGCATTTTTCCCATAGCCGGTTGTACTCCTTAAGACCTTCGCTCATCTTTCATGGGATGAATAGTCGAACTCTCATCGGCTGCATTCAGCCCTAATTTTATCGAAACTAGACTATGGTGTCCAGATATATTATGCAGATATATTATGCTACCTCTCCCGCAATTCATTTTAAATTTGATCCCATCCATCATTAGGGATTACATTTTTGTCTAGGTTCTTTTTGTTCCTCACCTGCCGAGAGCCTGTATACAAAGGCTACGTGATGCTCATTGCCTCTGACATTTTGGCCTCTCTCATGACCTTCTCGATCCTTCTACATGCATGATGGTAACGGATGTTAGTAGAGGGCCATTATTTGATCGTCGTCCCTATTTACTCCGTCCTTTTCTCTTCGTATTCACTTGCTCTTGACTTCTCTCCAGTTTTCCTTCCCCCTTGGGAGGTTCCGACAGTTCGAGTCTGGTCTTCCCCACTGCCGTCCACGAAAGCTCAAATACCTACAGTTGCTTCTCGCTCACTTTTTCTTAACCACTTCCGGTCTCATTCCCATGCATTTTACATTGATGATTCTAAATCCTCTGACGGTGTCGGGTTTGCAGCAGTGTTCCAGGACAGTGTTGTACGAGGTCATTTATTAGACTCGGCTAGCATCTTCACAGCTGAACTGTATGCTATTCATATAGCGATTATCCGTATTGCGACCAGCCTACTTCAACAACTGTGGTAGTTTTAGACTCCTTTAGTGCTTTGAAGGCCATCAAAAAGTTTAAGTCGCTTCATCCCCTATTAGTTTGGTTCTTTGGTTGTGCCGTATTTCTAGGAAAAACAAAGAAATCGTTTCCTGCTGGGTCCCTGGTCATGTGGATGTTAAGGGCAACGAGCAGGCAGAACACGTGGAACACGACATTCCAGTTTCATAAAAAGGTATTCCATTCTCAGACTATTTTGCTGTAATCTCTAGCTACTTTTGAAACCTTTGGCATCAACGTTGGTCTGAGTTTATTCATAACAAATTATATTGTCAAGCCGGGTTTAGATTTCTGGTCTTCTTATCGATGTCGTGGTTGGGAGACTACACCCTCCCGTCTTGGCATCGGGCACACACGTTTCACTCGTGGGTATCTTACGGAGAGGCGCCCAGTTCCACTCTGTGCGAATCGTCAGGTTCCAATTTCAGTTTGCCACATTATATTGGACTGTCCTGTCTACCAGCGAGCTCGCAGAATATACCTTCGACGTCGTCACCTCTCTAACACTCTTACTTTATCTTGCCTCCTCGCTGACAGTCCCACCTTTGACACGGACTCCCTCTTTGATTTTTTGACAGCGACATATTTATTGCCCAACCTTTGTTTATACTTCCTTTAGCACTCCTCACAGACCTTGCTAACTCTGCCTCCGTTATATTCTTCACCCTCGCTGGTCTCCGATCAAGCATATTACACATTTTAGCACACCCTACCCTACAGAGCTATATGAATCTTACGGGTTTAGCTCTTAGTTACGATTATACTACTAATAATAACTGCACATACAATTTTTTTTGAAGATTTGTCAAACATTCTTAGATCACTAGTTGTGAACTACGAAAGATTTCTTATTGTGGATAAGAGTATATTATGCAGAACCGCATACCTCATCCTCACCTGATATACAATTCCTGTTGTATTTTGTAGGCGTTGTGGAAGAAGCAGCAAGCAGCAGCAGCAACATAGATAGCCAACAACCTCGGGTACCTCTACTGATGCTGCTACTCATCTCACTGACGGCAGCGGCCCTTGTGGTTCTCAATGTTGCGATAATTGTGTGTTTCGTTAGAAGACTGGCTCTTAAAAGAAATATGTCAGGTAACGGAAGATTTATCTACCCAACTTGGAACGGGAAGAAGGAAGGATCCTATTGTGATATTGTAATAATGTTGGTACAATTACCGACAATAAGAAATCCTACTTAAAAAGGACACAGGTGAAACTAATGAGATATTGTGGCAACGTTTCGCTCTCCAGGAGTTTTGTCAAATAAGAGCTTGCCAAAGCTCCTGGAGAGCGAAACGTTGCCACAATAAAATGTCGCATTAAGTTGCACATGTATCCATTTGCCTAACGTATTATAAAATTCTTCGAATTTAAAATACAGCCACTTCGTGCCCCGAATTTCGAACCTTGAAATTAAATAATTATTTAACAATAGTAAATTCTAAAAACCTCATTTACATTTAGTGTCGTCGCTTCTCAAAATTAAAACACAACCTACACAATCTTTCCATATTTTAGACTCCGATAAAGTACAGTAATTTAAATAACATTACAGTAGTCACCCTCGCGGGTGTAAACATCACGTACACGAGAGCAACATCAGAATATTGTTGCCTCTATAAACATCAGAGTATAGCAGTGTGTACACTGTACACTTTACTGCATCTACTAAAGTACACTTGATTTTAGTTGCATCATAATTTACTGAAAGTTTAATGAAATACACTTTTAAGTTAAAATTCGTAATTACGTTAATTTAAAAATCCTTAATACGGTTTTTATATCTTTATTCGGTACAAATAATATAGTTAGCATGTAATAAAGTATTGGTAGACACAAAAAACAAATCACTAATATGCAAGATATTTCAGGCAAACTAATCCTTATACTTAAATGCTACTTAAGAGATTTAGACAAACTATTAAGTAGGATTTCTTATGCAGTTAACTACAATAATTTCTTTTTGGACGCGACTCGAGCAAAATAAATATTAAAAAAAATCTCAGACATATTTTTATTTGTTATTAATAATTTTATTTAATACTTCAGTAACGTCTCTAAAATTAAACCAATTTTTTAGTCATCTCTTCATTTGTTTTTCTTACATTTTCAAGCTTCTTCAAGCAAAACAACGGCTTTAGAGATTTATACTCCAACTTCTATAGCCACCGAAAACGGAGATGATCTTCCGTTAACTTCGTTTAACGAGGTTCCAGTCCAGGAATATAAGGTGAGAGTATTCAACGTGATGTTTATATTGGTGTGTCGTTTATCATAGCATCGTGATGCATGTTAATGAGAGTAACTTCTTAATTGTTATATATTTGAGATTTGCTTTAAAACCCACCAGAACGTTATCAAAATTCATTAGTATGCTTCACATAAACGAATCATTAACATATTTTAGTTATCCCAGTAAATTTTGTAAATATGGAACTTCAACTTACACATTCACACGATACCTGTGAAATAATTTACAAAGTATATCATACGATACTTAAGAAATAATTAACAAAGTGTATCATGCGATACTCATAAAATAATTAAGAATTATATTATTAAATCTGAACAGATTAAGTCAGTGTTCCCTTAAATATTGTCTTATCATTCTCTTAATCTCGCTTTTTCAGCCTCTAGAAAGCCAGACAAAAGAGGACTGTGAACAAACCAGCCTTATCAGCCCACATATCACTGTAGAACCACCTGACTCCTCCATCACTCCACCAGCTGCTACCAGTCCCAGGCCTAGAAGTATAAGCCCGTTACTCAATGAAGGGATAAGTGTCCAAAGTGATACATATATTCATGCAAATGATCAGTTGCCTTCTGATGGTCTGGGATCCAAAGCAATGTTTATAAGCTCTCCGAAGCTAGAGAAAAAGGCTTCCACGGAAGCGGCTGCTGGAGTGCGTTTAGACAAGCCGGATGTTTGCCCAGTGACCAGTAGCAGTTGTGAACATTTATTGGTGCATCAAAAGCCTTTTAATCCGTATTCAGAAGATGATCGAGAGTCTGTATCATCACATCACAGCAGCAGCTCTCAAAGTTACGTATCAAGGCAAACTCGCCCAAAATATTACTCTCCCTGCCATTCACCATCACGATTGACGTCTCACGTTATATATCATGGTCAGCCACACATCCAGCAACTAGTAGAGCAGCAGAACCAACAGCAGCAGTGGCAGCAGCAGCAGCAACATAAGCTGCAACAGCATAAGCTGCAGCTGCAGCAGCACGAGCACCATAATTATCAGCAAAACTTACCTTGTTGTCAACAAACGTCGCCTCATACGGACAAACAGATGACAGCCTTACACCCAGTATTGAATCCTGCAAGACTCTCACCGTCTACTGTCAGCTGTTGTGATGCCACATGCAACCAGTCATTTATTCAAGGTAATGAACTGTGATTAATAATCTCTTGTGGTTATTTTTTTTTTCAAGATATTTTGAAAGCTTTCTCGTTGACCCACCTACCTAGCAACTAATTTATTACCGACTCTAGATACACCCACCAACTCCCACACACCCACCAACTCCCACACACCCACCAACTCCCACACACCCACCAACTCCCACACACCCACCAACTCCCACACACCCACCAACTCCCACACACCCACCAACTCCCACACACCCACCAACTCCCACACACCCACCAACTCCCACACACCCACCAACTCCCACACACCCACCAACTCCCACACACCCACCAACTCCCACACACCCACCAACTCCCACACACCCACCAACTCCCATACATCTTATATAAGATAAAAATAATGGAGGTACAGGGACCAATAGCTTCCATTATAACGTAAGACACCATATTAAAACATAGGCAGACTTATACACGAGCAGTGAAAAAACTGACAAATGAAGAGACCGAGACTAAAATGAAGGAAAACCAGATAGATTAGGAAGGAGTGATAAAAAATAAGGAGTGGTCAAAAATAAGGAGTGATCAAAAATAAGGAGTGATCAAAAATAAGGAGTGATCAAAAATAAGGAGTGATCAAAAATAAGGAGTGATCAAAAATAAGGAGTGATCAAAAATAAGGAGTGATCAAAAATAAGGAGTGATCAAAAATAAGGAGTGATCAAAAATAAGGAGTGATCAAAAATAAGGAGTGATCAAAAATAAGGAGTGATCAAAAATAAGGAGTGATCAAAAATAAGGAGTGATCAAAAATAAGGAGTGATCAAAAATAAGGAGTGATCAAAAATAAGGAGTGATCAAAAATAAGGAGTGATCAAAAATAAGGAGTGATCAAAAATAAGGAGTGATCAAAAATAAGGAGTGATCAAAAATAAGGAGTGATCAAAAATAAGGAGTGATCAAAAATAAGGAGTGATCAAAAATAAGGAGTGATCAAAAATAAGGAGTGATCAAAAATAAGGAGTGATCAAAAATAAGGAGTGATCAAAAATAAAGAGTGATCAAAAATAAAGAGTGATAAAAAATAAGGAGTGATCAAAAATAAGGAGTGATCAAAAATAAGGAGTGATAAAAAATAAGGAGTGATAAAAAATAAGGAGTGATCAAAAATAAGGAGCGATAAAAAATAAGGAGTGATAAAAAATAAGGAGTGATCAAAAATAAGGAGTGATAAAAATGAGTGATAAAAAATGAGTGATAAAAAATGAGTGATAAAAAATGAGTGATAAAAAATGAGTGATAAAAAATGAGTGATAAAAAATGAGTGATAAAAAATGAGTGATAAAAAATAGTGATAAAAAATAGTGATAAAAAATAGTGATAAAAAATAGTGATAAAAAGTAGTGATAAAAAAATACGAGACACAAGTTTGGAAAGTATCAATACAACAAATACATCAAACTAAAAAAAAATCAAACTCGTATAACAAAGAGAAGAGAAGAAATAGTTCAGAAATTGGCTAAAAATGAGTAGAGATAAATCATAAATCACTTAAAAATAAGAATGATATAGACAAAGAAATTAATTATTTGGAAGAGTGCAAAAAAAATGGAAGATAATTACGTAGGAGTAACTAAGCAAAACATAGAATTAGAACATCAGTTCCATCACGTTAACAGAAACTCAGGCAATGAGAGAAATTGTTGAAAAGGTACAAGCTAAAATTGTGGATAAATTTGCTACAATCATAACATAGAAGATTGAGACGAACAACAGTGTATTCTCAAAGGAAATTAATACTGAAGATAGAAAAGGAACTAGCTAAAAATAAGGATGATAAAGAGGAGAATAAAGGTCTGGAAGAGCTCAAAGCAAAATTAGAAGATAGTTATCCTGAATATACGAAAGAGAAGATATGTGTACCTAGGTATAGCTAACTCAGGATATCTTTGACCCTTGTGAGTTTAGCGCTTAGTTATTATTATAATTATCAGATTATCTCTGAATTTGTTATTAGAGAAGGAGAAGGGAAGGATGGAAGAGTGTAGAGCTAAAACTGAAGAATATAATACATAAGAACATAAGTAGCACTGCAGAAGGCCTACTGGCCCAAGCTAGTTAGGTCCAAGTCACACTCATTCATGTACTTGTTTAACCTTCTGTTTAGCATAAGAGTGGTAAAGATATTTACTAGTAAATCTTAATATTATTCTAGAATTAAAAAGGATTTGAAAATTTTTTCTAGTAGAGATAAAAAAAAAGAAAATCGAGAAGAGAGTCAAAGAAAAAAAAAATAATATAGAAATGAGATTATGAAATGCAGTGAAAATTTCAGCATTCCAGAACATATTGTGAATTTTAAGGGTAATTGCAAAATGTGAGAGAGAAAATAAATCAGTCAAAATAACATTTACACAACTCAGAACTTTTCAAAGGAGTTATTACAGAGTAACACACTGGTCGTACCAGCTAAACTAATATTATTTACTTTCCCCAAGAAACCAGTACAGGATAGACAACAGTCAGACTAAAGGTAATGTCGTGAGATAAACACATGAAGGTTTTACTCTTTCAGTATTATTTTTTTAACATATCGGCCGTTTCACACCATGAGGGTGACCAGCAAAAGAAGAAACACTTTCATAATGATTCACTCCATCACTGTCTTACCAGAGGCGCACCTACACTATAGTTAAAAAGTTGCAACACAACATCCCTCGTTGAGAGTGCAGGCAGTGTACTTCTCTCCTCCAGGACTCAAGTTCCGGCTAACCGGGTTCCGTGAATCCCTTCATAAATGAAACCTTGCTCACACTCCAACACCACGTCCAGTCATAAAAACCATTCGTCTCCACTTGGTCGTATCTAACGCGCTTGCTGGAAGTCCAAGCCCCTTGTACGCGAAACCTCCTTTACCATCTCCCTCCAATCTTTCCTAGGACGCCCCCTACTCTGCCTTCCACTACAGATTTATATGCTCTTCAAATCTTTCTATTATGTTCCATCCTATCTAAATGTCCGAACAAACTCAACAGCCCTTCCTCTGCCCTCTGGATAATACTTCTGGAAACCCCGGACCTTCTAATCTCCAAGCCACACATTCTCTGCATAATATTCGCACCACACATAGCCCTCAGACGCATCTCTCCACTACCTCCAGCCTTCTCCTTGTTGCAGCATTCACCACACAGAATTAAAAGTCCTATCTATACTGATTTTTTTCACAAAAAAAAATATGTAGTCTCCAGAATAGTAGAGAATCTTTTTCTAATGTTAATGAGACCAAGAATGTGAAATTTAGTGGAAAATTTGTTGAATTGTGCAGGCGTGACGTTGCTCTCTCTGTGACCCTGACCCTTACGTTTTTAGCGCTTGGTTATGATTTTAATAATAATCGTAATAATAATAGTAATATTTGTGACCCAGCCAATCCAATTCTTAGCTATTTCGTTACTATTCATTGTATTTCTATATTAAAAATATACAGATGTGTTTGTAGATGATGCATAGATATTAGGGAAAATAAATATATAATAAAGGACCGAAATTCTCTACCGGAATGACCTGGAAATGTCAGTGGTAGATGTGTATGCTTCATACATAGTTTTAAGAGTAGGTATGACAGAGCCAGGGAAGCTAGAAGGGAATCAGGTAAGTGGCAAGAGACAGGGCCAGCAGCTAATTCTCTCTCTCTCTCTCTCTCTCTCTCTCTCTCTCTCTCTCTCTCTCTCTCTCTCTCTCTCTCTCTCTCGTTCTCTTTTTTTTTACACAGGGTTTGACAAGGTTAAGGATCCCTAGTTTTATTGGATTCAATATTGGCCTTGTACATAACAGTAAGGCCACCCACATCCCTCCTGTGTTGAAGGCTCTGCTGAACTTAGATCTATCCAGGATTGATCCAGGCGAGAGATGAGACGTCTTGCTCTGTTCTCTACTCTGTCAAGCAGTCGCAGATGATAAGAGGGGCAGTCGAACCAAGAAAGTGGAGCATACTCAAGGTGTGAGCGTACTTGTGCCTCGTACAAAATCTTCCAGCCCCTGCTGTCAAGCAGATGCGAGATACGGCGAAGTGCTGTAAGTTTCCTGGCTGCCTTGTTTGCAAGATTTACAACGTGGTTTTTCATGGTCAGTTTGGAGTCAAATTTCACCCCAAGGATATCAACTTCTCCAGGTGCCAACACCCTCCCATTCATCCTTACTACTGCACCAGCATTGCCATCATGGTGCCTAGAGACCATCATCATTTGCGTTTTCTCAGGTGCAAATGTTACTTGCCATCTATTTCCCCAAGCTGATATAGCTCTTAGCTGGTGATTGATGTAGCTTAGTGCAGCTGGCATTTCTTCTCTTGGATAAGTGAATGTCAGTGTACAGTCGTCTGCATATGCATGGGATTCTGGGATGAGATGAAGAAGGTCGTTGAAGTAGACATTCCATAACAATGGTCCCAGCACGCTTCCTTGTGGAACACTTGCCCCAATAGGATGTCTTGCTGATTCCGTTCCATTGAGAACTACCCTTAGAGATCTACCATGAAGGTAATCACTGAGGAGACATAGCGTAGAGCCTGCAATTCCCAGTGCTTGAAGTTTTGCTAAGAGGCCCTGGTGCCACACCCGGTCGAAAGCACCAGCAATGTCCAGTGCTACTCTCCTCCTCTCTAATTCATTCTCTCTCTCTCTCTCTCTCTCTCTCTCTCTCTCTCTCTCTCTCTCTCTCTCTCTCTCTCTCTCTCTCTCTCTTTTACACAGGGTTTGACAAGGTTAAGGATCCCTAGCTGTATTGACAAGCTATTTACAGGTTAAGGATTCCTAACTTTATTGGCAAGCTAAGAGCTGTTACCTACATCAGCTCATTTGAAAGCATTTTTATTGTTATGAGACATACAAGTAGGGAACAGGATGAAATTGGAGCCATCTGTGGGCCACCATTTTCATTTGATCAACTGACTTTATCTCGTTGACATCATTATGCTGTACGAATGTGTTCCTTACTAGAGTCATCCTGGGTATATATGATCTCAGATGGAGTGATGTTCTGGAGAAGGGTACAGCCAGAGTTATGTTGCTGCTTTCTGCTCTTCTTGTGGCATAAAAGCTTGTTTCACGCTGTCCTCGAAGTGGATCCAAGTGTGGTACTTTGACAATATTGGCCTTGTACATAACGGTAAGGCCACCCACATCCCTCCTATGTTGAAGGCTCTGCTGAAATGACAGATCTATCCAGGATGGGTCCAGGCGAGAGATGAGACGTCTTGCTCTGTTCTCTACTCTGTCAAGCAGTCGCAGATGAGAGGGGGGGGGCAGGCAAACCAAGAAAGTGGAGCATACTCAAGGTGTGAGCGTACTTGTGCCTCGTACAGAATCTTGCAACCCCTACTGTCAAGTAGATGCGAGATACGGCGAAGTGCTGTAAGCTTCCTGGCTGCCTTGATTGCAAGATTTACAACATGGTTCTTCATGGTTAGTTTGGAGTCAGATTTCACCCCAAGGATATCAACTTCTTCTCTAAGTGCCAACACCCTCCCATTAATCCTTACTACTGCACCAGCATTACCATAATGGTGCCTAGAGACCATCATCATTTGCGTTTTCTCAGGTGCAAATGTTACTTGCCATCTATTTCCTCAAGCTGATATAACTCTCTGCTGGTGATTGATGTAGCTTAGAGCAGCTGGCATTTCTTCTCTTGGATAAGTGAATGTCAGTGTACAGTCGTCTGCATATGCATGTGATTCTGGGATGAGATGAAGAAGGTCGTTGAAGTAGACATTCCATAACAATGGTCCCAGCACGCTTCCTTGTGGAACACTTGCCCCAATAGGATGTCTTGCTGATTCCGTTCCATTAAGAACTACACTTGGAGATCTACCATGAAGGTAATCACTGAGGAGACATAGCGTAGAGCCTGCAATTCCCAGTGCTTGAAGTGTTGCTAAGAGGCCCTGGTGCCACACCCGGTCGAAAGCGCCAGCAATGTCCAGTGCTACCACACGGCTGACTTTGGATTCATCCAGTGACTGGTGCCACTTAGTGGAGAGGTTTAACAACAGATCAGCAGCAGAGTAACCTTTCCTGAAGCCATATTGACGATCACAAAGTAGTGAGTGATAGTCAAAAAACTGTCATTTGTCTTGAGATTATTGTCTCAAGGATCTTACCAGTGACTGACAGGAGTGACACTGGTCTGTAGTTGCTGATTTCTGCTCTGCTCTTCTTTTTGTGAACAGGAACTACATTTGCCTCTTTCCATAGAGAAGGCCATTTTACACTGTACTAGGCAGTGCTGAAAGGTGCGAGTTAGAGGTGCTGCTAGCTGGTCTGCACATCTCAGCAATCTTGGGCTCAACTTGTCTGGGTCCACAGTCTTTTCTTGGTCAAGCGATTTAAGAAGGAAATGCACCTCCTCCTGCCTTATTGTCACCACTGACAGTTTTGACACAGTTCTTGCAGCTAGCCAAGGAGGGTCCCTTGCTGGATCAGGAACTTCCTTTTTGGTAGCAAAGTGTTCGGCGAAGAGGTGCTCTCTCTCCTCTCTTTCTCTCCCCTTCTCTCTCCCTTTCTCTTTCTTTCCCCTTCTCTTTCTCTCCCCATCTCTTTCTCTCTCTCTTTCTTTTACACAGGATTTGACAAGGTTCAGGATCTCTAGCTTTATTGACAAGCTATTTACAAGTTAAGGATTCCTAACTTTATTGACAAGCTAAGAGCTGTTATCTACATCAGCTCATTTGAAAGCATTTTTGTTATGAAACATACAAGTAGGGAACAGGATGAAGTTGGAGCCATCTGTGGGCCAGCATTTTCACCTGATCAACTGACTTTATCTCGTTGACATCATTATGATGTACGAATGTGTTGCATACTTGAGTCATCCTGGGGATAAATGATCTCAGATGAAGTGATGTTCTGGAGAAAGGTACAACCAGAGTGAAGTTGCCGCTTTCTGCCCGTCTTGTGGTATAGAAGCTTGTTTCTCGCTGTCCTCGAAGTAGATCCAATTGTGGTACTTTGACAATATTGGCCTTGTACATAACAGTAAGGCCAACCACATCCCTCCTTTGTTGAAGGCTCTGCTGAAATGACAGATCTATCCAGGATGGGTCCAAGCGAGAGATGAGGCGTCTTGCTCTGTTCTCTACTCTGTGAAGCAGTCGCAGATGAGAAGGAGGGCAGTCGAACCAAGAAAGTGGAGCATACTCAAGGTGTGAGCGTACTTGTGCCTCGTACAAAATCTTCCAACCCCTGCTATCAAGCAGATGCGAGATACGGCGAAGTGCTGTAAGCTTCCTGGCTGCCTTGTTTGCAAGATTTAGAACGTGGTTTTTCATGGTCAGTTTGGAGTCGAATTTCACCCCAAGGATATCAACCTCTTCTCCAGGTGCCAACACCCTCCCATTCATCCTTATTACTGCACCGGCATTACCATCATGGTGCCTGGAGATCATTTGTATTTTCTCAGGTGCAAATGCTGGCCCACAGATGGCTCCAACTTCATCCTGTTCCCTACTTGTATGTTTCATAACAATAAAAATGCTTTCAAATGAGCTGATGTAGGTAATAGCTCTTAGCTTGTCAATAAAGTTAAGAATCCTTAACCTATAAATAGCTTTATCAATAAAGCTAGGAATTTAACCTAACCTTGTCAAACTCTGTAAAAAAATAGTATGTATGATTATGGAGATTATCAGAAGAATAGTAGTGGAACACCTGGGAAGGAGCAAATTCATAACCTGTACGATTGTTAAGAGGGTAAATCCAGTCTCGCAAATCTGCTACAGCTGTATGACAAGGTAGTGGAAGTCAGGGAGGCGAGAGGTGGGTAGATTGTGTGAAGGCGTTCAATATTGTACTCAAACGAGACCGGCAATGAGCTAGGGTAGTGGGAAGGGATAATAGAGAAGGGATAACAGAGAAGGGATGACAGAGAAGGGATGACAGAGAAGGGATGACAGAGAAGGGATGACAGAGAAGGGATGACAGAGAAGGGATGACAGAGAAGGGATGACAGAGAAGGGATGACAGAGAAGGGATGACAGAAAAGGGATGACAGAAAAGGGATGACAGAGAAGGGATGGCAGAGAAGGGATGGCAGAGAAGGGATGGCAGAGAAGGGATGGCAGAGAAGGGATGGCAGAGAAGGGATGGCAGAGAAGGGATGGCAGAGAAGAGATGGCAGAGAAGAGATGGCAGAGAAGAGATGACAGAAAAGGGATGACAGAAAAGGGATGGCAGAAAAGGGATGACAGAAAAGGGATGACAGAAAAGGGATGACAGAAAAGGGATGACAGTAAAGGGTTGACAGAGAAGGGTTGACAGAGAAGGGTTGACAGAGAAGGGTTGACAGAGAAGGGTTGACAGAGAAGGGTTGACAGAGAAGGGTTGACAGAGAAGGGATAACAGAGAAGGGATAACAGAGAAGGGATAACAGAGAAGGGATAACAGAGAAGGGATAACAGAGAAGGGATAACAGAGAAGGGATAACAGAGAAGGGATAACAGAGAAGGGATAACAGAGAAGGGATAACAGAGAAGGGATAACAGAGAAGGGATAACAGAGAAGGGATAACATTGAAAGTATTACGGTAGATCAAGGAATACTTAACAGGAAAAACAGCCTGATGATGTTTGGGAAGCGGTGTAAGAATGGGCGAATGTGACGAGTAGGGCTCCACAAAGGTCAGTGCTTAGACCGATACTGTTTCCTTTGAAAGTAAACGAAATGATAAGACATAATCAAACAGGTCCCTATTTGCAGATGACGTGAAACTAATGAGTATGCAAATGAAGTCATTACAAAGAGATCGGGAGGAGCTGCAGGATTGGGATGACAATTGGCTATATGAATTTAATACCAACAAATGCACAGATATAAAAATCGGGAAAGGGCAAAGACGAGAAGAAACAGATTACAGACAGGGAGAAGTGAAGACTGGAAACTTTGCTGAAACAATGGATTTCAAGGTGAGCATACCTTCAAGCATCTCACCTGGGGTACACATCAACCAGAAAATCGGTACAGGAAACGCGAAACTGACAAGTTTTAGGAGATGCTTTCAGAGCCTCGACAAAGAGGAATTTGCAATGGAGTATGCAGCACCAGTGTGGAACCCACAACTGATTAATCGAGCAATGAAGCAACGGGATTAGTCCCAGAGTTGAAGAGGTCTGAGCTATGTGGAGAGGCTAGAAGAGCTAAACCTGACGACAGAAGGACCAGGAGTGACATGATTACGATGTACAGAATACACACAGGAATTAACAGTGGACGGTGCGTCTGAGGGAAGGGTCTCAGGTACACAGCTGGAAGTTAGAAGCACAGATGAGTTTCAGGGATGTTAGGAAGTACTTCTGTAGCCTTAGTGTGAGCAGAAAATTAATTCACCTAGACAACTAAATGGTAAAGGTGGGATCCAAACATAGTTTTAAGAGTAGGTATGATAGGGCTCACGCATCCAGGAGAGTGAACCCAGTACCGACCTGCAACTATTAATAGATTCTTACAAATAGGCACACACAAAAATAGTCCCATTATATAAAGCGATACTCAGAAATCATTAAACTATTTGATGTCTGTTCTTTCACACCGACGATCTCCCACTAAGATACTGTGCTATCCCTTCCCTCCTCAAAAAAAAAAAATCCACCATCATTCAGTCAGTGTTTTGCCAGAAATGCTGACATTACAGTTCAGGTGACCATCGAAGCTGCAACATTCCCGTCCCTCCTTCAAAGTGAAACACTGTACGATTTTTCGGACTGTTTCTTGCTTCCCACCTCAACAACTCAAGTTGTGTGAAATCCCTTCATAAATGTTACCTTGCTCACACTTCAGCGACACGTCAAATCATGAAAATCGGTTGTCTCCACTCTTAACTGCCACACTCACCCAAGCCCGTTGGATGTCCAAGCCCCCCCACATAAAACAACCTTTGCCCCATGTCATTGACCCTTCCTAGGACTACCCCTACCCTTCTCATCCCTCCACACTAAAGTTATGCACCTTCCTACTCATCCTATTTTGCTCCTTCGTCTTTACTTGTCCATACCATCTCAACAACTCCTCCTCGGGACTCTAAATAATACTTTTGGAAAAGCCACACCTTCTAATCTCCAAACTGATTTTTTTGCATAATCACACCACAAAAGACCCTCAGATAGGATATATCCACTGTCTGCAGCCTCCTCCTCGCTGCAACATTTAAAACTCATGTCTCACACCAGTGCAACCTTGCTCTAACTGCAATACTCTGGTACATTACCCTATTTTGCCTCCATGGATAAGATTCTTTGTCAACACGGATGCCTCAACCACCCATCTTCCCCTTCCCCTTCCCCTTCAATGTTATAGATTACCTATTTTTTAATAGACCCATCTCATAAGTCCACTCTCATATATGTGAACGCATTCACTGTCTCCATGCTCCCTCCTTCCAATCTGATATACGCTCTTCCATTACGTAGATTTTTTGTTACTCGCGTCACCTTGCTTTTTCCCATATTCACTTTTAATTTCCTTCTTTTACATACCCTCTCAAATTCGTCTACCAACTTCTCTTCAGAATTTCCCAACCGAACCGTGTAATCCTAAAAAAGCAAGTGTGACAGCTGCCACTTTGTGTACGAATCTTTATCTTTTAATCCAGTACCT
>NC_091357.1:2820675-2897812 GCF_038502225.1 Cherax quadricarinatus
TCTGGGCCTGATCAACCAGGCTGTTACTGCTGGCCGCACGTAGTCGAACGCACGTAAAGGATAATGTGAGATATCAAGAACGTATCTGGAATAGTTCTATTTTTCACTGTAGTTACATTGCATAGTAAGATATCACCTGTTTCCTGTGATGTTACTGGGTGTGTTAGCAAGGTAACATAAAGGGATTCAGGGAAAACTGGTTAGTCAGACTTGAGTACTGGAGGTGAAAAGTACAGTGTCTGCACTCTGAAGGACGGGTGTTAATATGTTGCAGACTTTTAACTGCTGTGTAGGCATGCCTCTGACAAGACAGTGATGGGGTGAATGATGATGGAAGTTTTTCTTCTTTTTTGGGTAACCTTGACATGGTGGGAAACACACACTCACCCTCTCACCATCTCAGTGCTCTCAGAACCGTTATACAAATTTATATTAATGTTTGATGTGCTAAAATAATCTAATAAAATTTATATTAGTCAAAAAAAATTTTCTTACCGCAGTTGTAGCGTCGACACCTTGCGTCACCCCTGCCGCTAGTGGTACTAAGTTGACCGTAGTTGTAGCGTAGACACCTTGCGTCACCCCTGCCGCTAGTGGTACTAAGTTGACCGTAGTTGTAGCGTAGACACCTTGCGTCACCCCTGCCGCTAGTGGTACTAAGTTGACCGCAGTTGTAGCGTCGACACCTTGCGTCACCCCTGCCGCTAGTGGTACTAAGTTGACCGTAGTTGTAGCGTAGACACCTTGCGTCACCCCTGCCGCTAGTGGTACTAAGTTGACCGTAGTTGTAGCGTAGACACCTTGCGTCACCCCTGCCGCTAGTGGTACTAAGTTGACCGTAGTTGTAGCGTAGACACCTTGCGTCACCCCTGCCGCTAGTGGTACTAAGTTGACCGTAGTTGTAGCGTAGACACCTTGCGTCACCCCTGCCGCTAGTGGTACTAAGTTGACCGTAGTTGTAGCGTAGACACCTTGCGTCACCCCTGCCGCTAGTGGTACTAAGTTGACCGTAGTTGTAGCGTAGACACCTTGCGTCACCCCTGCCGCTAGTGGTACTAAGTTGACCGCAGTTGTAGCGTAGACACCTTGCGTCACCCCTGCCGCTAGTGGTACTAAGTTGACCGCAGTTGTAGCGTAGACACCTTGCGTCACCCCTGCCGCTAGTGGTACTAAGTTGACCGTAGTTGTAGCGTAGACACCTTGCGTCACCCCTGCCGCTAGTGGTACTAAGTTGACCGTAGTTGTAGCGTAGACACCTTGCGTCACCCCTGCCGCTAGTGGTACTAAATTGACCGTAGTTGTAGCGTAGACACCTTGCGTCACCCCTGCCGCTAGTGGTACTAAGTTGACCGTAGTTGTAGCGTAGACACCTTGCGTCACCCCTGCCGCTAGTGGTACTAAGTTGACCGTAGTTGTAGCGTAGACACCTTGCGTCACCCCTGCCGCTAGTGGTACTAAGTTAACCGCAGTTGTAGCGTAGACACCTTGCGTCACCCCTGCCGCTAGTGATAATAAGTTGACCGCAGTTGAAGCGTAGACACCTTGCGTCACCCCTGCCGCTAGTGATACTAAGTTGACCGCAGTTGTAGCGCAGACACCTTGCGTCACCCCTGCCGCTAGTGGTACTAAGTTGACCGCAGTTGTAGCGTAGACACCTTGCGTCACCCCTGCCGCTAGTGGTACTAAGTTGACCGCAGTTGTAGCGTAGACACCTTGCGTCACCCCTGCCGCTAGTGGTACTAAGTTGACCGCAGTTGTAGCGTAGACACCTTGCGTCACCCCTGCCGCTAGTGATAATGAGTTGACCGCAGTTGTAGCGCAGACACCTTGCGTCACCCCTGCCGCTAGTGATACTAAGTTGACCGCAGTTGTAGCGTAGACACCTTGCGTCACCCCTGCCGCTAGTGATACTAAATTGACCGCAGTTGTAGCGTAGACACCTTGCGTCACCCCTGCCGCTAGTGATACTAAGTTGACCGCAGTTGTAGCGCAGACACCTTGCGTCACCCCTGCCGCTAGTGATACTAAGTTGACCGTAGTTCTAGCGTAGACACCTTGCCTCTCCCCTGCCGCTAGTGGTACTGAGTTGACCGTAGCTCTAGCGTAGACACCTTGCCTCTCCCCTGCCGCTAGTGGTACTGAGTTGACCGTAGCTCTAGCGTAGACACCTTGCCTCTCCCCTGCCGCTAGTGGTACTGAGTTGACCGTATCTCTAGCGTAGACACCTTGCCTCTCCCCTGCCGCTAGTGGTACTGAGTTGACCGTAGCTCTAGCGTAGACACCTTGCCTCTTCCCTGCCGCTAGTGGTACTGAGTTGACCGTAGCTCTAGCGTAGACACCTTGCCTCTCCCCTGCCGCTAGTGGTACTGAGTTAACCGTAGCTCTAGCGTAGACACCTTGCCTCTCCCCTGCCGCTAGTGGTACTGAGTTGACCGTAGCTCTAGCGTAGACACCTTGCCTCTCCCCTGCCGCTAGTGGTACTGAGTTGACCGTAGCTCTAGCGTAGACACCTTGCCTCTTCCCTGCCGCTAGTGGTACTGAGTTGACCGTAGCTCTAGCGTAGACACCTTGCCTCTCCCCTGCCGCTAGTGGTACTGAGTTGACCGTAGCTCTAGCGTAGACACCTTGCCTCTCCCCTGCCGCTAGTGGTACTGAGTTGACCGTAGCTCTAGCGTAGACACCTTGCCTCTCCCCTGCCGCTAGTGGTACTGAGTTGACCGTAGCTCTAGCGTAGACACCTTGCCTCTCCCCTGCCGCTAGTGGTACTGAGTTGACCGTAGCGCTAGCGTAGACACCTAGCCTCTCCCCTGCCGCTAGTGGTACTGAGTTGACCGTAGCTCTAGCGTAGACACCTTGCCTCTCCCCTGCCGCTAGTGGTACTGAGTTAACCGTAGCTCTAGCGTAGACACCTTGCCTCTCCCCTGCCGCTAGTGGTACTGAGTTGACCGTAGCTCTAGCGTAGACACCTTGCCTCCTCCCTGCCGCTAGTGGTACTGAATTGATTGCAGTTGTAGCGTAAACACCCCACCTCACAAATGTAGCAAGCTGTACTCAGTAGACATTATGTTGAACAGTCTTGACGTTGCCCAGGGAGACACATTCAGTAAACCCCCAACAACCCCCACAGACATTCATATATTTACCTACACTCAGTGTCCCAGCATGCTAATTAATTGTCAAATTACTGTCAATTACTTTGTAATAAGCAATGATCTCGAATATAGCGTGTAATAAAGTTGGTAGAATTACCGACAATATGTAAAGTAAAAGGACACAAGTGCAACTAATGTGACATTTATTGTGGCAACGTTTCGCTCTCCAGGAGCTTTATCAATGGCTTGATAAAGCTCCTGGAGAGCGAAACGTTGCCACAATAAATGTCACATTAGTTGCACTTGTGTCCTTTTACTCTCGAATATAGCGTCTTGTACTGTTTTCAGATTTATGCCTACGCTCGTATTTCCTACTGTCATGTTATTGTTTATTTGAGAAATAACAGTAACACTCACTCAAATATATGATATATGTTATTAAATGCTCGAGGGAATTATTGAAGAGTTTACGGAACAATAAAATGAGGTTGATAATTGTGGTGGTGGTATTGTTGATGATTGTGGTAGTGCTGACGTTGATTGTTCTAGTGTTGTGGTAGTCCTGACGATGATTGTTGTAATGTTGATTGTGGTAGTACTGACGATGATTGTTGTAGTACTGACGATGATTGTTGTAGTTCTGACGATGATTGTTGTTGTGTTGATTGTGGTAGTGCTGACGATTGTTGTAGTGTTGATTGTGGTAGTGCTGACGATTGTTGTAGTGTTGATTGTGGTAGTACTGACGATGATTGTTGTAGTGTTGATTGTGGTAGTACTGACGATTGTTGTTGTAGTGTTGATTGTGGTAGTACTGACGATGATAGTTGTAGTGTTGATTGTGGTAGTACTGACGATGATTGTTGTAGTGTTGATTGTGGTAGTACTGACGATGATTGTAGCGTTGATTGTGGTAGTACTGACGATTGTTGTTGTAGTGTTGATTGTGGTAGTACTGATGATGATTGTTATAGTGTTGATTGTGGTAGTACTGACGATGATTGTTGTAGTGTTGATTGTGGTAGTGCTGACGATGGGTTGTAGTGTTGATTGTGGTATTGACGATGATTGTTGTATTGTACTGACGATGATTGTTGTAGTGTTGATTGTGGTAGTACTGACGATGATTGTTGTGGTGTTGATTTTGGTAGTACTGACGATTGTAGTGTTGATTGTGGTAGTACTGACGATTGTTGTAGTGTTGATTGTGGTAGTACTGACGATTGTAGTGTTGATTGTGGTAGTACTGACGTTGTAGTGTTTGTGGCAGTACTGACGATTGTTGTAGTGATTGTGGTAGTACTGACGATGATTGTTGTAGTGTTTGTGGTAGTACTGACGATTGTTGTAGTGATTGTGGTAGTACTGACGATTGTAGTGTTGATTGTGGTAGTACTGACGTTGTAGTGTTTGTGGCAGTACTGACGATTGTTGTAGTGATTGTGGTAGTACTGACGATGATTGTTGTAGTGTTGATTGTGGTAGTACTGACGATTTTAATGTTCATTGTGCTAGTACTGACGATGATTGTTGTAGTGTTGTGGTAGTACTGACGATAATTGTTGTAGTGTTGATTGTGGTAGTACTGACGATAATTGTTGTAGTGTTGATTGTGGTAGTACTGACGATTGTTGTGATAATTGTGGTAGTACTGACGATGATTGTTGTAGTGTTGATTGTGGTAGTATTGATGATTGTTGATTGTGGTAATATTGATTGTTGTAGTGTTTGTGGTAGTATTGACGATTGTTGTAGTGATGATTGTCATAGTGTTGATTGTGATATTGAAGATCACTGGGATAGTGACTGTGGTATTATTGATTGTGGAAGTGTTCATGATTGTGGAGTGTTGATGATTGTAGTATTGACTGTGGTAGTGTTGATTGTTGTAGTGTTGACAATGATTGTTGTAGTGTTGATAATCGTGGTAGTGGTGACAATGATTGTGGTAGTGTTGATTGTTGTAGTGTTGATCGTGGTAGTGTTGACAATTGTGGTAGTATTGACGATTGTGATAGTGTTGATTGTTGTAGTGTTGATAATCGTGGTAGTGGTGACAATGATTGTGGTAGTGTTGATTTTGGTAGTGTTGATTGTTGTAGTGTTGATAATCGTGGTAGTGGTGACAATGATTGTGGTAGTGTTGATTGTGGTAGTGTTGATTGTTGTAGTGTTGATAATCGTGGTAGTGTTGACAATGATTGTGGTAGTGTTGATTGTTGTAGTGTTGATAATCGTGGTAGTGTTGACAATGATTGTGGTAGTGTTGATTGTTGTAGTGTTGATAATCGTGGTAGTGTTGACAATGATTGTGGTAGTGTTGATTGTGGTAGTGTTGATTGTTGTAGTGTTGATCGTGGTAGTGTTGACAATTGTGGTAGTATTGACGATTGTGGTAGTGTTGATTGTTGTAGTGTTGATGATTGTGGTAGTGTTGATTGTTGTAGTGTTGATAATCGTGGTAGTGTTGACAATGATTGTGGTAGCGTTGATTGTTGTAGTGTTGATCGTGGTAGTATTGACGATTGTGGTAGTGTTGATTGTTGTAGTGTTGATTGTGGTAGTGTTGATTGTTGTAGTGTTGATAATCGTGGTAGTGTTGACAATGATTGTGGTAGCGTTGATTGTTGTAGTGTTAATCGTGGTAGTGTTGACAATGATTGTGGTAGTGTTGATTGTTGTAGTGTTGATTGTGGTAGTGTTGATTGTTGTAGTGTTGATCGTGGTAGTGTTGACAATGATTGTGGTAGTGTTGATTGTTGTAGTGTTGATCGTGGTAGTGTTGACAATGATTGTGGTAGTGTTGATTGTTGTAGTGTTGATCGTGGTAGTGTTGACAATGATTGTGGTAGCGTTGATTGTTGTAGTGTTGATCGTGGTAGTGTTGACAATGATTGTGGTAGTGTTGATTGTTGTAGTGTTGATCGTGGTAGTGTTGACAATGATTGTGGTAGTGTTGATTGTTGTAGTGTTGATCGTGGTAGTGTTGACAATGATTGTGGTAGTGTTAATAATTAATAATTAAGGCATTTCTTTTTAAATTGCATATTTCTAAAGGCGATTTTGTTGTTGTTGTTGTTGTTGTTGTTGTTGTTGTTGTTGTTGTTGTCTACGTAATTTCTGAATGAGAAAATATTTAATAATATAAATGTTTGCCTGGACATTTTTCTTCTGATTATATTACAGAAAAAAACGCTGGCAAATATAAATATTATTTAATTCCCACAAAAATGTTTCATGTACATTTTTTTTATAGCGGGAAAAATCCGTTTTAAGGTATGTAACGTTTCGGTCCGACTTGGACCGAAATGTTGTTGTAAATGGTCCAAGTCGGTCCGAAACGTCGTCGTAAGCTTCTCTCTTCTATGTGCGGGTTATTTGTGTATTGTTCCAGTCATCTTATTGTTCCAGTCATCTTATTGTTCCAGTCATCTTATTGTTCCAGTCATCTTATTGTTCCAGTCATCTTATTGTCCCAGTCATCTTATTGTCCCAGTCATCTTATTGTTCCAGTCATCTTATTGTTCCAGTCATCTTATTGTTCCAGTCATCTTATTGTTCCAGTCATCTTATTGTTCCAGTCATCTTATTGTTCCAGTCATCTTGTTCCAGTCATCTTATTGTTCCAGTCATCTTATTGTTCCAGTCATCTTATTGTTCCAGTCATCTTATTGTTCCAGTCATCTTATTGTTCCAGTCATCTTATTGTTCCAGTCATCTTATTGTTCCAGTCATCTTATTGTTCCAGTCATCTTATTGTTCCAGTCATCTTATTGTTCCAGTCATCTTATTGTTCCAGTCATCTTATTGTTCCAGTCATCTTATTGTTCCAGTCATCTTATTGTTCCAGTCATCTTATTGTTCCAGTCATCTTATTGTTCCAGTCATCTTATTGTTCCAGTCATCTTATTGTTCCAGTCATCTTATTGTTCCAGTCATCTTATTGTTCCAGTCATCTTATTGTTCCAGTCATCTTATTGTTCCAGTCATCTTATTGTTCCAGTCATCTTATTGTCCCAGTGCCTTTTGTTCTCCACACTTTCAGTATGGTATAAACCTTGGTAAAACATACCCACAGACTTGTTTATAAAACACTAGGACAAATTAGAAAACGTTTCGGTTCTGGGACCTGTGTGTTAGAAGTGATCAAGGTCCCAGGACAGAAACTTTTTCTAGTATGTCCTAGTGTTTGCTCAGGTGTCTTTTTAAACCAGTATAAGTATTTCTGGGGTTCTGTAGACATAGTGGGTTATTTCCCCAACCTCTTTAGGCTTTCCTGCTGGCAAGGGTACGAGAGTGTTCATTTTGGGAATGTGGAACTCAACCCTTTGTTCAACTTGTATGACCGTCGAATTACCATGTGTATCTGAAACGAAGCTTCAGGACGAGGCAGGTAGGACAGTTCTTTTTTTGTCCCGACGGGTCTCTGCTTTAAACTGTGACACGACTTAGATATTTTCATGTTTCAGTCACGTTCTGACTCAGTCTTAGGCCAGGAAACAGAGTCTCATTTCCTGGACAAGGTTCCACAGACTTGTCACATTTATGTGGATTTTGGGGACTCAGTCCCCATCCAGGTAATGGTTAGCGCATTTCCTTTATTTCAGTAAGTCCACGCTTGTTAAATGACAGTTAAGTCCTCTAAGTTTATTGATTCTGTCGTACTTGTGTTGGTGTAGAGGAAACAGTGTTACCTGTTAGTCGTTATGATGTGACTTAAAAATACACAAATAATCCGCATGTAGGAGAGAGAAGCAGCTTACGACTTCTCAGTTCGACTTGGACCCCTTACAAAGTCACACTAACACAAAATAGTGAGAGGGAGCCAGTGTATAAAGGCCAGCTGGACAGGGACGGGACCAAGAGAGGAAGATAAAGTAGTGGTAAGGCTGGTAGTGGCAGTATAAAGTAAGGAGAATACTTTTAGTGGGACAAGAGACAGAAAGGGGAAGTGAAAGGTGAAGCTAAGCAAGAGTAATGGTAGTAGCAAAAGTAGTAGGAAGCAGAATTAGTGTTGTAAATGGTCCGAGTCGGACCGGAACACCGTTCCAAGCTTCTCTCTCCTTTGTGTGGGTTATTTGTCCCATTTAATGAGAGCGTGCAAGCTGTTATCTCAGATACCCTGGGTTTCAAGTTGAATCAAATCTCTGATACCCTGGGGCTCAAGTTGAATTATATCCCTGATACCCTAGGGTTCAAGTTAAGCCTCTAACAAGCATGTGTGCCAACAGTGGGTGTGCGTCGCGGTATTGAGCCTAGCTCGGGCTCTGCACATGACATTGAGCAACTTTCTGTAAACTCCCCTCTTCTGGGGATCGAAATATACAGATCAATTAATCCCCCGAGTTTGTCTTCATGTAGGTTATTACTGAGCACTAACAGTTGTTCGTTACACTTAATTTAAACATCGCGGCATTATACTACCCGTATTGATTTAGCCTCTAGTTACAGTTGACTCTGGAGAAACCAGCGTACCTAGTTCGGTTTGTAATCCTGTCTCCTGTGAGAGCTAGTTGGAAGTTCTATATTTGCCTATACTTGATAAAACTATCTTGCTCTATCAAAGTTCCTCTCTGATGTGTTATTATATGTAGACATTACTTAAATGTTGCTGGTACAGATTTATTGGCGTATCTTAGCTTTGGGACAGTCCCACAAGCAAGTTATTTAGTGGTGTATCTTAGCTCTGGAAGACAGTCCCACAAGCAAGTTATTTAGTAGTGTATCTTAGCTCTGGAAGACAGTACCACAAGCAAGTTATTTAGTAGTGTATCTTAGCTCTGGAAGACAGTCCCACAAGCAAGTTATTTAGTGGTGTATCTTAGCTCTGGAAGACAGTCCCACAAGCAAGTTATTTAGTAGTGTATCTTAGCTCTGGAAGACAGTCCCACAAGCAAGTTATTTAGTGGTGTATCTTAGCTCTGGAAGACAGTCCCACAAGCAAGTTATTTAGTAGTGTATCTTAGCTCTGGAAGACAGTCCCACAAGCAAGTTATTTAGTGGTGTATCTTAGCTCTGGAAGACAGTCCCACAAGCAAGTTATTTAGTGGTGTATCTTAGCTCTGGAAGACAGTCCCACAAGCAAGTTATTTAGTGGTGTATCTTAGCTCTGGAAGACAGTCCCACAAGCAAGTTATTTAGTGGTGTATCTTAGCTCTGGAAGACAGTCCCACAAGCAAGTTATTTAGTAGTGTATCTTAGCTCTGGAAGACAGTCCCACAAGCAAGTTATTTAGTAGTGTATCTTAGCTCTGGAAGACAGTCCCACAAGCAAGTTATTTAGTGGTGTATCTTAGCTCTGGAAGACAGTCCCACAAGCAAGTTATTTAGTAGTGTATCTTAGCTCTGGAAGACAGTCCCACAAGCAAGTTATTTAGTAGTGTATCTTAGCTCTGGAAGACAGTCCCACAAGCAAGTTATTTAGTAGTGTATCTTAGCTCTGGAAGACAGTCCCACAAGCAAGTTATTTAGTAGTGTATCTTAGCTCTGGAAGACAGTCCCACAAGCAAGTTATTTAGTAGTGTATCTTAGCTCTGGAAGACAGTCCCACAAGCAAGTTATTTAGTGGTGTATTTTAGCTCTGGAAGACAGTCCCACAAGCAAGTTATTTAGTGGTGTATTTTAGCTCTGGAAGACAGTCCCACAAGCAAGTTATTTAGTGGTGTATTTTAGCTCTGGAAGACAGTCCCACAAGCAAGTTATTTAGTAGTGTATCTTAGCTCTGGAAGACAGTCCCACAAGCAAGTTATGTAGTAGTGTATCTTAGCTCTGGAAGACATTCCCACAAGCAAGTTATGTAGTAGTGTATCTTAGCTCTGGAAGACAGTCCCACAAGTAAATTAGGGAGAATTAGACACATGTACAACATCTGGATATATTTATTGGTAAACGTTTCACCATCCACTGGTTTTATCAATACAAATTCAAGGACATAATGGATGACTACAGCACTCTTCATCCACTCCAAGGCTGAGGGACGGATTACCTCGTCTTTAGTATATAGTTCTACAGTCTTCCCATTATGTCCTTGAATTTGTATTGATAAAGTCACTGGATGGCGAAACGTCTCCAGATAAAGATACCCAGATGTTTCACATGTGTGTATTTCTTCATTTTATAGGTATTGTATACCGCTCGTATTTAATACACATTCATGTGAATCAACTCATATTTGAGTTATTACAAAGAATGAAAATTAATTTTAATAAGGGTAGTAACTCCCTGATCGTAAACCACAATAGTTTTTTTTCCAGTAAATTGATAATTAGTTTTTTCAACAGTTAAATCCATGGGTTCACGTTATGTGCTGGCAGGAAAAAAACGACAGGAATAATTGAATTCCCTTTGAACTCAGAATCTGTTTTATTTTCTGAATTTAATATTAAAACTCGACTCTGAGGATAATTAAAACTGAAAGAGTTCATGAATTGAATGTCCTGATGACTGCAAGCAAAACTTGTGTTTGCTGTGGTTGATAAAACAGACTCTCCTACTCACACCCAATATGCAGCCAAGGTAAGTTATAGAGGAACACACACACACACACACACACACACACACACACACACACACAAGAGATTAGTGCAAAAACTGGAGGACCAAGCAGGGATAACAGGGAAGGCACTGTTAGGTAAGACACATATGCAACAGTTAGGTATCTTTATTTCGAAACGTTTCGCCTACACAGTAGGCTTCTTCAGTCGAGTACAGAAAAGTTGATAGAAGCAGAAGAGACTTGAAGACGATGTAATCAGTCCATCACCCTTAAAGTTTTGAGGTGGTCAGTCCCTCAGTCTGGAGAAGAGCATTGTTCCAAAGCTTGAAACAATATGGAGTTGAAGTGACAGGATAGAGCCTTATATAGCGCCAGGAGGTGAGACGTAGGTCACTGGTAGAACGCAGATGTTGGGAGGTCAGGTCCCTCTCAAATCCAGCCGTTCTCACTAGTAGAGGTAGTCGAAGTTGATTTCAGTGACCTACTAGTGACCTACGTCTCACCTCCTGGCGCTATATAAGGCTCCATCCTGTCACTTCAACTCCATATTGTTTCAAACTTTGGAACAATGCTCTTCTCCAGACTGAGGGACTGACCACCTCAAAACTTTAAGGGTGATGGACTGATTACATCGTCTTCAAGTCTCTTCTGCTTCTATCAACTTTTCTGTACTCGACTGAAGAAGCCTACTGTGTAGGCGAAACGTTTCGAAATAAAGATACCTAACTGTTGCATATGTGTTTTACCTAACAATCTGTCGGTATTTTATACCATTTTAATGTTCAGGGAAGGCACTACAATGGATCAGGGAATACTTGTCAGGAAGACAGCAGCGAGTCATGGTACGTGGCGAGGTGTCAGAGTGGGCACCTGTGACCAACGGGGTCCCACAGGGGTCAGTCCTTGGACCAGTGCTGTTTCTGGTATTTGTGAACGACATGACGGAAGGAATAGACTCCGAAGTGTCCCTGTTTGCAGATGACGTAAAGTTGATGAGAAGAATTCATTCGATCGAAGACCAGGCAGAACTACAAAGGGATCTGGACAGGCTGCAGACCTGGTCCAGCAATTGGTTCCTGGAGTTCAACCCCACCAAGTGCAAAGTCATGAAGATTGGGGAAGGGCAAAGACGACCGCAGACGGATTACAGTCTAGGGGGCCAGAGACTACAAACCTCACTCAAGGAAAAAGATCTTGGGATGAGTATAACACCAGGCACATCTCCTGAAGCGCACATCAACCAAATAACTGCTGCAGCATATGGGCGCCTAGCAAACCTTAGAACAGCATTCCGACATCTTAATAAGGAATCGCTCAGGACCCTGTACACCGTGTACGTTAGGTCCATATTGGAGTATGCGGCACCAGTCTGGAACCCACACCTAGCCAAGCACGTAAAGAAACTAGAGAAAGTGCAAAGGTTTGCAACAAGACTAGTCCCAGAGCTAAGAGGTATGTCCTACGAGAAGAGGTTAAAGGAAATCAACCTGACGACACTGGACGACAGGAGAGATAGGGGGGACATGATAACGACATACAAAATACTGAGAGGAATTGACAAGGTGGACAAAGACAGGATGTTCCAGAGATGGGACACAGTAACAAGGGGACACAGTTGGAAGCTGAAGACACACATGAATCACAGGGATGTTAGGAAGTATTTCTTCAGCCACAGAGTAGTCAGGAAGTAGAATAGTTTGGGAAGCGATGTAGTGGAGGCAGGATCCATACATAGCTTTAAGCAGAGGTATGATAAAGCTCACTGTTCAGGGAGAGTGTCCTAGTAGCGACCAGTGAAGAGGCGGGGCCAGGAGCTTGGACTCAACCCCTGCAACCTCAACTAGGTGAGTACAAATAGGTGAATACACACACACACACACACACACACACACACACACACACACACACACACACACACACACAGGGAAATTCGCTACAGAAAACCAGCATGAATTTGGAGAAAGCAAGGCCAATAAACACTGCCCAACTAGCATCTTGGAACTGAATAAAGGAAATCAAGTAAGAATGACATTGGTGGGTCGACTGCATATTCTTGGACTGCAGAAAAGCATCTAACACTATCTGACCAAATATTTAGTCATCAATTAGAGGAGCAAGAAGGGATCCAAAGAATAAAGAAAATTTTATTTTTGTAAGGTCGAGAGCAGTCCATTATACAGCTGGAGTAACTAACATACATTAAGCACTGTACAGAAAGCTTATTATGCAAGGGATCTCGGGCAGAGAAAGTGCAAAGAATAGAATTCCACAAACATCAGTAATAGGAAAACAAATATATGTAAAGGAGGATTGAATCATGTGTTACTGTGTATGGTAATTGAATCATGTGTTACTGTGTATGATTGAATCATGTGTTACTGTGTATAATTGAATCATGTGTTACTGTGTATGGTAATTGAATCATGTGTTACTGTGTATAATTGAATCATGTGTTACTGTGTATGATTGAATCATGTGTTACTGTGTATGGTAATTGAATCATGTGTTACTGTGTATTGTAATTGAATCATGTGTTACTGTGTATGGTAATTGAATCATGTGTTACTGTGTATGGTAATTGAATCATGTGTTACTGTGTATGATTGAATCATGTGTTACTGTGTATGATTGAATCATGTGTTACTGTGTATAACTGAATCATATGTTACTGTGTAGAATAATTGCACTTGTGTGTACCTGTACATAAACTTATTCATGAGGTGAACAGAAGAAAGAGGATAGAAACAGGTTACAGGAAGACCTGGATAAGTTGGTAGAGCTTTCAATTATGTGGTTGTTGGAGCTCAACAAAAATGCACTGCGACAAAAATTGGGAAATGGGAGAGACCAGAGATGAAATGCAGCTAGGGAAGTGAGAAACAACCAATATCATTCACCGAGAAAAACTTTGGAGTGAACATCACAACCAACATATCACCAGAGGTGCATATTGTTCACATATGAAGCATGTGTGAGGTTAACTAATCTAAATGGTCCAGAGATTTGCAAGACGATTCTTGAAGATTGAGACACTTATGCAGCATATGGGAATCTTTATTCAGGAAACGTTTCGCCACACAGTGGCTTCGTCAGTCCAATACAAAGAGGAAGGCGTAAGGAGAGGAGGAGAATGAGGTAATCAGTCCCTCAACCTGGAGTCGATGTGTTCAGTCCATCAATCTTGTAGAATGTGACTGATTACCTCATTCTCCTCCTCTCCTTACGCCTTCCTCTTTGTATTGGACTGATGAAGCCACTGTGTGGCGAAACGTTTCCTGAATGAAGATTCCCATATGCTGCATAAGTGTCTCAATCTTCAACTTGTCGGTTTTTTAAACCATTCATCACAAGACGATTCTTGATGCTGAGAGAATCGAGTTATGAGTAGAAGGTAAAGGAGTTAATTCATACGACTTTAGAATAGAGAAGGACTAGGGGAGAAATGATTACAACATGAACGATACTCGGAGAATTTGACAGAGCAGATAGACATACTTTCGCTCCAATGCCTCGCATTTAAGAATGGTTAAAGATGGAAGATGGAAAGAAATATGAAACACACAGATGTTAGGATGGTAAATAAGTGGAAGGAGGAAGATGAGTGAGCAAAGGGAATCACAATACGGACTGTAAATATCAACGGAGAACAAAAACTTACAATACCATGACAAATAACCCACACATAGAAGAGAGAGAGAGGCTTATGACGACGTTTCGGTCCGATCTGTACCATTTACAAGTCACACTGACAGAAGAGAATGAGAGAGCCAGTATATACAGACAAGGAGAGGGAAAGGGACGGGAGATAGAGAGGAAGAAAAAGTAGTGGTACTGGTAATGCTGGTAGTAGTGGTACTGGTAATGCTGGTAGTAGTAGTGGTGGTAGTACAAAATAGGGTTGTTTGTGTAAGGCCCATCGGGAAAGAAACTAATAATACCAACAACTGTGATTTAAGAGGGGCCAGGAGCTGAGCCTGCAAACACAAATTGGTGAGTGAGGAGAATTCGATGAGCCTACCCCTGATAAGCCTACCATGACTAGCCTACCACAATGAGCCTTCAACTACTAGCCTATCACTATGAGCTTACCACGACCGACCTACTACATGGAGCTTACCAGAATTCGTCTACCACAATGAGCCTACTCGGATCAGACTACTGTGACCAGCCTACGACGATGAGCCTACCATGAGGTAGGCCTACCATGACCAGCCTACGACGACGAGCCTACCATGAGGTAGGCCTACCATGACCAGCCTACGACGACGAGCCTACCATGAGGTAGGCCTACCATGGCCAGCCTACGACGACGAGCCTACCATGAGGTAGGCCTACCATGACCAGCCTACGACGACGAGCCTACCATGAGGTAGGCCTACCATGACCAGCCTACGACGACGAGCCTACCATGAGGTAGGCCTACCATGACCAGCCTACGACGACGAGCCTACCATGAGGTAGGCCTACCATGACCAGCCTACGACGACGAGCCTACCATGAGGTAGGCCTACCATGACCAGCCTACGACGACGAGCCTACCATGAGGTAGGCCTACCATGACCAGCCTACGACGACGAGCCTACCATGAGGTAGGCCTACCATGACCAGCCTACGACGACGAGCCTACCATGAGGTAGGCCTACCATGACCAGCCTACGACGACGAGCCTACCATGAGGTAGGCCTACCATGACCAGCCTACGACGACGAGCCTACCATGAGGTAGGCCTACCATGACCAGCCTACGACGACGAGCCTACCATGAGGTAGGCCTACCATGACCAGCCTACGACGACGAGCCTACCATGAGGTAGGCCTACCATGACCAGCCTACGACGACGAGCCTACCATGAGGTAGGCCTACCATGACCAGCCTACGACGACGAGCCTACCATGAGGTAGGCCTACCATGACCAGCCTACGACGACGAGCCTACCATGAGGTAGGCCTACCATGACCAGCCTACGACGACGAGCCTACCATGAGGTAGGCCTACCATGACCAGCCTACGACGACGAGCCTACCATGAGGTAGGCCTACCATGACCAGCCTACGACGACGAGCCTACCATGAGGTAGGCCTACCATGACCAGCCTACGACGACGAGCCTACCATGAGGTAGGCCTACCATGACCAGCCTACGACGACGAGCCTACCATGAGGTAGGCCTACCATGACCAGCCTACGACGACGAGCCTACCATGAGGTAGGCCTACCATGACCAGCCTACGACGACGAGCCTATCAAGATGAGCCTTTCCCCGTTCTCTCCCTCCCTCCCTCTCTCCCTTGTTATATGCCTTTCTATCATCTGATCATTATCTTCTCTCCCCTCCCCTCTATCTCCTCCTATTCTCCCGTCCACCCTCACTCAATCCATCCCTCCATTGTTCACTGTCACCCTCCTTTCCAATCTCGTGTATCTCCCTTACGTCCTGCCTACGCCCTTTCCTCCTTCCATGTTTATCATCCTTCATATAGCACTTCCCCGTGAAAATTGCATCGCTGTCCTTTCCTTCCCAGAATGGCAAAGCTAGGAAAGGTTTCTGCACAAAAAATGTGAACGTTGGTCATAGAAGGATATGCTCTTCCGTCTGAGCAATCACATCATGTGAAATAAAATAGCACTCAGACGTCCTCTCTGTCGTGGGAAAACGAGTCATGTCAGTGGAGAGGTGAACTGCTGGAGCCGAAATGCTTTCCCACGCCAGGTAGGGGCTTTGAATCCATAGTATATTGTGGTGGATCCGAATACGAAGCGTCTGTTATGGGATTTTAATCCACAGTATTTTATGCAAGATTCCAATACGTAAAGAGATATATTTTTCCGTGGGGAAGTGGGATTTTTGACGGATGAATTTCCCACATAGGCTTGGTGGGGGACTTCCTTCACTGCTGTGGGATGTGGGAGTTTTTCAAAGGATCTGGTGTTAGGATAAGTGTAGGTGAGTAAGACACATGTGTGACAGTTGGCATCTTTATTTATGAAATGTTTTGCGTACGCGATAAGTTTTTTCAGTCCAATACAGAGAATGGATTGTAGGCAGAATGGCAGGGTGATGATGATGTAATCAGTCCATCAACCTTGGAGATATAGTTGGAGGTGGTCAGTCCCTCAGCCTGGAGAAGAGTTCAACTCCATGGTCTGGTGTTATCTCATAGTCTCAAGTCATAAAGTTTATCTGAAGTTCTTTTTGTATTAGCGTTCTTAAATCGCTGACAGCCCAAAATTTCAATTTATTCCCTTCTAGACGACATTGAACATTAAAATGGTATAAAATACCGACAGGTTGTTAGGTAAGACACATATGCAACAGTTAGGTATCTTTATTATGAAACGTTTCGCCTACACAGTAGGCTTCTAAAGTCAAGTACAGAAAAGTTGATAGAAGCAGAAGATACTTGAAGACGATGTAATCAGTCCATCACCCTTAAAGTTTTGAGGTGGTCAGTCCCTCAGTCTGGAGAAGAGCATTGTTCCATAGTATGAAACAATATGGAGATGAAGTGACAGGATGGAGCTTTTTATAGCGCCAAGAGGTGAGACGTAGGCCACTAGGAGAGGTAAGAACTCAGATGTTGAGAGGTCAGGTCCCTCTCAAATCCAGCCGCTCTCACCTCTTGGCGCTATAAAAAGCTCCATCCTGTCACGTCATCTCCATATTGTTTCAGACAACGGAACAATGCTCTTCTCCAGACTGAGGGACTGACCACCTCAAAACTTTAAGGGTGATGGACTGATTACATCGTCTTCAAGTATCTTCTGCTTCTATCAACTTTTCTGTACTTGACTGAAGAAGCCTACTGTGTAGGCGAAACGTTTCATAATAAAGATACCTAACTGTTGCATATGTGTCTTACCTAACAACTAGACGACATTACTATGCCAATTCATCAATTCTATCATGCATCTGAAGACCAGTGTGAGATGGAATCCGCAAATGGTACACTCTGACGCCACTGTCCACAATCCTAAAATAGCTGTGTCTGGCTTCTGACACAAACATGCCACAACTGATACTCAGAGTTAGACCATTTATTGATTATTAACAGTTAATTACAATTAAGATGTTAACTGATTATGCACAATAGGCTTCTTCAGTCAAATATAGAAGCAGCAAGAATAATAGAGAAGTAAAAATGTTGTAGTCAGTCTAACAACCTTGGAGAAAAAGTTTTCGAGGTGGTCAGTCCCTCAGCCGCCTGGAAAAGCATTCACCTGGATCCAGAGTCTGGAACAGTGTGAAAATGAAGAATAAAAATGAATTCTTAAAAAATGTACTGATTACATCTTTACATCTCCACTGCTTCTCCTGTCTCCTCTATATTCGACTGAAGAAGAATTAGACACGTTCGGAACATCTGAGAATCTTTATTGGAAACGTGGAAGCCACTTGTTGGCGAAGCATTTCCACAATAAAGATTCCCAAATACTGCAAATGAATCTAATTCTTCAACTTGTCGGTTTTGTAAATCATTTTCATCATATCGACTGAAGAAACCTACCGTATGGGCGAAACGTTTCGGAAGAAAGGTACCTAACTAATGCACATTTCTTAAACTATCAGCAGTAATAGGAAATACGGAAGAAAGGCGTGAAAGGCTGGCAGGTAACAAATATATTGAACCCTTGATTGGCTGTACCGAAGAAGATTTTTTTTCTCTTAATCCTTACATGTGACAAAGAATATTCGGTTAACGTTAAGTTAAAAGTCTCGATGACTCAAGAAATCGTAATGACACGCGACGGGCTGGAGTTTTGAAGACTCTATGACCGCGGGTTCAATCCCGGCCGGGAGTATGGTTTAAAAGTCTCGATTCTTCAAGAATTTATCTCTGCTCCGGTGTTTGTGTTCTCCGTAATGACATCTTGTGATAACATGTTTTTGTGAGAGCTTCCAGGCGTGGGAATGTTTGTGTTACAAAGGCGCATCACTTAGCTAAATTAAGGTGGAAAGTTGCTTAAACAATGAAGGTACAGAGGCAGTGGTTTAAGCTGATGACAATGGTAAGGTATTTGCTAAGTGACTGGAAGGCAGGCAGTGACTGTATGACTGGTTGGCAGGGAGAAATTAATTGGGTGGAAGGAAATGGTAACTAAATTGAGAAATATAAGAAAGGAGGAGCACTGTAGCAGGCCTACTGGTCTTTGCTAGGCAAGTCCACCTGGAACCTATTCGTGTACTTGTCTATTTTTGAAGCTACTCGGGATTTTGCCCCACTCGTCCACAACTTTACCAAAATCAGTACCTTCCTGTGTGTGATGAATGGTTTGAAAAACCGACAAGTTGAAGATTGAGACACTTATGCAGCATATGGGAATCTTTATTCAGGAAACGTTTCGCCACACTGTGGCTTCATCAGTCCAATACAAAGAGGAATGCGTAAGGAGAGGAGGAGAATGAGGTAATCAGTCCCTCAACCTGGAGTCGATGTGTTCAGTCCATCAATCTTGTAGAATGTACAGCATAGGGCCGTAGACGTGGCTTATATACTGTAGTGAGGTGACGTGAAGCAGGTGGAGGCGAGGTCATAGTGGTACCATCCACTAGTCGAAGTAGGTCTTCGTACAAAGGTTGAACAAGTGTTGAAGAATTGAACATCAAAATGGTATACAATACCTGTCGGTATTGTATACCATTTTGATGTTCATGTTGAAGAATTCTTTGTAACAAGATCCCATGATGCTGCAGTGTCCGACAGTTGTGATGAATGGTTTGAAAAACCGACAAGTTGAAGATTGAGACACTTATGCAGCATATGGAAATCTTTATTCAGGAAACGTTTCAGTACCTTCCTATAACCTTTATAAATCTTTCCAACTTGAACCCATTGCCGCGAATTCTGTTTTGGGTAGATATTTTTAGCACGTTATTTATATTCCCTATATTCCTGTCTACCATTTACACACCTCAGTCACACACACCCTAATTTTAAGCCTTTCCACAGTGCAGATTTATTTCCCTCATGGGATAAACTTGAGGGCACTTAAGGCATGAAGGTTGTTTGACTAACTAGGTAGAGTCAGGGAGGTGTGAATATAATATCGGTATACAATACCGACAGGTTGACGAGTGAACATTAAAATGGTACAAAATACCGACAGATTGTTAGGTAAGACACATATGCAACAGTTAGGTATCTTTATTTCGAAACGTTTCGCCTACACAGAAGGCTTCTTCAGTCGAGTACAGAAAAGTTGATAGAAGCAGAAGATACTTGAAGACGATGTAATCAGTCCATCACCCTTGAAGTTTTGAGGTGGTCAGTCCCTCCTGTTGTATATGTGTCTTAACTAACAAGTTGACGAGTAAGACACATGTGCAACAGTTAGATATCTTGTTCAAACGTTTCGCTTACACAGTAGGCTTCTTCAGTCAAATACAGAAGCAGTAGGTGTAGTAGCGAAGCAAAGATGTAATCAGTCCATCAACCTTAGAGAAATAGCATTTGAGGTTGTCAGTCCCTCAGCCTGGAGAAGCGCTCAGCTTCATGATCTGGAACGATATGAAGCTGAAGCATGAGAATGGAGTCTTATCCTGTATTTGACTGAAGACTCCGTTCTCAACCTTCAGCTTCACATTGTTCCAGACCATGAAATTGAACTCTTCTCCAGGCTGAGGGACTGACAACCTCGAAATCTTTTTTTCCAAGGTTGATGGACTGATTACATGATCTTAAAATTGCTACCATGCTTCCTGCCTCTGTATTTGACTGAAGAAGCCTACTGTGTAGGCGATGCCTTTCAACAATGAAGATACCAAACTGTAGCCTATGTATCTTACTCTTCTGCACAGAATACTTCTTCAGTTGAATACAGAGGCGGCGTAAAGGAGGTATAAAGGTGATGTTGGTTTAGAAAGACACGTAAGCAAACACTATAACATATTTATTAGAAAACGTTTCGGTCCTGGGACCTTGATCACTTCTAACATACAGAGGTCCCAGGACCGAAACGTTTTCTAATAAATATGTTATAGTGTTTGCTTACGTGTCTTTCTAAACCAACTTGTCAGTATTTATTACCAAGGTTTATACCAAAGGTGATGTATTTTTTCCATCCTTGACGAAGAAGTAATGAGGAGGTCAGTCCCTCAGCCTGAAGAAGAGGGAGGGAGGTACTACCTAGTGGAGAGGAGGTATTAACTGGTGTATTGAATGGAGGGAGGGAGCTATGGACTGACTTAACTGGTTGAATGACTGAGGTATGGACTGACTTAACGGGTTGAATGACTGAGGTATGGACTGACTTAACGGGTTGAATGACTAAGGTATGGACTGACTTAACGGGTTGAATGACTAAGGTATGGACTGACTTAACGGGTTGAATGACTGAGGTATGGACTGACTTAACGGGTTGAATGACTAAGGTATGGACTGACTTAACGGGTTGAATGACTGAGGTATGGACTGACTTAACGGGTTGAATGACTGAGGTATGGACTGACTTAACGGGTTGAATGACTAAGGTATGGACTGACTTAACGGGTTGAATGACTGAGGTATGGACTGACTTAACGGGTTGAATGACTGAAGTATGGACTGACTTAACGGGTTGAATGACTGAGGTATGGACTGACTTAACGGGTTGAATGACTGAGGTATGGACTGACTTAACGGGTTGAATGACTGAGGTATGGACTGACTTAACGGGTTGAATGACTGAAGTATGGACTGACTTAACGGGTTGACTGCTGGGAGGAGGGAGGGAAGACTAACTGGGTGAGAGAGAGACACTGACTAACTGGGTGAGAGAGAGAGAGAGAGACACTGACTGACTGAGACACTCACTGACTGGGTGAGAGAGACACTCACTGACTGGGTGAGAGACTCACTGACTGGGTGAGAGAGAGACTCACTGACTGGGTGAGAGAGACATTCACTGACTGACTGGGTGAGACACTGACTGGGTGAGAGAGACATTGACTGGGTGAGACACTGACTGGGTGAGACACTGACTGGGTGGGAGAGACTCACTGACTGAGTGAGAGAGACACTCACTGACTGGGTGAGAGACTGACTGGGTGGGAGAGACTCACTGACTGAGTGAGAGAGACACTCACTGACTGGGTGAGAGACTCACTGACTGGGTGAGAGACTCACTGACTGACTGGGTGGACAGAAGGAAGTACATGATGTCGGAATGAGTATGAAAAAAATAAAAAGATATATTGACTGACTAGGAGAGGGAGAGAGAGAGAGAGAGAGAGAGAGAGAGAGAGAGAGAGAGAGAGAGAGAGAGAGAGAGAGAGGGAGGGAGGGAGGGAGGAAGGTAATGACTAACTGGATGGAAGAAATATTGGAACTGGGTGGAGGGGGAACTGTTGAATAATTAAGGTGAAATAACAGAGATATTGATTGGCTGACTGAGTGGAAAGAGTAGTTAGAGAGAATGAATTCCACTTACCCCATTATAAAGTAGAAAAAATTTTAATTTTTATTAATTAGAACCATATATATATATATATATATATATATATATATATATATATATATATATATATATATATATATATATATATATATATATATATATATATATATATAAAACTGCACTAGCCAGGAGTCGAACCCATGCTGTTTTGAACACTAGAAAAAACAATCCTTAACAATGGTGCATCCAGCCAAGCTAGATGTTGTACCCACCATCGAAGGACATACGGTGGTGTGGACGCCTCTGAGCTAATTTCATTCAACTTCCTGTTTGTGTACTAGCTTAACAAGCAGTATATTATATTATTATAGCCACGGAACAAGTGGTATTGATCAATAACAACACTGCACTAGCCAAGGCGTCGAATCCATGCTGTTTTGGCCCGCCTCTTGGTGAGAGATAACGCATGACGCAGTGTTGTTATTGATCACCACTGAGAGTCCTTACTGCTGCTTCCATATTTTGACAACGTGCATTCACTTCTTTATTTTCTACATGTACAAGGTATACAGGTCTAGCTGACATCAATGACATACATATACAAAGACTCTTGTTATGCTGAGTATTTCGGGAAAATTAGGCCAATTTTGTTCAAGGATGCGACCCACACCAGTCGACTAACACCCAGGTACGTTGTTAGGTGAGACACATATGCAACAGTTAGGTATCTTTATTTTGAAATGTTTCGCCTACACAGTAGGCTTCTTCAGTCGAGTACAGAAAAGTTGATAGAAGCAGAAGCAGTCTCTTCTGCTTCTATCAACTTTTCTGTACTCGACTGAAGAAGCCTACTGTGTAGGCGAAACGTTTCGAAATAAAGATACCTAACTGTTGCATATGTGTCTCACCTAACAACCTGTCGGTATTTTATACCATTTTAATATTCACCCAGGTACGTAGACAACCGGTGTAAAGAAACACGCCCAATGTTTCTACCCTCGCTGGGAATCCAACCCAGACCCGAGACGTGTGAAGCGATAGTTTTAGCCACCAGCCACGGGCCACCGTGAAAGTTAAAGAGGTTTATAAAAAATATTATAAATATTTGAGTAAAAATAAATCCCTGATGGCCATCTTTAATTAAAAATGGTTGATTCGGCTCATAAAGTATACTTAGAAAATTTCTGGTATGGCACTTAACTTGTAAAGTTATATCTACTTACAAAATTTCAGTTTTACGTTTTTTCTCCTCGACGTTTGACGTCTAATGGCCGTTATAAACACCTCTCCAGTAAATCCAACTTAATCCTAAATAACTTACTGCAGCTCCTGACTCAATATATTGGACCCAGCCCGGCCGGGTCGCAGCCCTCTCCTCTTAAATGATTTATAATGTATTTATCTCGGGTGACCCGATTTTCCGTTTAGCCGCTGGTGAGATAAAAATCTTGAAGCATTTGGGGGATGTTTAAGATATAGGTACGCACTTAAGCGCATATACGCAAGCATACTCGCGTACGAATATTTGAGAAAGTGTAGCACTTGGCTATTATACTCGAGAAAGTGTAGCACTTGGCCTCTATGCTCGAGAAAGTGTAGCACTTGGCTATTATACTCGAGAAAGTGTAGCACTTGGCCTCTATGCTCGAGAAAGTGTAGCACTTGGCCTCTATGCTCGAGAAAGTGTAGCACTTGGCCTCTATGCTCGAGAAAGTGTAGCACTTGGCCTCTATGTTCGAGAAAGTGTACTACTTGGCCACTCTGCTCGAGAAAGTGCCGCACTTTTCCTCTACACTTAAGTGCAGTACCTAAAAACCAGCTTGAGAAAGTGAGCCGCATCTATGCTTTTTAAAGAGTAAAACTGGTTTCCATGGAAAAGAATACAGTACCTGGTTTCTACGCTCTTAATACAGTACCTGGTTTCTACGCTCTTAATACAGTACCTGGTTTCTACGCTCTTAATACAGTACCTGGTTTCTACGCTCTTAAAAAGAATACAGTACCTGATTTCTACGCTCTTAATACAGTACCTAATTTCTACGCTCTTAATACAGTATCTGGTTTCTACGCTCTTAAAAAGAATACAGTACCTGGTTTCTACGCTCTTAAAAAGAATACAGTACCTGATTTCTACGCTCTTAATACAGTACCTGATTTCTACGCTCTTAATACAGTACCTGATTTCTACGCTCTTAATACAGTATCTGGTTTCTACGCTCTTAAAACAATACAGTACCTGGTTTCTACGCTCTTAAAAAGAATACAGTACCTGATTTCTACGCTCTTAATACAGTACCTGATTTCTACGCTCTTAATACAGTATCTGGTTTCTACGCTCTTAAAACAATACAGTACCTGGTTTCTACGCTCTTAAAAAGCATAGTATATGGCCATGGTATGTTAGTAATTCTCTTTCCAGTGAAAACGGTGGCCCATAAATTCTCATCTTCTGCTTTTGGGGTTTCTGAGGTTATAAATTCCCACAAATTCCTGAGGTGGACGCAGACCTGCGAAGTTACCTTGTTTTCGGAAGTTCTTGTTGACAAATTTGTGACAAAGTGGACGTCCAAAATGTGATGGTGTCTCCCATGGTGGGGGGGTGTCCCCATGGTGCTGGAGTGTCCCCATGGTGCTGGAGTATCCCATGGTGCTGGAGTGTCCCATGGTGCTGGAGTGTCCCATGGTGCTGGAGTGTCCCATGGTGCTGGAGTGCCCCATGGTGCTGGAGTGTCCCATGGTGCTGGAGTGTCCCATGGTGCTGGAGTGTCCCATGGTGCTGGAGTGTCCCATGGTGCTGGAGTGTCCCATGGTGCTGGAGTGTCCCATGGTGCTGGAGTGTCGGATGGTGCTGGAGTGTCCCATGGTGCTGGAGTGTCCCATGGTGCTGGAGTGTCTCATGGTGCTGGAGCGTCCCATGGTGCTGGAGCGTCCCATGGTGTAGGAGTGTCCCATGGTGTGTGTCCCATGGTGTAGGAGTGTCCCATGGTGTAAGAGTGTCCCATGGTGTGGGTGGCCCATAATTTGTACGTACACACGTCCCTGACACTGTCTATACAGGACACGCCAGTGTTGAAAGTTTGAAGGGAGGCAGAAGACGCTTGTGAAAGTAATCGACTCTATTCCAAGAATCGTGGAACAAGTTACATAACACTGATCCAAAGTTACCTGCACATGCCAGCACCTTTATATACCCTACCATTGTAATAGTACACCATTACCACTACTCGTTTTCTACCACCTCTGCCACTTTCACACTAGCTGCTGCTGCTGCTGCTGCTGCTGCTGCTGCTGCTGTGCTGCTGCTGCTGTGCTGCTGCTGCTGCTGCTGCTGCTGCTGCTGCTGCTGCTGCTGTGCTGCTGCTGCTGCTGCTGCATCAGCATCAGCATCATCAGGGATCCCTGATGTCCCTGTCCTGAAGCAGGACAAGTGTTTCCTGACTGACCAATCACGGATGCTTTTGGTCATCTGATCGAAGCCTTCCACTAGCTTACCCATCCATCACTCTGAAAAAGAATTAAGGTATACTTGAAGTATAATTAATTTATTTCATAGATGATAAAGCTATAATTTCAGACGTTAAAAGCTAAGCTTCAGTAGGTAATTTTCCCGAATTTATTGAGCCCTTAAAATAATGACCCACAACTGGAGCTTTCGGTCATCTGTCTAAGGCCTTCCGCTGGCTTACCGGTCCACCCCTTTAATAATTAAGTTTATGATTTTAACCATTAGATAGACTTAATGTCTGAACACATTTTGGTAAAGTGTTCCTATTTACCATAAGTTTTCACAACTGGTCAACTTTTATTAATTAGGTAAAACGACACATGTGCAACTAATGTGACATTGTGGCAACGTTTCGCTCTCCAGGACCTTTATCAAGCTGTTCCGGCTTGGCAAAACTCCTGGAAAGTGACACGTTGCCATAGTCAAATATCACGTTAGTTGTATGTGTGTTCTGTTACCTAACAATTTGTTAGTAATTCTACCATTATTACCAACAACAAGTGAAGGTTCGTGGAGCACTTGACAAGTGCTCACTCTCTCTGCTTAATGTAATAAATATCTTTCTTAAAACTGGTTTTAATGAGGGAGTTTTTGAAAGTCTATCTTGATCGTGCGATGAGGAATCCCTCTGTCCAGGGTAAGACTTCTCTGCAAGACACCAAGAATGGAAGAGGTTATGACACTCACCCAGCGGGGAGCCAACCCTGGGTCACCAAAAAGACAAGACCCGGGACGGCATTATGCCAAGAATCAACCAGGAACAGGAATCTTTTGGTCGACTTTATAATTTCAGCTCTGCTGTCTCCTACATTAAAGGTTGATCTAATTAACAGTGTACGTAGGTGACTTTTTTGCCACTTTTAACCCATAAATGTATAGGGGTATTTTTCAATATTGGATTATTTTTCCTAGATGCTGGTGAGATTGAACTTCTCCCTCCCTTCCTTGGGTCGACTCTTAATGCTTCTTATTTCATATATGCTTCTTAATGAGCACTAAATATTTATGGGTCATACAACGTCTGCGAAAGGAGATTCACGTGCCCTAAGTATCCTGTGGAGAGGGAGCATGGACACAGGTGTAATCCAACAGTCGCGGACGGGCGAACCATTGCCTGGTGAGCCATCGCTGGGTGAACCATCGCTTGGTGAGCCACCGCTTGGTGAACCACCGCTTGGTGAACCACCGCTTGGTGAACCACCGCTTGGTGAACCATCGCTTGGTGAACCATCGCTGGGTGATAGACCGGCAGGCCAGCGACCGCTCCACTCCATAAAGGTGGCAGCAAAGCGATAACTAAGAATTATGTAGACCAATAACTCTAAAGTCCCAGATCATAAAAATCTTTGAAAGAGTTGTAATAAGCATAACAGCAAACCACTTGGATTCTCAACAATTACGCAATCCAGAGCTACATGGGTTGAGAGCAGGTCGCTCCTGACTGGCAACTACTGTACCACTGGAAGGCAAACAGAATGCAGATGTAGTTTACACAGATTTTGCAGATGCCTTTGGCAAGTGCTATCATGCACACAAAATGCGTGCTAAAGGATAACTGGCAAAGTGGGCAGATGGATCTTCAACTTTCTGATCAATCGAACAAAAAGAATAGTGGTAAACAGAGTTAAGTTGGAGGCTGCCACAGTGAAAAATTGTTCCACAAGGCACAGTACCCTCCCCCATCTTGTTCCTCATCCTCATATCAGAAACAGAGATGTAACCCACAACACCGTGTCATCTTTTGAAGACGATACTATAATCTGAACCAGAGTGTCATCCATTAATGACACGGTAAATTTCCAAGCAGATATAAACCAAGTTTTCCAATGGGCAACAGATAACATGATATTCAACGAGAATAAATTTCAATTACTTCGTTATGGGAAAACTGGAGGAAGTAACAGAACTGAGTATACTACAGACTCTAACTACACAATAGAGGGGAAAAGTTTTGTGAAGTAGTCGAGTGTGTTAATGTCAGAGGATCTCACCTTCAAGGATCACAACAGTGTCACTATCACATCTGCGAGGAAAATGATAGGATGAATAATGAGAACTTTCAAAACAAGGAATACCAAGCCAATGATGATCCTTTTTAAATCACTTGTTCTGTCTAGGCTGGAATACTGCTGTACACTAACCCATCCCTTCAGAGCAGGTGAAATCACAGATCTAGAGAATGTACAGAGAACCTTTACTTGCACATATAAGTTCCGTCAAACACCTAATTACTGGGAACGCTTAGAGTCACTTGACCTGTACTTACTGGAACGCAGGTGAGAGATGCATCATAATTTACACTTGGAAAATCCTAGAGGGGCTGGTCCCAAATCTGTGCACAGATATCACTCCCTATGCAAGCAAAAGACTAGGCAGACTGTGCAACTTACCCACCGATGAAAGGCAGGGGCTCCATTAGTTCATTAGCAGTCATGTATTACCCTTGTGGGTTTAATGCTTAGTTTTGTTTATAATAATTAGTACACTGAGAGAAAACACAGTGTTCGGGGCCCAAGACTGTTCATCATCTCCCCACCAGGCATAAGGGGAATTACCAATAGACCCCTGGCTGCCTTCAAGGGGGAGCTCAACAGATACCTAAATCCAGTACCAGACCAGCCGGGCTCTGGTTCGTGAGGAATCAAGAAACCGAGTGGAAGTATTACTACATTTTTCACTGTAGTTAAATTGCATTAGTTCAATCTACACAATGGCCTGTGTTAGGTTTAAAGACAACTCTATCATTTAAATTTACCAGAGCTTGTGGGAGCTGAGAGAGAATTTCAGTATATGGTAAAACCAACGAATTCTCAAGCTTATTTTCTGTGTTACGCTCAGTCTTGTAGACTTTTCTTTTTTTAGTTTTATGAAAAGCTTTGTAAATAAATGTTCGTGGATATTAAATTACATATTTCCTATTACCAAACCTCTTTCTATACATACGTCAATTACAGACTGTCCATTATCGTTTACCCCTGGCACCCAAAACTTACCTATTACGCCCTCTTCAACAGTTTCTTCCCATGTTGTAGTTAGGTTCCCACAACATTTATATTCTAAATTGATTCACAATTCCCTGAACACTCAACATCTTCAAAATTCTCTTCCCTCTACATCCCTCTCTTCAGCAGGTGCATAAACACTTGGTGTTACCTACTTCTCCCATCCCACTCTTATTTTAATCCATACATTTATTTAATTTCCTACACTTATACTCCCTCTCTTCTTTCCCTAACTGATCATTTAGCATTACCACTGCTCCTTCCCTAGCTCTAATTCTCTCAGATATACCTGACCTAATCTCATTTACACTTCTCACTGAAATTCTACAATCCCTTTCAGCTTCATTTCCCTTATAGGCAGGACATCCAGCTTATCATTCATAACAATCACATCAGTTCTTCACATCCGTACTACACCCACGAACATTCAAACAACCCAACTTTCAAAATTTTCCCCTTTGTCCTTTCAGTAATTTATGCAGAGGGTGTTACTACCCCCTTGCTCCAGGCATTTTAATCTTGTACGACACGTATGGTTAACGGAGGAAGAAATCTCACTAACTTTCCCCTGGAAATGAAAAGAAACACCTTAAGAAGAACTATTAAGAGAGTTAAAGAGCGAGTAAACACTTGCATGTCCATCCACAGCTGCGTGTGTAGCGTGAACTAGATGTAAGCAGTAGTAGTAAAATGTGTCTGCCATTTGAATTGTTCATGAGACAGAAAAAAGAGACTCCAGCATTCCAGCAAACTTGTCACTGTTAAAAACATGGGCAAGGTGGTTTAGTCTGGCAAAATCTTGAAAGGTTCGTGAGAGAATAAACTGGTTTAGCTTTCGATATGAAAGAGAAAGCTATCGATTTCCCACAGCTGAATGAGGATGAAAAATAGCCGTCTAATTTTGTATTTACTAATATTAGAGCTATAAGAAAAGGACGGGGGAAGGGGGCTTTTACACGTGAGATATACAACACTGTCAAGGCTAAAATATACGAGTATTTATTCACTGCTGCTGCTTGAATGCTGAATTTTCACGACTATTCCGGATCACATTAGTCGATAAATACCTGCATTTGGTATCTTCTCCCTTCTCATTTAATGCTAAGTTGCATTTAACCTACAACTCTGTTTGGATCTACAGATATATATATGAGCAGACATTTTGTGTAATTAAGCTTAACAAGTCAAAGCTTTTATTTGCAATAACCGATACTTATAATGAACAAAAAAAAACTTATCTAGCAAACATTAGCGTCGTCATCACTAAATACTCTCATAAACAACTTCATATAGAGTATTACATTATATATTCCTTAACTAATATTTTCAATAACATATTTTAAACTATTAAAACTTAATTTTGTTTAAAAAAGCAGAACAAATAAAAATTAATCCAATTTTATATTATTTATTAATCAGAGTGCAGTATGGATTAAGGACAGATACCATCAGACTTGTCTGACTCCCCTCGGCTTCCACCTCCCTAGGGAAGACTGAAGAGGCTCGAGGAGTTGTTACCAGACCTGACCAACACCTTCCCACCACATCATTAGATAAAGCAACTCTCAAAGGAACAATAATAGCCAGAAACATCGACAATTAAATTACTGATGATGTTGCACCTTAACTATATATTTACTACTAGTATATCCGTATTTATATTATTAGTAGTATTAATAATAAAAGAAAAAAATAATGTTGTGATTAAAAATATCTTTTAATATTATCCATAAATTTTGTCCCTATAAATACAAATACGACAGGTATTACTTTTTATTAAGTCCGTCAGCCAAACTATTTGCCCATCCCTGCTCTAGCAAGACTTGAACTACGTATCGTTAGCGCACTAAAAAGCAGAGAGGTTGTCACCCATCTGCCGGATAACACCCACAAACCAATAATGAAACTGACGTACAACCAACAAACTTGGAGAATTACTTGACTGGCTATCAGAGCAGGAACTCGTAGCGTATATAGGCCATCCTCTTATAAGCGGGACGTGCATCGTCAGAGCTAACTAGGCAGCCCAAAGACAGTGCTCTACTTGACTCACGAAATCGTAATGACACGATTGCAAACAAACCATACCACGGGTGGGAATAGAACCCGCGATCAGAGAGTCTGGAGTTTTGAGACTCTCTGATCGCGGGTTCTATCCCCGCCCATGGTATGGTTTTTTACAGTGCTCTAATATGATTACATACCAAAGATGATATCACAGGGAAATTCACCGATAAGCCCTCCAGCAAGCTGACGAATTACACGTGTATAGTATAGTTGGATATTATATTTCGTTACATTCCTCAGACCATCTTTCAGACGAATCGTACGATTAAAACTTAATTTTTGTACACAATGACCTTCCGTACCTTGCGTCACTGTGCTGCAAGCAGCCAGTGTCTATAAAGACAAATGATACACTGTCTTCTCTGATTTTCTCTCTCACATAACCTTCATCCATACCCAGCATACAATTTATAATCCCATCAAGTCACGGAATGGATAGGGTTTGAACCCACGGCAAGCGAGTCCTAAAATCGAAGTTAAATGAATCTTTGTAGATGAATGGTTCAGAGAACCGACACGTTGATAAATTAGACACATGTGCAACTCTTGGGTATCTTTATTGATGGTCTGAACACATCGACTCAAGGTTGAGGGACTGATTACCTCATTCTCCTCCTGTTCTTCAAGATTCTCCTTTGTATGGACTGATGAAGCCACTGTGTGGCGAAACGTTTCCTCAATAAAGATACCCAAGAGTTGCAAATGTGTCTAATTTAAATGAATCTTACTAGAGCCAGCTGCCCCAGTGGTTAACACACTGGCCTGTGAATTTTAAGACTCGTTCGGTGATTTCTTTGCAGTCGTGTACGTACGATTTTGTGAGATATAATCTCATTACCCCTTGTTAAAGGAGATTTTAACTCTGGTGATTTATTCCAGAGTGGGTTACGCTGTGATTCCCACGGTAATTAGTTTGAATGATCTCTAACCTCCCCCCTATCACTGTATATCAAACACCAGTTTTTCTCCACACGTCTGGATTCAAGAGCTTGTGCCTCCTCCTCTTCATGTATTTATCTTGATGCTTCTCCTCAGTAGGCCTAAATTTCAAATAAACGTGACATTACCATTTCCCAAATCTTGTCACTTTTCATTCCTATATTCTTCCTCTTCAACGTCACCAGTGGCAGTGTGAACGTGGTAACTGGTCACTGACGTGCATACCTCTTTCTTTTACACATCGGTTGTGCAGGCCAGGAGCTGTTATCCCACCTTAGTTCATTTTCAAGTCCAGCACTAAGTTATACTACCACCCCCGAGGACGCCACCCACAACAGTCAACTAGCACCCAGGTACCTACTTACTGCTAGGTGAACAGGAGCAGCACGTATAAGGAAACATGCCCAACGTTTCCACCTATGCCGGGGATTGAACCACAGACACTCAAGTGTGAGAATTGAGTGCGCTGCCGACCGAGCCACGTGACACGATGACTTCTATAAACTATTAGATATTTCTCTTTATCAAAACATTTCTGTCTGCAGCTTCTACTACCATCTCCAAGACTTTAGAGAAATATTTCCAGACATGTTTCCTAATGGTCCAGCTAACACACCCGCGCCCTTCGCTGGAAGTGCGCAGCCTGGAATTACAATTTTTACAACTGTCCCATAAACTGCCTCCTGAATTACAAATAAACGAGGCAGCACTAGTTTTACTTAGTACGGACAAGTAAACATTCTGGCAAATTTTTGTATCTACGATCAGCGGTAGATACAAAACTTAAAAACAGACCCAAAAAAGGCAGGAGGCCGTAGGGTCACCAGTGTAATTGGGCAAAACTTTATAATTTCTCAAGGTGAACATTTACCTCTATTTCCACAATCCCTACTTTTCTCTAATCCAAACTAAAACTAGAGCCCACACTACTGAACTTCGTATCTTAACCCGCTGAGAGCCAGCCCACAGTAGACCACCCTCATTATAGCATCATTAAAATGCTCTAAAGCATAAATCCCGCAGCATTTATTTCTCTTATACTTCCACAAAATATGTGCCGAAAGTATTTTAGCCTTCCAGTGGATAAAATATTATACTCCCATGTCGTAAACTAGGCACCCGAGGTCAAAATTCTTATTTTAGCTCTATATTTCTTACCAATGCTATTTGTATATTATTAGAACGTTTGGTCAATAAACCGCTTGAATAGTACCTAGACACACGAAGCTTCTCTCCCTCACCAATCTGGTCTTAGCAAAGAACGTTATAAATTAAACTTCCATTCAATACCTTTGCGATCCAAGACTCAGTTATGGCTATTTTTTTAATCTGGAAAGCTTCCCAGGCAAACATTCTTCATCAAAGGTTTCTTTATATAAAATAGACACGTCAGCACTCTAGTAATTACCAGCTTTTCTCGTTTTGTTCAAATGGAAGGACGACCGCAAGGTCGGGCCGAATATGTAAAACTGGTCAATTAGCAAGAACTCTTTTAAAATTAAGTCCTTTGTGAAATTTTCTCTTATGCGTTTAAAGATATATTTTTTTCATTAATGTTAATGTAAAAAATTTTAATTTTGCACCAAAAGAATCTTAGAAAACTTACCTAACCTTATTATAACAGGAACAATTTATTTTAGCCTAACCCAACTAAATATATTTTAGATTTGTTTACAGTAATTTAATACTAAACAAACACAGTGAAATATATTTTTTTCGTTAGGTTCAGAATGATTTTGGCGAAATTATTGCATACACAAATTTCCACTTGTCCTATATGGCAAGATGAGCGTTGCTATTTAAGCCAAGATCGCAAGTTCTGCCTATTCGGCACGACACACACACACATATACATATATATATATATATATATATATATATATATATATATATATATATATATATATATATATATATATATATATATATATATGTCGTGCCGAATATGTAAAACTGGTCAATTAGCAAGAACTCATTTAAAATGAAGTCCTTTCTAAAATTTTCTCTTATACGTTTAAAGATATATTTTTTTCATTAATGTTAACGTAAAAAAATTTAATTTTGCACCAAGAGAATCTTAGAAAACTTACCTAACCTTATTATAACAAGCGCAATTTATTTTAGCCTAACCCAACTAAATATATTTTAGGTTTGTTTACAGTAATTTAATACTAAACAGACACAGTCAAATGTATTTTTTTCGTTAGGTTCAGAATGATTTTGGCGAAATTATTGCATACACAAATTTTCACTTGTCCTATATGGCAAGATGAGCGTTGCTATTTAAGCCAAGATAGCAAATTCTGCCTATTCGGCACGACATATATATATATATATATCACTGTTGCAATACTTTTATCGACGTGTCTAAAATCTTCACAATGGTTGGTAAACTGTAGAAACTTCAAATATTCAGTTTTGTGTTTTTCACAAGTCAGATCACAGTAGGATTGTTGTGTGAAGTGCAGTAGCCTAGTGACGAATAGGCAAAGCATTGCTGGTAACTACGTTCCTCTGTAACAAGCACATCAATATATAAATAACCATCACATGGAAGAGAGGAGCTTACGACGACGTTTCAGTCTGACTTGGACCATTTTGTAAATGGTCCAAGTCGGACCGAAACGTCGTCGTAAGCTCCTCTTGTATGTGCGGGTTATTTGTGTATTGTTCCAGTCACAGTACTGTGCCTTTTTTGCTATTTTCGCACATCAACGCGCATCCCCACACCATGGTAATACACACACACACACCTGCCAAATTATGCACATTGCATCAACTTTTCCCCCTAACAAGAGCAGTGAGTTTGAAGTCACTCAGAATATGCATTATTAAGTTATCATCGTTGAAGGGTGAACCAGACTAACAAGGCACTCGGAAATTGTTACATAAACACCAGTATTTGAAATTATCCAGTTTCTACCGTGAAAAACAAGGCAAACAGGGCCCTAAACAGGCTAATCAACCCTAACATTTCGCTAAGCAAGACTTGCATTAAGTTTTTAAGTAATGAAGTTTTATTTAGGCTTCGTGTAAATTACATATATATTTTTAGAATAGTCTGGAATTCACAAAGGTGTACAGATATAAGTACATGTATATTATGTGACATTTCTGTCGAGATACTCAACACTTACTTTACAGAAACCAAATTCATAATGTAACTGGCACATTACTACTTACATAATCTAAAAATCAACGTGAATCTTCCTTTGAGAGAAAAAAAAAACCACATCAACACTGAAAGTTTCAAGCTGACCAGAAGAGACATTCTCGAGTTATTACAAAGAATCCAACAAAAATTTCATCTAAATCGACTAAAGCGTTTCATCCATTAGATGAATCAACCATGATTGATTGTAATTAAAAACAAATCATAACACGGACGGGATTAGAACCCGCAGAGTCATAAAACTCCAGACCGACGCGCTAACCACTGGGCCAGCTGGCTACAATTAGAGACAAGCGCTAAACTAGTAGGGGTCAAATAGCACTTAGGTTCGATTCAAGGAAGGAAGGATAAATCCAGTTCCTATTATCAAGAGTCACTCAGCAATATCAAGGCAAAATTATACAATAAAATGTAAGAGAACTACCAATTTTGAGATAAAAAGTAGTTCACTTCAATCTAAAAATCCTTTATAATCATTTGGTAAAAATAGTTATATTGACAAATTATGTACAAAGCTCAGGTCATATAAAAATACTTCCTCTTAAGAAACAAAAAGCCTAAGAGTTTGAAGACTATCAGGAGAGGCATTCTCTAGTCGTTACATAGAAACCAATTTTTTTTTATTTAGAAATGGCAATTTAAAATTTACGTACCTCAAAGTGTAAGCCAAGCTTTTTTTTCATAAACTCTATCACTGAAAGCTTGAAGTCTATCAGAAAATACAGTAAATGATCTGAATCCAACGATACCAATTGTGGAAAATACTGTATATATTTTCCAGAAATTCAGTATTTATATGTAAATAGATGGCCATACTGTATTTAATAATATTTATGTCATAGAACACGGAAAGCCTGCGTCTGCGCAGACGAGACACTCGCCATCTTGGTTTTGAATTGGATACAACGTTAATATAATGGGAAGAATTTTTCATGCTCTAGAGGTTAAAATTGGATTGACACCTCTCAAATAGGAGGCGAAATTGTTGGACATGCATTCCTGCATAACTTGAGATATCAGACGACTAGACAAGACAGCTCCAGGAACCTCAGATAAGCTCTCTAGATTTGTGTATAATTCTGGCCAGTGTTTTCATAAATTTAGTTAGTGAGGTTTTTCTGAGTATGATACAACTTAATATCCAGTCAAATTGGTGAGTGATATTAAGATATATTTTCCTTCTGTTATGTATATGTGAATTTATATATAATCATTTTTTAATATACAGTCCACAAATTTATATATTTACCAGAATTCCTGGTGTATGTATATTTCATTTAATTAATAGGTCCAGAGTAACTTGTGGTTATGACAGTGGTAGGTATCGAAGGGGGACATTTTTTGCGACCTAGGTGTCCCAAATTCCTACTTGTCTATGTAACATTGATAAATAATAATTATCTTTATCATTTACTGTTATGTACATAATTAGTTACATTCAGATAAATGCAATTTTCCACACCTATTTTCTTTTACAATATCATTAAAATTTTGCAATTACACCTAAATATCCTTATAAGGTGTCTTTATTCTTTAGGAAAGTATTAACATTAATATTTTGATAAGACGAGGCATTATTTTCGTGTTTGAAAATCAATATCACTCATGTCACCATTTTGGAAGACTCCGGGAGGAGGACTACCAACCTCTCTACCATTGTTAGTAACTTGTTCAGTGTACTTATTTTTATGGGATTACCTCACAAGGACATTATTGAGGACATAAGCTTTCTTATGGGTTGTTTCAGGATGTTCCTGCTCAGATATCTTCTTGTTTAGAGCCTGACTTTAATTCTCGACGTTACCTGTGCACTGACAGTCGAGGCACATTTTAGTTACATTGTTTAGCATTGCAATTGGGTTTGGGATCTTTGTATGTCCGCCTTAAGGTGCTTGATGGTCACTAGTCTTTTGCGTCATTTCATTTATAGATTCGTCAGGACTCGGCCTGACACGAGTTTTGATTTGGCAACAATCCTTTAGGGGCTCATGGAGGAGCATCGAAGTGATAGACGTTCTGTAATGCAGTAGGTTGACTATGACAAGTGATTCCCGAAAAGCCGCCATCATGACTCACGAAATCTTAATAACATGTATAACAGTGGCTGTGGCTAACACACTGGGCTGGGTTCAAACCTCATCCGTTCCCTGGTTTGACTCCCGACGGTGTGGCGTGGTAGTATTCGTGTTGAGTTGGGTTCGGATGAGTGAAGTTGGGTAGCAATATCACAAACTTAGTAGTCTTTTATGTTATATTGGGGGAATAAAGTGGAGCCTAACCTTGCTCACGTATACCCCGAAGCCTGACCTGGATAATACTGACTCACCATGGGCAGCCGGGCGACGTGTCATGTGATAGTAACGGTCAGAGAGGCCCAATATGGGTGAACACTAGAGTACAGGCTGGAGTACATATTACAAACAGTCGGTGTGGGGTGCAGTAAAGCCTGTGACCTGTTTAGCATGTCTTGATTAATATCTTTAGCAGTTACAGCAGGATATTCAGGGTCGTAGTTGCACTGACGTGGCCACTATATCTCGACTTGCCAAGCGCTCTACCTGAGAGAACCAGCTCAGGAGAGGATAGGAGTGAACACGCGTAGCCGCCTTGACAAATCACTACTGCAGTGACTTTCTTGGTAGCGTTAGCTGTATCAGATGCAACATTCTTCTTTGGGGAATTTCCAGCCACAATTCCCGCCCTCATGGGATGGCTTGCAGGGAGAAGTTGGGCACATGTGCAGTGGGGTAGCAGTTAGCATCGAAGAGATCGACAGTAGCTATGATGTTTAAGTTCGGAGATGTTCTCTGGTGTGAGTATTTCTAAGGCCACAGCTAGTGTGACACCCACCCCGCCCCAACGGTTCGTAGGGTGTAGTGAATATGGTGGTGCAGGAGATAATGTCGTAGCTCTGGTGATGAAGTTTCGATGTTCGCGTAACAGGGAGCACTCCACTCCCAAGAAAATGGTTCCACTGGAGTCATCCCCGGCTTTGAGCCACGACCCGAGTGCCGGGGCCACTCAGAATCTCGCTGGATGTCATCTCTCCTTTACTGCTCGGCAATGAATGAATCAAACTCTCAGGTAAGATCCCGTTGGGGGTAATCCTTGAAGAGAGGACAGACGAAGAAAAGCTAAGAGAGTAATGTCTTCAGGCGGAGAGAGAGAAACGGGGTTAGACCCAGCTGTAGAGCGCTGAATGGCGATGTGCGGTCCAATGAAGTGCTTTTGTTGTTGACTGATCGATGGGCAAGGCGCCTAACACAGCCACTCAGCAGCTATCTTATTGGCTGAACCAATCTTTGTTGCACATTCAAACCGCGGCACCCGCCAAAACCCAATTTTCTTATTGGTTGACAAACTTAATAAAGCAATCAGTCGTAGTCGCATTCGCAATAATAATGGTAATTTTATGATATTTGCACCGTCGTATGCCCAATACCACTTAAGCTATTTTTTTTTAAATATAATAACGTAATTTTTTGTTTACAACAGGAATGAGATGGTGGTTTAGGAGGATGCGAGTGAAGGCGGACATGATGATGCGCGGGGCGTGGTGGATCAGCCTCGTGGCTTCTTTCTTTCTCCTGGTTACCTATATCAACCTAACCAGTTACAACCCCTCAGGATATACGATACTTGAGCAGCTTCCACAAACTCAGACGCCACATACGAACAGTCGAAACGTAAGCCTTGTCGTCTGATGTATTCTTAGTCTGACGATAGGAAATTGTATCTTTCAAATCACAGGAAACCGTTAAATCTATATTTTTGAATGAATTGATTTGTATGTCACTTGGACGATTAGGCCTGTGACTTTGATGCATGACTGAAGCAGGTGTGTGATTCAGGCAAGTGAGTATGTAAAACAGGTATGTAACTATGAAGCAGTTATGGGTAGTTTTGAGACAAGTGTTCGTGGATGATCTGTTTACCTGCTTCAGCTCACACACTGAGAGATTGGGAATTTGATTCCCAGACGAGTGGAAACGGTAGACATGTTTTCCTTGATCTTCTGCAACTGTTCACCTAGGACAGTGGTTCTCGACTGGTGGTCCATGAAGACTGGTGGTCACAAGAGCATTGTGAGCAGACACCGCCGACCAGCTGGTATTTCCGTACCTTTCCTGTGCAATATCTTTGATTCGCCAGCAGAATATCAGTGTCTGGCACTTAGCGTCACTGTAGGTGCCAGTGTCACACTGACCTGGTATCATTCTCCCACTGTTGTTGAGCAGGTGTAATATGGTTTGTTTTCATTATAGTTTACACTGTAGAGACTTAGTCATTGTTGCTTTCTGCAGTACAGTTTATTCTCTATTCTCATTCACGAACATTAATCACATATTTATCATACACGAACAACCCGCACATAGGAGAAAGAAGCTTACGACATTTCCGTCAGACTTGAACCATTTATAAAGTCACACTAACACAAAAGAGCAAGCAAACAAAAGCAAACAAGTTTAGGTAAGATCCCAATGGGATGAGCGGGGAAGACGGGACAGATGAAGAATAGCTCTGGAGAGGAGTGTTCTTAGTAAGAGAAATAGAGCCAGGGCTTAACCCAGCAGCTAAGGCGATCGTGGGGCAGACTTGAGAACAGGAATAGCAGGGACTGTTGCATTGAACTTGTTGTAGTTGAAGTCTTGAATCTTGAGTAGCTGGCAGCAGGCTAGGTCACATCAGAGGGTAGAACACATATGGGAGTTATAGGAGTAACTGAGGAGGCAGGTTAGCAATGGAGCCATTTTCAAACTTTTTGAAGCTGCTTCTAGATAGGTGGTATAATTTAGCCTTGTTGCTGAAGGTGAAACGTAGAGGCTTGATGAACTCAAGAACTTGGGTGAGTGTGAAGTGAAGGGGTGATTCACATGCATACTTGACTGTTCCAGCACCGAGGCTTTTGTAGAGTTCAGTACAGGTCATGGTGTCAGTATTTGAAGGAGAAGTGTAAAAGGTAAGGTTTTCCCATGAGGGTTTACTGGAGTCGTCGTTATCTTCCTCTTCTGGAGTGGATTCACTGGGAGAATCTACAATGGTGGTAGCAGGTGACTGAGGTTCGACAGGAGCAGCTGTGAGGTGTAATGGTTGTGTAACAGCAGGCTGGGAGAGGTGGGAGGCGGTGGTTGAGGCAACTTGAAGATTGAGACACTTATGCAGCATATGGGAATCTTTATTCAGGAAACGTTTCGCCACACAGTGGCTTCATCAGTCCAATACAAAGAGGAAGGCGTAAGGAGAGGAGGAGAAGGAGGTAATCAGTCCCTCAACCTTGAGTCGATGTGTTCAGTCCATCAATCTTGTAGAATGTACAGCATAGGGCCGTAGACGTGGCTTATATACTGTAGTGAGGTGACGACTAGTGGATGGTACCACTATGACCCCGCCTCCATCTGCTTCACGTCACCTCACTACAGTATATAAGCCACGTCTACGGCCCTATGCTGTACATTCTACAAGATTGATGGACTGAACACATCGACTCCAGGTTGAGGGACTGATTACCTCCTTCTCCTCCTCTCCTTACGCCTTCCTCTTTGTATTGGACTGATGAAGCCACTGTGTGGCGAAACGTTTCCTGAATAAAGATTCCCATATGCTGCATAAGTGTCTCAATCTTCAACTTGTCGGTTTTTCAAACCATTCATCACAACTGTCAGACACTGCAGCATCATGGGATCTTGTTACAAAGAATTCTTCAACACTTGTTCAACCTTTGGACGAAGACCTACTTCGACTAGTGGATGGTACCACTATGACTCCGCCTCCATCTGCTTCACGTCACCTCACTACAGTATATAAGCCACGTCTACGGCCCTATGCTGTACATTCTACAAGATTGATGGACTGAACACATCGACTCCAGGTTGAGGGACTGATTACCTCCTTCTCCTCCTCTCCTTACGCCTTCCTCTTTGTATTGGACTGATGAAGCCACTGTGTGGCGAAACGTTTCCTGAATAAAGATTCCCATATGCTGCATAAGTGTCTCAATCTTCAACTTGTCGGTTTTTCAAACCATTCATCACAACTGTCAGACACTGCAGCATCATGGGATCTTGTTACAAAGAATTCTTCAACACTTGTTCAACCTTTGGACGAAGACCTACTTCGACTAGTGGATGGTACCACTATGACCCCGCCTCCATCTGCTTCACGTCACCTCACTACAGTATATAAGCCACGTCTACGGCCCTATGCTGTACATTCTACAAGATTGATGGACTGAACACATCGACTCCAGGTTGAGGGACTGATTACCTCCTTCTCCTCCTCTCCTTACGCCTTCCTCTTTGTATTGGACTGATGAAGCCACTGTGTGGCGAAACGTTTCCTGAATAAAGATTCCCATATGCTGCATAAGTGTCTCAATCTTCAACTTGTCGGTTTTTCAAACCATTCATCACAACTGTCAGACACTGCAGCATCATGGGATCTTGTTACAAAGAATTCTTCAACACTTGTTCAACCTTTGGACGAAGACCTACTTCGACTAGTGGATGGTACCACTATGACCCCGCCTCCATCTGCTTCACGTCACCTCACTACAGTATATAAGCCACGTCTACGGCCCTATGCTGTACATTCTACAAGATTGATGGACTGAACACATCGACTCCAGGTTGAGGGACTGATTACCTCCTTCTCCTCCTCTCCTTACGCCTTCCTCTTTGTATTGGACTGATGAAGCCACTGTGTGGCGAAACGTTTCCTGAATAAAGATTCCCATATGCTGCATAAGTGTCTCAATCTTCAACTTGTCGGTTTTTCAAACCATTCATCACAGTTGAGGCAACTTGATCAACGTTGTCAGCGGTGGAAGTGGTTATAGAAGTTACAGGAGCAGTTGCTTGGGCAGGAGACAGGTCTGTAGGTGCAGTAAAGTTCAGGACGTTGGGAAGGATCTTGAGGATGTCTTCTGAAGGTGTGGATTCCGGAAAATTGAAGGCAGGCATGTTGTTCAGACGGAATAGTTCGTTAATAGTGGTGTTGAAAGTGCCGGGGCTTGCTGCGTTTGCAAGGTGTGCATACACCATGCAGTACAGCACCTTGGAAGGAGCACCGTCGGGGAGTGGAGAGAGGGAGTTGCTGGGCGATGGTGCCTGTAGATTAGCGTGTAGAGTCTTGATGGCGTCGGTTTGTGGTTTGGTTATTGCAGCATATGTCTGTGAATTGGAGGTTTTCTTCAGAACTTTAGTTTTCTTCGATATGATTTCTTTCCTGAGTGGGCACTTAGCTGCAAGGGTATGATGATTACCCTTGCAGTTAAGACATGTTGGTGTTGTAGTAATGGTGCAGGATCTGAAATCGTGTCCATCATTCCCACATTTTGAACAAAACTTCTTATTCTTGATGGGGTAGTCCTTGGTGGTGTGATTATAGGAGTAGCAGGTCCAGCAGTGGGAGATGTATGTGAAACGTTCTAGTTCTATATGACTTGGGTGAATGTGGTAATATGAGATGGCCAGACCGTCAGAGAGAGCTTGTAGATGAATGGTTCAGAGAACCGACATGTTGATAAATTAGACACATGTGCAACTCTTGGGTATCTTTTTTGAGGAAACGTTTCGCCACACAGTGGCTTCATCAGTCCATACAAAGGAGAATCTTGAACAACAGGAGGAGAATGAGGTAATCAGTCCCTCAACCTTGAGTCGATGTGGTCAGTCCATCAATCTTGAATAGAATACGGCATACGTGCTGAGAAGGAGCTTATAAACCGTTGGCAGGAGAGGTGCAGCAGTCATAGGTCGCGTAACATTTGTTCAATGTTGAAGTAGGTCGTGCCCAAGAATTAGGCAAGCGAAGAATTCCCAAGTATTAAGATCCCAAGAAGTTGCAGTGTCTGACAGTATCAACATGTCGGTTCTCTGAACCATTCATCTACAAACCTGTCAGACACTGCAACTTCTTGGGATCTTAATACTTGGGAATTCTTCGCTTGCCTAATTCTTGGGCACGACCTACTTCAACATTGAACAAATGTTACACGACCTATGACTGCTGCACCTCTCCTGCCAACGGTTTATAAGCTCCTTCTCAGCACGTATGCCGTATTCTATTCAAGATTGATGGACTGACCACATCGACTCAAGGTTGAGGGACTGATTACCTCATTCTCCTCCTGTTGTTCAAGATTCTCCTTTGTATGGACTGATGAAGCCACTGTGTGGCGAAACGTTTCCTCAAAAAAGATACCCAAGAGTTGCACATGTGTCTAATTTATCAACATGTCGGTTCTCTGAACCATTCATCTACAAACCTGTCAGACACTGCAACTTCTTGGGATCTTAATACTTGGGAATTCTTCGCTTGCCTAATTCTTGGGCACGACCTACTTCAACATTGAACAAATGTTACGCGACCTATGACTGCTGCACCTCTCCTGCCAACGGTTTATAAGCTCCTTCTCAGCACGTATGCCGTATTCTATTCAAGATTGATGGACTGACCACATCGACTCAAGGTTGAGGGACTGATTACCTCATTCTCCTCCTGTTGTTCAAGATTCTCCTTTGTATGGACTGATGAAGCCACTGTGTGGCGAAACGTTTCCTCAAAAAAGATACCCAAGAGTTGCACATGTGTCTAATTTATCAGAGAGAGCTTGGGCAGCCATGGAGATGTCTGAGAATGTAATCTTTAGCATTGATGTGGCGTTGGGGATCTTTGAGATGCTGTCTACCGAGGCCCAGGTGTTTTGTTCCTCAATAGATGTCTTCAGTGCTTCAGTAGAGAGAGAGGTGACGATATCTGGAGTTTATCTGGAGAGAGTTCCGGGGGTCAACACCCCCGCGGCCCGGTCTGTGACCACGCCTCCTTAGGTCAGTGTCCCAGGATGCGACCCACACCAGTCGACTAACACCCAGGTACCCATTTTTCTGATGGGGAACATAGACAACAGGTGGAAAGAAACACGTCCAATGTTTCTACTCTGGCTGGGAATCGAACCCAGGCCCTCACCGTGTGAAGCGAGAGCGTTAACCACCAGGCCACCAGAGACTCCATCAGCTGACCAACAAAACAAAGCTGTGTAAACTTGTCTTTAAGTAACGTGTTTAGAGAACTGCCGTAAATCTTGCTTCACTAGTGATCTCAAAGGAAGTTGAAAATACTTAAAAAATACGTTTTAAGTATTTGGGTTTAAGCTTATGATTAACGGTGGTGTCTCTCTAATGAAACGAGCAGTAGTCCGCCATCATGTTGGCACTAACAGTGGGTCCTTCCCAAAGAGATGGGTTAGTTGTAGTAGTAGTTGTCGTAGTCGTGAAGGTTATGTACATGTCCTCAGAAATAAGATTCCATGATGTTGCAGTGTCTGACAAGTTGTGTACGAATGGTATATAATACCGACAAGATGAGAGTAAGACACATGTGCAACATCTGGGTATCTTTATTGTAGACGTTTCGCCATCCAGTGGCTTTATCAATACAAATTCTAGGACATAACTTGAAGACAGTACATAACCTTCACGACTACGACAACTACTACTACAACTAACCCATCTCTTTGGGAAGGACCTACTTCCACTGGGGAATCCCGCCTACCAGTGAATTTGCCCTCGTCTGCTTCACCTGACGTTACTATATAAGCGCAAGGATTCTTTCTTCTGCTTCAGAATCTCCACGACTATGGTGCTGTTCGCACCTACTCCTAGGTTGAGGGACTGATTACCTCATCTTCTGTACATAGTTCTACTGTCTTCAAGTTATGTCCTAGAATTTGTATCGATAAAGCCACTGGATGGCGAAACGTCTACAATAAAGATACCCAGATGTTGAACATGTGTCTTACTCTCACTAACAGTGGTCTCTCTCTGATGAAACCAACAGTGGTCTCTCTCATGAAACCAATGGTAGTCCACCATCATGTTGGTACTAACAGTGGTCTCTCTCATGAAACCAATGGTAGTCCACCATCATGTTGGCACTAACAGTGGTGTCTCTCTGAAGAAACCAACAGTAGTCCACCATCATGTTGGCACTAACAGTGGTCTCTCTCATGAAACCAATGGTAGTCCACCATCATGTTGGCACTAACAGTGGTGTGTCTCTGAAGAAACCAACAGTAGTCCACCATGTTGGCACTAACAGTGGTCTCTGATGAAACCAACAGTAGTCCACCATCATGTTAAGAACATAAGAATGTAGGAACACTGCAGAAGGCCTACTGGCCCATACGAGGCAGGTCCTTATCAAAACGACATCTACTTAAAGCTACTCAAGAAATAACTCCGGTACCCCTTGACACCAATCAAACCCAGCCCCTCCCACTCATATATTTGTCCAGTCTCTTCTTAAAGCTACCCAAGGTCCTAACCTCTATCACCCCACTGGGAAGACTGTTCCACGCATCTACAACTCTGTTAGAAAACCAGTACTTACCTATGTCCTTTCTAAATCTAAATTTATCCAACTTAAATCCATTATTCCTGGTTCTTACCTGGTTCGACACCCTCAGTACTTTATTAATGTCTCCCTTGTTTATGCCCGTCATGAACATTAAAGTGGTATAAAATACCGACAGGTTGGTAGGTAAGACACATAGGCAACAGTTAGGCAACTTTATTCCGAAACGTTTCGGGATAATGAGGAAATGGTATGGTGATACTATTAGGACTGAAGAAGCCACTCGTGGCGAAACGTTTCCTTTAATAAATGTCCTGAACTGTACATAAGTGTCTTTTTCCACACACGTTTCGGGATAAAGTTGCCTAACTGTTGCCTATGTGTCTTACCTACCATGCCCGTCATCCACTTATACACTTCAATGATATCTCCCCTCATTCTACGCCTCTCCAGAGAGTGGAGATTTAAGGCTTTAAGTCTATCTTCATACGGGAGGTTCCTTACACAGTAAATCATTTTAGTCATTCTTCTCTGTATGTTCTCTAATGAGTCTATGTCCATCCTGTAGTAAGGGGACCAAAACTGAGCAGCATAATCTAAATGAGGCCTCACTAGTGATGTATAGAGCTGTAAAATAACTTTTGGACTTCTGTTACTTATACTTCTTGAGATAAATCCAAGTAATCTGTTGGCCTTGTTGCGCACACTGAGGCACTGCTGTCTTGGCTTTAGATTTCTGCTTACCATGACTCCCAAGTCTTTTTCGCATTCTGTATGACCAAGCTCTACTTCACCTAGATTATAGCTTCGAGGGTTATTTTCATTACCAAGGGCAAGTACCTTACACTTATCCACATTAAACTTCATCTGCCATTTCTCAGACCAAGACATTAATTTGTTCAAATCGTCCTGGAGTTCATTGATATCCTCCTCAGAGTGAATTATACGGCCTATCTTTGTATCATCAGCAAACTTACTCATGTCACTAGTAATCCCTTCATCAAGGTCATTAATGTAAATTATGAACAAGAGAGGGCCTAAAACTGATCCTTGTGGAACGCCACTAGCGACTAATCCCCATTCAGATTTCACTCCATTAATGGTAACTCTCTGCTTTCTATTGGTAAGCCATGCCTCAATCCATGCTAGAACTTTACCTCCTATACCATGAGCTGCCACTTTTCTTAAGAGTCTCTTGTGAGGTACTCTGTCGAAGGCTTTACTAAAATCCAAGTAAACAATATCATATTGTTTCATTCTATGGAACAATGCTCTTCTCCAGACTGAGGGACTGACCACCTCAAAACTTTAAGGGTGATGGACTGATTACATCGTCTTCAAGTATCTTCTGCTTCTATCAACTTTTCTGTACTCGACTGAAGAAGCCTACTGTGTAGGCGAAACGTTTCGAAATAAAGATACCTAACTGTTGCATATGTGTCTTACCTAACAAACAATATCATATTCCTTATCACTGTCAACTGCCTCAAATGTTCTATTGAAGAATGTCAGTAAGTTTGTCAGGCAGGAACGACCTCTCGTGAATCCATGCTGAGATTCATTTATCAAGTTATGCTCTTCAAGGTGACTTCTGATAATGTCAGCTATAATTGATTCTAATAACTTGCCCACTATAGATGTCAGGCTTATTGGACGGTAATTTGAAGGAGTGGACTTATCCCCTGATTTGAATATAGGAACCACATTAGCCATCTTCCACATCTCTGGCACAACACTGGTAAGGACGGACGCATTGAATACACTCGTTAATGGCTGACTAAGCTCCATCTTGCATTCCTTAAGTACCCATGAAAACAACTCATCGGGTCCCGGGGACTTATTTTGTTTCAGTTTGTCTATCTGTTTAATAACCATGTCCCTCGTGACAGTAATATTAGTTAACTTAAATTCATCAGGAACTAAATAATTGTTAATTACTGGAATCTCATTTACATCTTCCTGTGTAAAAACTGACAAAAAATAGTCATTAAATAAGGAACACATTTCCAGTTCATTATCCGTCAGCTGTCCATTCCCAGATTTCAGAGGTCCTACTTTTTCCTTCACCTTCGTCCTATACACTTGAAAGAACCCCTTTGGATTAGTCTTTGATTCATTAGCGACTCTAATTTCATAGTCACGTTTAGCCTTTCTAATCGCCTTTTTTACTTCTCTTTTAAGCTGAACATATTGGTCAGTAAGGTTAACCTCTCCTCTTCTGATGCGCCTATAAATTCCCCTTTTCTCCCCTAATAGATGCTTTAGCCTCCTGTTAACCCATTTGGGATCGTTATTATTAGACCTAATTTCTCTCTGGGGAATGTATATACTCTGGGCTCTGTGTACATTATTAAGAAAACAATCATAAAAGCAGATCCCTTCATATTCATAAGTATGATTATCGTCAATAAAATCATTAGCTAGATAACCCCAATCAAGATTAGACAGATGTTCCCTAAGTCCATTATAATCGGCAGAACGAAAATCGGGGATTTTTACTGTATTATCATTATTCTTGCATTCCCAATTAATGCTAAAGGTAATGGATTTGTGATCACTTGCGCCAAGCTCTTCAGTGATCTCCAGATTATTCACGAGTGTTTCCTTATTTGACAAGACTAGGTCTAGCAAATTATTACCCCTGGTAGGTTCAGTTACACTCTGTTTCAGAAAACAGTCCTGAACTGTTTCCATGAAGTCACTGGACTCTAGATTACCTGTCAAAGAATTCCAGTCAATTTGGCTAAAGTTTAAAGTCCTCTACTATGACTACGTTACTGTGTCCAGAAGCCCTAACAATTTCGTCCCAAAGAAGTCTCCCTCTATCGTGATCCAAGCCTGGAGGTCGGTATATTACACCTAGAATTAGTTTTTCTTGACCCTCCACGAACTCTACCCAAACAGACTCTGTTACTGCTCCATCTATTTTTATACCTGTTTTTATGCAACAATTAATATTTTCTCGAACATACAATGCAACTCCTCCCCCCTTCCCATTACATCTATCCACATTGAATAACTTAAATCCCTGAATATTACACTCAGCAGTCATATCCCGACTCTTTAAATCATACCACGTTTCAGTTAATGCAATGATATCAAAGTTCCCAGCACATGCTACCAAAGGTAGTTCATTAATTTTATTTCTTGCACTTCGACTGTTAGCATAAAATACCATCATATGTTTTTTCTTCTGCACATTTTTCCTATTCATCTTTGTTTTTACACAATTTCTGAAATTATCATTACCCAGAGTTACTCCATGACAGTTACTATTAAGATTCTTAATATCAGAGCATAAGTCAATATATCCATACTCATTATTAATCATTTCTAAACCCATACCTCTAACTAATCCTAGTTTAAAGTCCTAACAACCCCCTCAACTGAGTTAGCAAGAAAACCCACACCTGCCCTGGATAAGTGAACCCCATCCCTGGCATACATGTCATTTCGGCCATAGAAGTTGTCCCAATTGTCAATGAATGATAGTGCATTATCCTTACAGTGTTTATCCAGCCAACAATTAATACCAATTGCTCTGGACAACCATTCATTACCAACACCTCTTCTTGGCAAAATACCACATATAACAGGGCGCCCCCCCTTCTTCCTAATCATGTCTATAGCTGTCCTGAACTTTCTAACTAAATCCTCACTTCTACGCTTGCCTACATCATTGCCTCCAGCACTGAGGCAAATAATAGGATTGATCCCATTACCGTTCATGATGTTGTCAAGCCGGCTAACAATGTCCTCCATCCCAGCCCCAGGAAAGCATACCCTTTGTCTCCTACTCCTGTCCTTCAAGCAGAATGCCCTATCCATGTATCTAACCTGGCTATCCCCAACAACAACAATATTCTTACCTTCCTTGTTGTTGTTCGTCGTGACGATCCCAGTAGTAGACTCACATTCGTCGGGTAGCACCGAGAATGCGTTGGAGGTTTCCACGGGAGTTTCCACAGCAGTCTCTTTCTTCTTCATCGTTTCTGGCTTTCCATTCGTCTTCTTGAACGTCAACTTTGTCGTCCCCTGCTGTCCAGCCACTGACCACGATCCCTTCTTGACCTGAGGACTCGAAACAGGAGGACTACTACGAATCCTCTTGTTTTCCTCCGTCAATCGCCGTATCTCCATCTTCGCTGCCCTCAATTCTTCCTTAAGTTGCTGGTAAAGTTGCTCGATGGAGGGCATCTTGGTTCAGTCCACGGGAGCAAACAAGACACTTCTTCACAGAGTTAAGTACAGGTCAGCACTCAAAGTACAGGTTGGCACTAACAGTGGTCTCTCTCTGAAGAAACCAACAGTAGTCCACCATCATGTTGGTACTAAGAGTGGTGTCTCTCTGATGAAACCAACAGTAGTCCATGTTGGTACTAACAGTGGTGTCTCTGAAGAAGCCAACAGTAGTCCACCATCATGTTGGTACTAACAGTGGTGTCTCTCTGATGAAACCAACAGTAGTCCATGTTGGCACTAACAGTGGTCTCTCTCTGAAGAAGCCAACAGTAGTCCACCATCATGTTGGTACTAACAGTGGTGTCTCTCTGAAGAAACCAATGGTAGTCCACCATCATGCTGGGACTGAAACGCCCATCATAATGTACCTCCATTGTACTAATATCCTGATGAAAACTTCCACTACGCTCATAACTAACCACACCAAGACTGGATGGAAAGAAGTTCAGGTGTGAATGAAGAAACTGCTTTTTCAGGGACATAGGTCAGCCCAGTGTACTATGTATAACTGTCCGTTGTGTGCCTTTCTAGGAAGTTCTGGACAACCTGCTGGAAAGCTTCACATGCAGCCTACTTCAGTGGGGTCAGTGTTGATAGGAAGACTGTCGGATAACAGTTCAAGTGTTTGTTCCCCAACAAACACTCCGGCCATGTGTTTTGTGTCATTTAAAACTATTTTTTTCATTAAGATAAAGAAACTCTGCAGCTTCACCATCCATAACCTTTCCATTAAACCTAATTTTTTTATGCAGTGATGGAAGAAATATTTTTGGAAGATGCACCAGTGTTGTGTGTTGAATTTTCCTAGGAAAAAAAACCTTTCTGTGCTGGCCATTCCTGGATCGTCCCTGCTTGTGCTGAGAGATTTGGGTAAATCCCGCCATGATTGGGATTTACCCAAATCTCTCAGCACAAGCAGTCAGTTTTCCTTTGTCACTTGAATCATCTTATATTCGTGAAACTGGATTTTCATGTTTGTTGCACATGCAATCCAAACAGATGAATCGGCTTTCAGTGGAAAGCCGTACTAGTTGTGTATTATTAAGTGACACTCCAAACACGAAAAACTTGTCAGTGGAAGGAAAAAACAAATCTGTAAGAAATAAATTTTACAGTATGATGTCAGGTATCTACTCTGTTAAATCTATATTAAAAAAAAGGTGGTGGTCCACGACTTTTTTTTTTTTTTAATTAGGCTGATCCGTGGACCGAGACGAGTTAAGCACCACTGACCCAGCCGTAAGTAGATGCTTGTCAAAACCGGGTGATACCCGGCTGGTACGGGTTGCTTCCTGGGGAAGAGGCTTAAAAGGACCCCAACAGAAACAAGCCATACACAAAAAAAAAAAAAAAACACACATAAAAGAGAGAAGCTTACGACGTTTCGGTCCGACTTGGACCATTTACAAAGTCATTTACAAGTCGGACCGAAATGTCGTCGTAAGCTTCTCTCTTTTATGTGCGGGTTTTTTTTTGTGTATCGTTCCATTTTGTATTCGTCTATTTGTTATTTTGCTATTAATAATAATAGTTGGTTGGTTGTGTACCAATTTTCTTTAATGAATGTCCCGTATAAATGATTAATATTTTCAATACTTGAAGAACACACTTCTTATTGATCGCAGTCAGGGTGTCAGCTATAAATTATTATTTCAACGATCGCTAAATACGAATTGGTCATTCTACTTTCATAGTGTTCTATCTTACTTTTAGTCTACGTGTAGCTTACTAAAAGGCTTTTGCTCCCGATGCTCAAGTTATAGTGTATTGTCACTCTTGCTGTGTATAGGTCAGGGAAGTTCCTCAACCTGTACTCCCTGGAACGCAGGCGAGAGAGATACATGATTATATACACTTGGAAAATCCTAGAGGGAATAGTACCAAACTTGCACACTAAAATCACTTCTTATGAAAGCAGAAGGCTCGGCAGACGATGCAACATCCCTCCCCCAATGAAAAGCAGGGGCGCCATTAGCACAATAAGAGACAACACAGTAAATGTCAGGGGCCCAAGACTGTTCAACTGCCTTAAGTATACATAAGGGGGATTATCAATAGACCCTTAGCTGTCTTCAAGATGGCGCTGGACAGGCACCTAAAGTCAGTACCTGACCAGCCGGAGCTGTGGTTCGTAGGTCGGGTTGCGTGCGGAATGCCCTCCAGGTAGACTCCAGGTATCAGATCTTACTCAACCGATATCTCCTTAATTACTATAATGGACTACCTGATAACTCAAGTGTCGTTAAGGTATCTCACAAAAATAGTGATCATGGACTTGCAAAATGGTATTCTATGTAGAAGACCATAATATATTGTGTAAGAAACTACAGGTATCTACCCAAGTTCCGTAGACTAGTTCAAGTCTTGAACATTAAAATGGTATGAAATACCGACAGATTGTTAGGTAAGACACATATGCAACAGTTAGGTATCTTTATTTCGAAACGTTTCGCCTACACAGTAGGCTTCTTCAGTCGAGTACAGAAAGGTTGATAGAAGCAGAAGATACTTGAAGACGATGTAATCAGTCCATCACCCTTAAAGTTTTGAGGTGGTCAGTCCCTCAGTCTGGAGAAGAGCATTGTTCCGTTGTCTGAAACAATATTGTTTCAGACAACGGAACAATGCTCTTCTCCAGACTGAGGGACTGACCACCTCAAAACTTTAAGGGTGATGGACTGATTACATCGTCTTCAAGTATCTTCTGCTTCTATCAACCTTTCTGTACTCGACTGAAGAAGCCTACTGTGTAGGCGAAACGTTTCGAAATAAAGATACCTAACTGTTGCATATGTGTCTTACCTAGTTCAAGTCTTGCCTGAGCTGCAGAAAATAAACTGGTCAGTGATACAAAATCAGAATTCCTGCCGAGAACGTATGTTGTTTCCCAAGGGAGCATTCTGGGTGCCCTACTGTTTCTGTGTTGGGAATAAATGGTTAAAAGACAACACGTTGATGAAACACTTGTGTAAAAACTGGATATTTTTTTATTCTGGAAACGTTTCGTCAGCCAGTGGCTTCTAAAGTTCAGTGAGACAAAGGTGGAAGATGAGTAGTAGTTTGAGGTAATCAGTCCCTCAGCCTGGAGTAGGTGTGTTCAGTCCAGTCGACTAATACCCAGGTATCTACTTACTGTATTCAACAAGGCACTGGAAACATTCCTTAGAGATTCTGGGTCATGGTGACGTGATAGCATGACGCAGTTTTTGCAGATTTGTTGGCTGCACATTAATGTTCTCAATCTCCCGATCCAACACATCCAAAATGTTTACGCCAAATTCTGAACCTACCCTCCGCATGTCGTAGCAGAAATTACGATTCAGACCAAACAACGTTTTTATAATTTTTAGCTGTCCAGTTTCGGTAAATCTCAGTTTCCTGTTCTCAGCTGACAGGAGTGGAACCTTATGTGGTCTGTCAATCATGGTCGAGGACGACAATGGGTAGGTGGCCGAGCGATGTATGCCCAGTTGGGTTTGTATCGTGCATCAGGCCACAATTCATATTCTGCGCCATGATGGTGCTGACATGTATAGGCCTACCAAGCAAAGCCCTTGGTGCCCTGCCTTGTTCTCACTCTCCCACCAGGCAGCTTAGAGTCAACAATCTTACTCCTCTCTCTTGCAGTTGGGCCTTGGCCCCTCTTGGCCGCCTTAACACACTGCCTGTCTACATGAACCCAGATAAAGCAAAGAAAACTCTGAAGAGTATCATTCATTCCCGCTACCAGATATACACACAATTCCACGATGCTGACCTCTCTGATTAACAAGGCTTTTTGCCCACTTTACTTCCAGTTACTGGATGTTTTGTGTTTTTTCACAGCATTCTATAGACTGTTGTGCGTAAAAACAATAGATAATAAGAGTATCTATTTCTACAAGTATATGTACAAGGTATACAGACCACAGCTGACATCAATGACATACTACTATATAGAAAGTCGCTTGTTATGCTGAGCATTTCGGGCAAATTAGGTCCATTTTGTCCCAGGATGCGACCCACACCAGTCGACTAACGCCCAGGTACCCATTTTACTGATGGATGAATATGGACAACCGGTGTAAGGAAACACACCCAATGTTTCCAACCTTCGCCGGGAATCGAACCCGAACCCTCACCATGTGAAGCGATAGCTTATGCCACCAGACCGCGGGCCACCATAAACAATATCCAACAATCACTCCACGATCAAAGTCACTTAGTTCACATTTCTTCCTTTTTCTGATATTTATTCTGAACCTCTTGGTCATGATCAGTGTTCGCATCGCTATTGGGCCGTGCGGACGTGCTGCGCAGTAGCTCCTGATTGAGTTGGCTTTTGCGCAGTGTTCGCATCGCTATTGGGCCGTGCGGACGTGCTGCGCAGTAGCTCCTGATTGAGTTGGCTTTTGCGCAGTGTTGACGTGTACTTGGCTCTGTGAAGACCTGTTTGCGCGCTCTCTAGAATTGAAGCAAGATGCCCTCCATCGAGCAACTTTACCAACAGCTTAAGGAAGAATTGAGGTTGGCGAATATGGAAATTCGGCGACTGACCGAGGAAAACAAAAAGATTCGGAGTAGTCCTCCTGTTTTGAGTCCTCAGGTCAAGAAGGGAAACTGGTCAGTGGCTGGACAGCAGGGAAAGAAGTTGACGATCAAGAAGACGAATGGAAAGGTAGAAACGATGAAGAAGAAAGAGACTGCCGTGGAAACTGTTGTGGAAACATCCAATACATTCTCAGTGCTACCCGACGAATGTGAGTCGAATACTGGGAACGTCACGACGAAAGACATTAAGGAAGGTACGAATATTGTTGTTGTTGGGGATAGCCAAGTTAGGTATATGGATAGGGCGTTCTGCTTGAAGGACAGGAGTAGGAGACAGAGAGTTTGCTTTCCTGGGGCTGGGATGGAGGATATTGTTAGCCGTCTGGATGACATCATGAGAGGTAATGGGAGCAATCCTATTATCTGTCTCAGTGCTGGAGGCAACGATGTTGGCAGACGTAGGAGTGAGGACCTGATTAGCAGGTATAGGTCAGCAATAGAAATAATTAGAAGTAAGGGTGGGAACCCTCTCATATGTGGTATTTTGCCAAGGAGGGGAGTTGGAAATGAATGGTTGTCCAGGGCAATTGGTGTCAATTGCTGGCTGGACAAATACTGTAAGGAAAATGCGGTAACATTCATCGACAACTGGGACCTCTTCTATGGCAGAAATGACATGTATGCTAGGGATGGGGTTCACTTATCTAGGTGTGGGGTGGGAGCACTGGCAACTGCAGTGGAGGGAGCAGTTAGGACTTTAAACTAGGAATAGTTAGTGGTATGGGTTTTGGCAGGAAAACAGTGAAGTCCCAGTGTAGTAATATTACGAGTTCTAGGGGAACTAGTAATAATAAGAACGAGATAGATATTGAAAAGCCAGGGACCTTGGGTGATAAGGACAGTAATAGGTTTAGTAGAAAAATAGAAATGAGCAGGAAGGGTAAAGAGAAAGGAGAGTCTTTCAATGTTTATTATGCTAATTGCCGTAGTGCTAGGAATAAGATGGACGAGTTGAGATTAGTTGCTAGTGTAGGTAACATTGATGTATTTGCCTTAACTGAGACGTGGTTTAATTCAAAAAGTCGGGACATGCCTGCGGAATGTCATATTCAGGGTTTTAAATTGTTCCAAGAAGATAGAAGTATTGGGAGGGGGGGGTGGGGTGGCATTGTATGTCCGAGATCGCTTGAACTGTTGCATAAAAACGGGTATTAAGTCTGAAGTAACACATACAGAGTCTGTTTGGATAGAATTTTCAGAGGGGCATGAAAAACTGATTTTAGGAGTGATATACCGTCCCCCAAACTTAGATAGGGACCAAGGGAAACTACTATGGGAGGAAATTGTTAAGGCCACAAGGCACGATAATGTAGTAATTCTAGGAGACTTTAACTTTAGTCATGTTGATTGGAATTTCTTGACTGGGAATTTAGAATCATACGACTTCTTAGAAGTATTTCAGGATTGTTTTTTGAAGCAGTTTGTGACAGAACCTACAAGGGGAAATAACCTGCTTGACTTAGTTATGGCAAACAATGAATCCCTTGTTAATAATTTAGAAATTTCAGAGGAACTGGGTGCTAGCGACCACAAATCAATTACATTTAGCATTGAATGGAAGTACGATAGTAGCGATAACTCAGTAACAGTCCCAGATTTTCGCTTAGCAGATTACGATGGGCTTAGAGAACACTTATCATCTGTTGACTGGGGTAACGAAGAGAGCTATCAATATGACAGTTTTCTGAACACTATACATGCTGCTCAAAGAGCGTTTATCCCATATAAAGAAATTAGATCAAATAGAAATGACCCAAAATGGATGAATAATAGGCTCAAATATCTACTAGGGCATAAGAAAGGAATTTATAGGCGTATCAAAAGAGGTGAGGGTCATCTTATGAATCAGTATATTGACATTAAGAGGGACATTAAAAAGGGGATAAGAAAAGCTAAAAGGGACTATGAAATTAAAGTTGCTAGGGATTCTAAAACTAACCCAAAAAGTTTTTTCCAGGTCTATAGAACAAAAGTTAGAGATAAGATAGGTCCCCTTAAAAATAACTATGGGCACCTTACTGACAAAGAGAATGAAATGTGCTTGATTTTAAATAATTATTTTCTCTCAGTTTTTACACAGGAAGACACTAACAATATTCCAGTAATTAATTTTTACAGTGGGCTAGAAGAAGATAAATTATGTAACATCACAGTCACTAGTGAGATGGTTGTGAAGCAGATAGACAGACTGAAGCAAAATAAGTCGCCGGGTCCTGATGAGGTTTTTTCAAGGGTTCTTAAGGAATGCAAAATGGAACTCTGTGAACCATTAACTAATATTTTTAATTTATCTCTTCAAACAGGTGTAGTGTCTGATATGTGGAAGATGGCTAATGTAACTCCTATTTTTAAAACAGGGGACAAGTCGTTACCGTCAAATTACCGCCCAATAAGCCTGACCTCAATTGTAGGCAAATTACTAGAGTCAATTATAGCTGAGATTATAAGAAGCCATCTCGATAAGCATAGCTTGATTAATGATACTCAGCATGGATTCACAAGAGGCCGGTCTTGTCTAACTAATTTATTAACTTTCTTCAGTAAAGCTTTTGAGGCTGTTGACCACAATAAAGAATTTGATATTATTTACTTAGATTTTAGTAAGGCTTTTGATAGAGTTCCGCACCATAGACTGTTAAAGAAAGTGGCAGCTCATGGCATTGGGGGAAAAGTGCTCTCGTGGATCGAGTCATGGCTCACTGACAGGAAGCAGAGAGTGTCCATAAATGGGGTTAAATCCGAGTGGGGATCTGTAACAAGTGGCGTTCCACAGGGATCAGTCTTGGGCCCGTTGTTGTTTATAATATATATCAATGATCTTGATGAGGGAATTACTAGTGATATGAGCAAATTCGCCGATGACACAAAGATAGGTAGGATAATTGATTCAAACGTAGATGTTATGGAACTTCAGGAGGATTTAAACAAACTCTATTCTTGGTCAGAAAAGTGGCAGATGCAGTTCAATGTAGATAAATGCAAGGTTCTGAAGCTTGGGAGTGCCCATAACCCTAGTACTTATAAGTTAAATGATGTAGAACTTAGCCATACAGATTGCGAAAAGGACTTGGGGGTTATGGTGAGCAGCAACCTTAAACCAAGACAGCAATGCCTAAGCGTACGTAATAAGGCAAATAGATTACTGGGATTTATATCAAGAAGTGTAAGCAACAGAAGTCCAGAGGTCATACTGCAGCTTTATACATCATTAGTAAGGCCTCACCTAGATTATGCAGCTCAGTTCTGGTCTCCGTATTACAAAATGGACATAAATTCGTTAGAAAACATTCAGCGTAGGATGACTAAATTAATACATAGCATTAGAAATCTTCCTTATGAAGAAAGATTGAAGACTCTTAAGTTACATTCACTTGTTAGACGAAGAATGAGGGGAGACCTGATCGAAGTGTATAAGTGGAAGATAGGTATTAATAAAGGGGATATTAATAAGGTCTTGAGGATGTCTCTCCAAGAGAGAACCCGCAGTAATGGATTTAAATTAGATAAGTTTAGATTTAGAAAGGACATAGGAAAGTATTGGTTTGGAAATAGGGTAGTTGATGAGTGGAACAGTCTACCTAGTTGGGTTATTGAGGCTGGGACTTTGGGTAGTTTCAAATCTAGGTTGGATAAGTACATGAGTGGGAGGGGTTGGATTTGAGTGGGACTTTCACATCAGAGCTTATTTCTTGGGTGGCATTGAAAATTGGGTTGGGCAAATGTTTTGTTAGTGGGATGAATTGTAAAGGACCTGCCTAGTATGGGCCAGCAGGCCTCCTGCAGTGTTCCTCCTTTCTTATGTTCTTATGTTCTTATGTTAATTCTTTTAGAGTCATCCATTATCACAGATTAACTTTACCTGGAGGAGTAACTACGTCAGAATATCACTGATCAAGAATTTTGCAGTGAATGTTTTGCTATTTACAGTCAAAATTCCAACTGTTTGAGATGACAGGTGTGGGTCTGGTGCAGGTGTGACTGAGACAGGTGTGGGTCTGGTGCAGGTGTGACTGAGACAGGTGTGGGTCTGGTGCAGGTGTGACTGAGACAGGTGTGGGTCTGGTGCAGGTGTGACTGAGACAGGTGTGGGTCTGGTGCAGGTGTGACTGAGACAGGTGTGGGTCTGGTGCAGGTGTGACTGAGACAGGTGTGGGTCTGGTGCAGGTGTGACAGACAGGTGTATGACTGAGACAGTTATTTCACTGGGGAAATTGTGATCTCCGACACATGTGTATATTACAGGAGACACATCTGCCTTGGTGGGACGGCGGACACTGCAGATGTAAAGGGAAAGTGTGTGTCCCTGAGGAGGCCGCTCTAAAAGTGTCCATGAAGGGAGTGGGCGGCACTTGTGGGCGGCGGTCCTGGACGGCGGGCGGCAAGCAGCGGGTGGTGTCTCTCTACTTGGACAGTGACATGCAAGACTACTACTGGATGGGACTCGAACAAATCATACGAGAGGTAAAGACCTTTGATTTCTCATTCAGTACCATTGGCTTTTCTACGGGAGGGAGAAGGTTGATTCGATGCTGGTGAAGGGATCTTGATGCAAGGAAATGACACTATCAAGGTATTGACAGTGACACTCCTTTTCCTTGGAATAAACCTGCTTACCATTCCTCCTGGTGCTATGACCCCAACGTGTCTAGAGCTCCCAATGAATATAAAATATAAAATTATAATGTCTGATCTGGTTTGATGATAAATTCAGCTGTTATACTGAGGTCTGTTTGCGAGATTTCGAGTAACTTCTTGTGTGTCTGCACTAGCGTCTCAGTTGCACAGGTCTCTGGCAGTAGATTTGAAAGTTACGAACTTGTATCCTTCGGCCACTTACCATGGGATGACTCGACCTGGGTAAATGAATGGAAAGTGAACCCAATCTCTCTGGAACTAACCCACAGACTCTCTCTTTGGAACTACCCACAGACCCACTCTCTCTCTGGAACTACCCACAGACCCACTCTCTCTCTGGAACTACCCACAGACCCACTCTCTCTCTGGAACTATCCACAGACCCACTCTCTCTCTGGAACTATCCACAGACCCACTCTCTCTCTGGAACTACCCACAGACCCACTCTCTCTCTGGAACTACCCACAGACCCACTCTCTCTCTGGAACTACCCACAGACCCACTCTCTCTCTGGAACTACCCACAGACCCTCTCTCTCTCCCCGTCTCTCTCTCTCTCTCTCTCTCTCTCTCTCTCTCTCTCTCTCTCTCCCCGTCTCTCTCTGTCTCTCCAATAAGAAATGCTTGGAACAGAAAACAAAAACTTAAGCAACAAGAAATGGAACACTTTATTAGTGGGTTAAACAGATCTAACACTAAGCCTAGCCTAGAAAAAAAATGGCTATGAAAAAGACTGACAATGTTGCTCTTGGAAATGCTGACCTCATAAATAACAAACAACTGGACCAAAACATCCAGACGTGAAAATTCTCCCATCTCATATTACAACAAATTTAGAGTATGCTTTTGAAGGTTGAAAGTCATTAATTTTACAAGTCAAAATGCTGATGAGAATGATTGCCTCTTCTTCATGAGTATGACTTAGCCACTGCATTAAATAAGTGTCGACCAACAGCCCTTGGAGATGACATAACTAAAGATATCCACAGAACTTTAGCGTGTTGCATCGATGGTGTCCTTATTATTTCCTGGACAAGTATCCTTAAACCGCAACAATCTGATAACATTTAAACCAGTTTCCTTAACTAGTTATCAATATACAATATTTGAAAGAACATTGCCTAAATTATACTATAGACTCAGCCAATATTCTCACCTTATCTCTGTAGTTTTATGAAAGGGAAAAAGTGTCCACACACTTCTAGTTTTACCACATTCCTTGATCTAATATCTGCATTTGATATCACAAACAAAATTGCTATCCTTCATGAATTAACCAAAATTCAATTGGATGATAGGTTATCTGTCAGAGTATTCTCTGTTTTCTACCAAGGTTTTAGAAGCGAACTAAAATGTCCGTAGGTACACCACAGGGAGAGCTTCTTAGTCCCATGCTATTTAATGTCCGGATTAATGCTCTCTTATGTGCTCTACATATCTCACCGAAACATACAGCTATAACGATGACATCATGATCCATACAACAGGCCAAAAAAAAAAAAAAAATACCATTCTTACCGTATTTAAAGTAACGTGAAATGAATACCATTCTTAATGTAGTTAACGTAATAGACTAGGCCTCGTCATATCTACATCTAAGACTAAGATACTGACAAGCAAATGGCATGCCCCACCTATGCGTTTGAAAGACGTAAACATAAGCTACGTTATATCTCATTTATATCTTGGGGTAGACGTATCCTAAAATAAATCCACCATGCCACAACTAATTAAAACATGCAAAACTAGGCTAAATACTCTGAGCTCTTGATTACATCCTCAAGTATGGAGATAAAGTAAGAATGAGAAGGATGTATGTAGCCTGCAGTAGGTCCTTAGCTAATTATGCTCCGCCCATGTTAATGTTAGCTGAGGAAAAAATCTCTCCGGCTCTTTGAGGTAATAAAAAGCGAAGTCCTAAGAATTATTCTAGGCTTTCCTAAAACAACGTAGGTCCTTAATATGAGGAATGAGCTTAGTGTTGCTATAATCTGTGATAGGATTATCGAGGTTAACACTGTACTTAGGATTATCGAGGTTAACACTGTACCTAGGATTATCGAGGTTAACACTGTACCTAGGATTATCGAGGTTAACACTGTACCTAGGATTATCGAGGTTAACACTGTACCTAGGATTATCGAGGTTAACACTGTACCTAGGATTATCGAGGTTAACACTGTACCTAGGATTATCGAGGTTAACACTGTACTTAGGATTATCGAGGTTAACACTGTACTTAGTATGAGAATGTTAAGACATAATTCAGTCACTGTCTAATAGTGAACACATCCCCTCCGGGGAGTTTCCGCAAGAGAGATGATGATGTTACCCTCCAGCCGGAGGGCCCAAGAAAGAAAACAGAAGAAAGATGAACGACACCCCCAACCGGGGGCCGCAGCCGGGTCACCATATGGAGAAAACCCGGGCTGGAAGTACCGGTAAACCTCTAATGAATGAATGAATGAAGTAAACACAGATCTAAATGGGCTTTGAAAGCATGAAATTATATTGTTTTGTAACCTGCACTAATTATATTTCTGTAAACAAGGGCATCTCGTCCTTCCATTTAATATCACATACCTGTAAGACCCTCCCAAGAAACTCATTACCAAGCCATTCCTTAAATCATTTGCAAAGTCATCTGCTCAAAAAGAAATTTCTCGCTTAACTGTTAGTGATAATATATCACAAATTATATACATTGATGGATCTAAGGAGGAGACTGCTGGCAGGGCTGCATCTGCTCTTGTTGCTACCTCCATAGTTAAGAACACCAGCAGTCATGTTGAGTTAGGCATAAGAATTAACAACTGGGTGTTTACATTGCAGACTGAATTGTTTGACATCCTAATAGCGCTAAAATTAACTGAAGCCAGATATAGATTCTCCAAAATCCTGCACTCTCTAGAAAGACGTAGAATTGGGGGGGATATGACTGAGGTGTATAAATGGAAGACAGGAGTAAATAAAGGGGATACAAATAGTGTGCTGAAAATATCTAGCCTAGACAGGACTCGCAGCAATGGTTTTAAGTTGGAAAAATTCAGATTCAGGAAGGATATAGGAAAGTACTGGTTTGGTAATAGAGTTGTGGATGAGTGGAACAAACTCCCGAGTACAGTTATAGAGGCCACAACGTTGTGTAGCTTTAAAAATAGGTTGGATAAATACATGAGTGGATGTGGGTGGGTGTGAGTTGGACCTGATAGCTTGTGCTACCAGGTCGGTTGCCGTGTTCCTCCCTTAAGTCAATGTGACCTGAAAATTGAGACACTTATGCAGCATATGGGAATCTTTATTCAGGAAACGTTTCGCCACACAGTGGCTTCATCAGTCCAATACAAAGAGGAAGGCGCAAGGAGAGGAGGAGTATGAGGTAATCAGTCCCTCAGCCTGGAGTCGATGTGTTCAGTCCATCAATCAAGATTGATGGACTGAACACATCGACTCCAGGCTGAGGGACTGATTACCTCATACTCCTCCTCTCCTTGCGCCTTCCTCTTTGTATTGGACTGATGAAGCCACTGTGTGGCGAAACGTTTCCTGAATAAAGATTCCCATATGCTGCATAAGTGTCTCAATTTTCAACTTGTCGGTTTTTCAAACCATTCATCACAATGTGACCTGACCTGACTAGGTTGGGTGCATTGGCTTAAGCCGGTAGGAGACTTGGACCTGCCTCGCATGGGCCAGTAGGCCTTCTGCAGTGTTCCTTCGTTCTCATGTTATGTTCAAAATCAGAGAGAGAGAGAGAGAGAGAGAGAGAGAGAGAGAGAGAGAGAGAGAGAGAGAGAGAGAGAGAGAATTATTGTAAACCTTTTAGGGGTTCTCATCACACGTTATAATATATACTCATGAAAGAAATCGTCATTGTTGGAACAAACAAAGATTTGTAATTGAGGTGTACAGACGAGGCTTCAACGTAACAACGTACAGGTTTGGTTAGGTAAGATTTGTCAGGAAACCTAAAAAAAAAAAAAATGTTTCCTGACGCGGGTCTTAGTCATATGATGACCCACCACAGAAGCTTTTGGTCGTCTGACTGAAGCCTTTCACTGGTTTACCAGTCCACCCCTACAAAAAAAAAAAAAAATCATATCGAGTCGGAGAAGAGGTCCAAACTCTTTGAAGTTTCTCTCTAACTGTGAAGTTCTCAGATGTTAGAGATTCTTTGCTCAAGTGGCAGTGATCACTGACTGCAGATTTAGACTGTTTAGTTGTTAGGTAAGACACATATGCAACAGTTAGGTATCTTTATTTTGAAACGTTTCGCCTACACAGTAGGCTTCTTCAGTCGAGTACAGAAAAGTTGATAGAAGCAGAAGATACTTGAAGACGATGTAATCAGTCCATCACCCTTAAAGTTTTGAGGTGGTCAGTCCCTCAGTCTGGAGAAGAGCATTGTTCCATATGGAACAATGTTCAGACTGTTTAGTTAGGGAAGACCGGTGTATAGTGATGTATCTACCCATATGAGATGCGGTGTTGAAAGTTACGTGCATTATAGCACGGGACACACACACACACACACACACACACACACACACACATACACACACACACACACACACAGGGTTAGTACCAGAACTGAAAGGAATGCAATACGTGTACTTTTGAGACTGATCACCTTGAAACTACTTCACGACAAAGGGACTGACCAATTTAAAACTACTTCAAGGCTTGGGGACTGACTGCCTTGAAACTACTACAAGACTGAAGAATTCACTACCTCAAAACTACTTCAAGGTTGGTGGACTGATCACATCATCTTTACCTTTTCAGTCATCTAATATCTCCACTTCTGCATTCAACTGCAGAATCGAAACATTTCCACTGTAAAGATTCCCAACCAGCTCAAGTACCTTCAAAGCCGTCATCACTGACATACAAAATCGTAATAACACGATTGTAAACGAATGACAACAAGTGGGGTTTAAACCCATGGCAGGTGAGTCCTGAAGGGACTTGATCTAGAGCGCACCACAGCCACTCTGGTGTGGGATTCACCTGTCAAAACCTCACTCGTGGTCACTGGGGCCTACGATAACCTCTTCCTAGTTCATAGAAATATAGCTAGTTAGACAAATCCTGTTACAGCCGGCTAGTTCAGTTGTCAGCGCACTGGGCAGTGAGTTTTAGGAATCACCTGACAAGGGTTCGAGTCCAACCTATTCTGTGATCAATAATAAAATCTGTACTTTTGTCAGCTGACACAGTCACAAAGCTTACAAGAATATCAGAATTCATTTATGAGCTAATCACACACTCCGAACAATAGCATTTGCACTGGTGATGTTACTGTCTCGCTCAACATTCACGGATGGCTGCACAAACACACCCTTGATTCTACAAGAGTCATCAATAACTACATCATCATTACTTTCCGGAACACGAGGCACAACAACACTCGAATGAATATCAGCTGCGAATGCCCCTGACAATCACAAGAGAAGACAGCTACTACTGAAGCCAGCAGCCATCGCAATTAAAGTCCCGGAGCCTTGATTTGTCTGTGCGTCCCCTGACTCCAGAGTCAAAGATGATCTAGCATCAGGTCTCCAGATGGGTAACGAAGCATTACCCTGCAGCGTTAGTGGCATCTCTGGGAACTGTGAACCTAATCGAACGTTGGGACTAGTTACCTAGTTCTACAGTCTTCACATTATATCTTTGCACTGATAGAGCCACTAGATATAGAAACGTTTACAAATAAAGATACCATAAATAATTATATAAAATATGAGAAATGGAACAAACGAAGAGGATAAAGAAAGAAAAAATGTAATAGCAATTAAACTTAAAAGTAAAATATGTGATGTAAATTGCTTAGAAAACCATTTCGCCAGCCAGTGGCTTCTTCAGTCCAATTCCAAGAAGAAAATTGGAAGGAGGAGGAGTTTGAGGTAATCAGTCCCCCAGTCTGGACTGAACACATCAATCTTCAGAACTAAAATCAATATACTAGCCCAACAAAAAGAGAAACTATAGAAAAGTTAAACTAGCTCGTTTACACTTCTTGAAATTAGGAGAACAAGCACTGAAGAATGATGAAAATTACAGCAACTTTCTCATCTAAACAAGAAATTGCGAGTTAGTGGTGATTAATCGTCAAAATTGCGAGTTAGTGGTGGTTAATCGTCAAAATTGCGAGTTAGTGGTGATTAATCGTCAAAATTGCGAGTTAGTGGTGATTAATCGTCAAAATTACGAGTTAGTGGTGATTAATCGTCAAAATTGTGAGTTAGTGGTGATTAATCGTCAAAATTGCGAGTTAGTGGTGATTAATCGTCAAAATTGCGAGTTAGTGGTGATTAATCGTCAAAATTGCGAGTTAGTGGTGATTAATCGTCAAAATTGCGAGTTAGTGGTGATTAATCGTCAAAATTGCGAGTTAGTGGTGATTAATCGTCAAAATTACGAGTTAGTGGTGATTAATCGTCAAAATTGCGAGTTAGTGGTGATTAATCGTCAAAATTGCGAGTTAGTGGTGATTAATCGTCAAAATTGCGAGTTAGTGGTGATTAATCGTCAAAATTGCGAGTTAGTGGTGATTAATCGTCAAAATTACGAGTTAGTGGTGATTAATCGTCAAAATTGCGAGTTAGTGGTGATTAATCGTCAAAATTGCGAGTTAGTGGTGATTAATCGTCAAAATTGCGAGTTAGTGGTGATTAATCGTCAAAATTGCGAGTTAGTGGTGATTAATCGTCAAAATTGCGAGTTAGTGGTGATTAATCGTCAAAATTGCGAGTTAGTGGTGATTAATCGTTAAAATTGCGCGTTAGTGATTAATCGTCAAAATTGCGCGTTAGTGGTGATTAATCGTCAAAATTGCGAGTTAGTGGTGATTAATCGTCAAAATTGCGAGTTAGTGGTGATTAATCGTCAAAATTGCGAGTTAGTGGTGATTAATCGTCAAAATTGCGAGTTGGTGGTGATTAATCGTCAAAATTGCGAGTTAGTGGTGATTAATCGTCAAAATTGCGAGTTAGTGGTGATTAATCGTCAAAATTGCGAGTTAGTGGTGATTAATCATCAAAATTGCGAGTTAGTGGTGATTAATCGTCAAAATTGCGAGTTAGTGGTGATTAATCGTCAAAATTGCGAGTTAGTGGTGATTAATCGTCAAAATTGCGCGTTAGTGGTGATTAATCGTCAAAATTGCGAGTTAGTGGTGATTAATCGTCAAAATTGCGAGTTAGTGGTGATTAATCGTCAAAATTGCGAGTTAGTGGTGATTAATCGTCAAAATTGCGAGTTAGTGGTGATTAATCGTCAAAATTGCGAGTTAGTGGTGATTAATCGTCAAAATTGCGCGTTAGTGGTGATTAATCGTCAAAATTGCGCGTTAGTGGTGATTAATCGTCAAAATTGCGCGTTAGTGGTGATTAATCGTCAAAATTGCGAGTTAGTGGTGATTAATCGTCAAAATTGCGAGTTAGTGGTGATTAATCGTCAAAATTGCGAGTTAGTGGTGATTAATCGTCAAAATTGCGAGTTAGTGGTGATTAATCGTCAAAATTGCGCGTTAGTGGTGATTAATCGTCAAAATTGCGAGTTAGTGGTGATTAATCGTCAAAATTGCGAGTTAGTGGTGATTAATCGTCAAAATTGCGCGTTAGTGGTGATTAATCGTCAAAATTGCGAGTTAGTGGTGATTAATCGTCAAAATTGCGAGTTAGTGGTGATTAATCGTCAAAATTGCGAGTTAGTGGTGATTAATCGTCAAAATTGCGAGTTAGTGGTGATTACTCGTCAAAATTGCGAGTTAGTGGTGATTAATCGTCAAAATTGCGAGTTAGTGGTGATTAATCGTCAAAATTGCGAGTTAGTGGTGATTAATCGTCAAAATTGCGAGTTAGTGGTGATTAATCGTCAAAATTGCGCGTTAGTGGTGATTAATCGTCAAAATTACGCGTTAGTGGTGATTAATCGTCAAAATTGCGAGTTAGTGGTGATTAATCGTCAAAATTGCGAGTTAGTGGTGATTAATCGTCAAAATTGCGCGTTAGTGGTGATTAATCGTCAAAATTGCGCGTTAGTGGTGATTAATCGTCAAAATTGCACGTTAGTGGTGATTAATCATCAAAATTGCATTTACACACGAGTCAGTAAAGAAATGTTGCACACAGAATTAATGGGCAAGCAAAGCGGTCTGACATTTTGCCTGGCCAAACAAATTACTCACAAGGGGTAAAATAATCTTGGAAAAAAAATACTGTAAAGTAAAAGGACACAAGTGCAACTAATGTGACATTTATTGTGGCAACGTTTCGCTCTCCAGGAGCTTTATCAAGCCATTACAAACTATACATGGACACAGAGGGTATATAAAGGCTCAGAGTGAGGTGAATACTAGTGAGGTACCATTTCGATGTTCACTAGTGGTAGTAGTAGTAGTAGTGGTGGTAGTGACAAAAGTAATACAATATGGTAGAGCAATTAATTCGTACATGAGTAAAAGGATATAAAAGCTATTACTTGGGTAACATAAAAATAGGTTGGACAAATATAGACTGGAATGAGGCAGCTTGTTTCAGTGTTCACTCTCTGTGCTTTGTGTAGTATAACAGGAGAGACTATGTGATGGCAGGGTTTACTGTTTTCAGGAGGATTCTTGCTAAGACTTCGGAGATGGTGAAGCTGCCGTTGTTTTGTTTAATTGTATTCGAAACAGCGATCAGTGCTGATTCGAGGCACTTGCGTGTGCGGAAATTAGTTTCTTTGATCACTAATTGGGCGTCTCTGAATTTCATGAGATGATTGGTGGAATTTCGGTGTTGTACACAGGCGTTTGTCCAACCTATTTTTATGTTACCCAAGTAATAGCTTTTATATCCTTTTGCTCATGTACGAATTAATTGCTCTACCATATTGTATTACTTTTGTCACTACCACTACTACTACTACTACTACTACTACCACCACTAGTGAACATCGAAATTGTGCCTCACTAGTATTGCACCTCACTCTGAGCCTTTATATACCCTCTGTGTCCATGTATTGTTTGTAATGGCTTGATAAAGCTCCTGGAGAGCGAAACGTTGCCACAATAAATGTCACATTAGTTGCACTTGTGTCCTTTTACTTTACATATTGTCGGTAATTCTACCAACTTTATTACAAAAAAATACTACTATTACTACTAATTCAGCGCTTTGATTATAATGTTACTACTACTAATAATAATCTTTATTTCTAGAAGTACATGATACAGTTATTACAGACTATGACGACATCACTGACGAACTATACAGAAAACTCCTTATTATGCAGATTATTATTATAATAAAGGGGGAATCGCTAAACCCGGAGGATTATACAGCGCCTGGGGGGGGGGGATGTGGAAGGCATTCAGGCTTAATTCGGGGAACTGGAGCACAGATCCAATTCCCTAAATCAAGAGCCCCTCACCAACATCAAGGAACCTTCCTTGAGAGGTTATTATGCAGAGCATTTCTGGCAACTTAGGTTATTCTTGTACCCCAGAATCAGGGCCGGAGCTACTCTGAAATTAATGAAGGTTAAGCTTCAGGGGCCCTAATCCTGGAGGGCCCCATATAGAACTTTAGTTCACATTGTTTAAAAAAAATTGAGTTTGCTGTATGAGAAAGTGCTGCGAAGGGGCCCCATAACAGTTCAAGCTTCTGGGCCCCAAAAATGTAGGTTTGACACTTCCCAGGATGCGACCCATAAACGTTGACTAAGATAATATTTCGTTCGGATTTTTAACCCCGGAGGGTTAGCCACCCAGGATAAGCCAAGAAAGTCAGTGCGTCATCGAGGTCTAACTTATTTCCATTGGGGTCCTCAATCTTGTCCCCCAGAATGCGACCCACACCAGTCGACTAACACCCAGGTACCTATTTGATGCTAGGTGAACAGGACAACAGGTATAAGGAAACGTGTCGAAATGTTTCCGGGAATCGAACCTGGGAAGCGGGAGCTTTAGCCACCAGGCCACCGGGCCACTAAGACCCAGGTATCTACTTACCTGGAGGTTACCTGGAGGTTATTCCGGGGATCAACGCCCCCGCGGCCCGGTCCATGACCAGGCCTCCCGATGGATCAGGGCCTGATCAACTAGGCTGTTACTGCTGGCCGCACGCAGTCCGACGCACGAGCCACAGCCCGGCTGATCCGGCACTGTTAGGTAAACATTAACAGCAGATGCACGCAAAGATACGTAACGTTTCACCCGTGCTGGGATCGAATCTCGGACCCACATTGTGTGAGCTGTGGACGCTACCAACCAAACCACCAGCACAACAACACGGGGTGAAAATAAATAATTATAAGGAAAATGGGGAAAAAATAATATCTCCACTCACAGTCCAGAGGAGGAATATGTTTTGGTATGAAAAATAAACATAGCGAGTCTCTTTCCTGCTTTCTATCAAGGGATACTCTTTCCTGCTTTCTATCAAGGGATACTCTTTCCTGCTATCAAGGGATACTCTTTCCTGCTATCAAGGGATACTCTTTCCTGCTTTCTATTAAGGGATACTCTTTCCTGCTCTCTATGAAGGGATACTCTTTACTGCTTTCTATCAAGGGATACTCTTTCCTGCTTTCTATCAAGGGATACTCTTTCCTGCTTTCTATCAAGGGATACTCTTTCCTGCTTTCTATCAAGGGATACTCTTTCCTGCTATCAAGGGATACTCTTTCCTGCTATCAAGGGATACTCTTTCCTGCTTTCTATCAAGGGATACTCTTTCCTGCTTTCTATCAAGGGATACTCTTTCCTGCTATCAAGGGATACTCTTTCCTGCTATCAAGGGATACTCTTTCCTGCTTTCTATTAAGGGATACTCTTTCCTGCTCTCTATGAAGGGATACTCTTTACTGCTTTCTATCAAGGGATACTCTTTCCTGCTTTCTATCAAGGGATACTCTTTCCTGCTTTCTATCAAGGGATACTCTTTCCTGCTTTCTATCAAGGGATACTCTTTCCTGCTATCAAGGGATACTCTTTCCTGCTATCAAGGGATACTCTTTCCTGCTTTCTATCAAGGGATACTCTTTCCTGCTTTCTATCAAGGGATACTCTTTCCTGCTATCAAGGGATACTCTTTCCTGCTATTAAGGGATACTCTTTCCTGCTTTCTATTAAGGGATACTCTTTCCTGCTCTCTATGAAGGGATACTCTTTCCTGCTTTCTATCAAGGGATACTCTTTCCTGCTTTCTATCAAGGGATACTCTTTCCTGCTTTCTATCAAGGGATACTCTTTCCTGCTTTCTATCAAGGGATACTCTTTCCTGCTTTCTATCAAGGGATACTCTTTCCTGCTTTCTATCAAGGGATACTCTTTCCTGCTTTCTATTAAGGGATACTCTTTCCTGCTTTCTATCAAGGGATACTATTTCCTGCTTTCTATCAAGGGATACTCTTTCCTGCTTTCTATTAAGGGATACTCTTTCCTGCTTTCTATCAAGGGATACTCTTTCCTGCTTTCTATTAAGGGATACTCTTTCCTGCTTTCTATCAAGGGATACTCTTTCCTGCTTTCTATCAAGGGATACTCTTTCCTGCTTTCTATCAAGGGATACTCTTTCCTGCTTTCTATCAAGGGATACTCTTTCCTGCTTTCTATGAAGGGATACTCTTTCCTGCTTTCTATTAAGGGATACTCTTTCCTGCTTTCTATCAAGGGATACTATTTCCTGCTTTCTATCAAGGGATACTCTTTCCTGCTTTCTATTAAGGGATACTCTTTCCTGCTTTCTATCAAGGGATACTCTTTCCTGCTTTCTATGAAGGGATACTCTTTCCTGCTTTCTATTAAGGGATACTCTTTCCTGCTTTCTATCAAGGGATACTCTTTCCTGCTTTCTATCAAGGGATACTCTTTCCTGCTTTCTATTAAGGGATACTCTTTCCTGCTCTCTATGAAGGGATACTCTTTCCTGCTTTCTATCAAGGGATACTCTTTCCTGCTTTCTATCAAGGGATACTCTTTCCTGCTTTCTATTAAGGGATACTCTTTCCTGCTTTCTATCAAGGGATACTCTTTCCTGCTTTCTACGAAGGGATACTCTTTCCTGCTTTCTATTAAGGGATACTCTTTCCTGCTTTCTATCAAGGGATACTCTTTCCTGCTTTCTATCAAGGGATACTCTTTCCTGCTTTCTACGAAGGGATACTCTTTCCTGCTTTCTATTAAGGGATACTCTTTCCTGCTTTCTATCAAGGGATACTATTTCCTGCTTTCTATCAAGGGATACTCTTTCCTGCTTTCAATCAAGGGATACTCTTTCCTATCAAGGGATACTCTTTCCTGCTTTATATCAAGGGATACTCTTTCCTGCTTTATATCAAGGGATACTCTTTCCTGCTTTCTATCAAGGGATACTATTTCCTGCTTTCTATCAAGGGATACTTTTTCCTGCTTTCTATCAAGGGATACTCTTTCCTATCAAGGGATACTCTTTCCTGCTTTATATCAAGGGATACTCTTTCCTGCTTTATATCAAGGGATACTCTTTCCTGCTTTATATCAAGGGATACTCTTTCCTGCTTTCTATCAAGGGATACTCTTTCCTGCTTTCTATCAAGGGATACTCTTTCCTGCTTTCTATCAAGGGATACTCTTTCCTATCAAGGGATACTCTTTCCTGCTTTATATCAAGGGATACTCTTTCCTGCTTTATATCAAGAGATACTCTTTCCTGCTTTCTATCAAGGGATACTCTTTCCTGCTTTCTATCAAGGGATACTCTTTCCTATCAAGGGATACTCTTTCCTGCTTTATATCAAGGGATACTCTTTCCTGCTTTATATCAAGGGATACTCTTTCCTGCTTTCTATCAAGGGATACTCTTTCCTGCTTTCTATCAAGGGATACTCTTTCCTGCTTTATATCAAGGGATACTCTTTCCTGCTATCAAGGGATACTCTTTCCTGCTTTCTATCAAGGGATACTCTTTCCTATCAAGGGATACTCTTTCCTGCTTTATATCAAGGGATACTCTTTCCTGCTTTCTATCAAGGGATACTCTTTCCTGCTTTCTATCAAGGGATACTCTTTCCTTTCTATCAAGGGATACTCTTTCCTGCTTTCTATCAAGGGATACTCTTTCCTATCAAGGGATACTCTTTCCTGCTTTATATCAAGGGATACTCTTTCCTGCTTTCTATGAAGGGATACTCTTTCCTGCTTTCTATCAAGGGATACTCTTTCCTGCTTTCTATCAAGGGATACTCTTTCCTATCAAGGGATACTCTTTCCTGCTTTATATCAAGGGATACTCTTTCCTGCTTTCTATGAAGGGATACTCTTTCCTGCTTTCTATCAAGGGATACTCTTTCCTGCTTTCTATCAAGGGATACTCTTTCCTATCAAGGGATACTCTTTCCTGCTTTATATCAAGGGATACTCTTTCCTGCTATCAAGGGATACTCTTTCCTGCTTTCTATCAACGGATACTATTTCCTGCTTTCTATCAAGGGATACCCTTTCCTGCTTTCTATCAAGGGATGCTATTTCCTGCTTTCTATCAAGGGATACTCTTTCCTGCTTTCTATCAAGGGATACTCTTTCCTGCTTTCTATCAAGGGATACTCTTTCCTGCTTTCTATCAAGGGATACTCTTTCCTGCTTTCTATCAAGGGATACTCTTTCCTGCTTTCTATCCAGGGATACTCTTTCCTGCTTTCTATCAAGGGATACTCTTTCCTGCTTTATATTAAGGGATACTCTTTCCTGCTCTCTATGAAGGGATACTCTTTCCTGCTTTCTATTAAGGGATACTCTTTCCTGCTCTCTATGAAGGGATACTCTTTCCTGCTTTCTATCAAGGGATACTCTTTCCTGCTTTCTATCAAGGGATACTCTTTCCTGCTTTCTATCAAGGGATACTCTTTCCTGCTTTCTATCAAGGGATACTCTTTCCTGCTTTCTATCATGGGATACTCTTTCCTGCTTTCTATCAAGGGATACTCTTTCCTGGTTTCTATCAAGGGATACTCTTTCCTGGTTTATGTCAAGGGATACACTTTCCTGGTTTCTGTCAAGGGATACGCTTTCCTGGTTTCTGTCAAGGGATACGCTTTCCTGGTTTCTGTCAAGGGATACTCTTTCCTGGTTTCTGTCAAGGGATACTCCTTCCTGGTTTCTATCAAGGGATACTCCTTCCTGGTTTCTATCAAGGGATAATCCTTCCTGGTTTCTATCAAGGGATACTTCTTCCTGGTTTCTATCAAGGCATACTCCTTCCTGGTTTCTATCAAGGCATATTCCTTCCTGGTTTCTATCAAGGTATACTCCTTCCTGATTTCTATCAAGGGATACTCCTTCCTGGTTTCTATCAAGGGATACTCCTTTCTGGTTTCTATCAAGGGATACTCCTTCCTGGTTTCTATCAAGGAATACTGTTTCCTGGTTTCTATCAAGGGATATTCTTTCCTGGTTTCTATCAAGGGATACTATTCCCTGCTTTCAAGGGATACCCTTTCCTGCTTTCTATCAAAGGATAGCCTTTCCTGCTTTCTATCAAGGGATACCCTTTCCTGCTTTCTATCAAAGGATACCATTTCCTGCTTTCTGTCAAGGGATAACCTTTCCTGCTTTCTATCAAGGGATACCTTTTCCTGCTTTCTATCAAAGGATACTCTTTCCTGCATTCTATCAAAGGATACCCTTTCCTGCTTTCTATCAAGGGATACCCTTTCCTGCTTTCTATCAAGGGATACTCTTTCCTGCTTTCTATCAAGGGATACCCTTTCCTGCTTTCTATCAAGGGATACCCTTTCCTGCTTTCTATCAAGGGATAACCTTTCCTGCTTTCTATCAAGGGATACCTTTTCCTGCTTTCTAATAAAGGATACCCTTTCCTGCTTTCTATCAAGGGATAACCTTTCTTGCTTTCTACCAAGGGATACCCTTTCCTGCTTTTTATCAAGGGATACCCTTTCCTGCTTTCTATCAAAGGATACCCTTTCCTGCTTTCTATCAAGGGATACCCTTTCCTGCTTTCTATCAAGGGATACCCTTTCCTGCTTTCTATCAAACAGTAAAGAATATCACTAGCATAAAAACTTACCTCCTCAGAGGCAGTATATTCACTAGTGTCCAATAGTGGTAATATATTAACAAAAATATAGGTAAGGATATATAGGAATAACAGCATCAGGCGTTAAAAGATAAACAAAGGAACAGCAGGAAAGTAACAAACACAGCAAGGAAACAGTGACACAGCGTAAACTGGATAAATAACTTAAATTGAATAATAAAACCCTCACCTGGAGAAATAATAAGTATATACTTTAATACACTCTCAGCTGCATACAGTATATATATATACATACATACATACATACATACCACACACACACATACATACATACATACCACACACACACATATACATACATACCTACATACCACACACACACACACATACATACATACATACCACACATACCACACACACACACACAGTCGGGGCCAGGAGCTGTGACTCGACCCCTGCAACCAACTAGGTGAGTACACACATGCACATATAATATGGCATGTGTTCGGGTTAAGGAGAAGCATGGGTGCCCAGTTTTTGGGGCATTTGTGGCCGAGTGGTGAAGAGCATCACGGCCGTCACAGCCACGCTGGTGGCACATTCGACTATAAAAACTTGCATTTGTGGTCACCGTGGTGGCCTATGCTAACCTTCCTATGGTGTATAGATATACCTAGTTGGATGAATCTTATTGTAGCCAGCTGACCCAGTGGCTAACTCGTCGGTCTTGAGTTTTATGACTCTCAGATCGCGGGTTCAAGCCCCGCCCGTGGTATGGTTTGTTTGCAATCGTGTCATTACGATTTCGTGACTCATGTATAAAATTCATTGTTCTTTTGTGGAGAATATTGTGTTTACCTCCAAGATGAGCAACAGTCTGACCCACCATCTACAGGTGGGTCTCATGTTCCCGGGGTGGGTTGTGCGCCTCTACGTAGAGCCCCACACCCACGCTGCCCACCTCTGCCCACTCCTGAGGCTCTACGCTCACTTCCATGTCTGTGACATCACCAACCTTCCTCCACCGCTGGGCAACATATCAGGAGTGCATCCCACCATGTGGCGCATCGCACCCCTGGGGGACCCACAGGTGACAGCACTCATGGTCCGGGACACAGACTCACAGGTCAGTAATTGAAGTTACGGTATATATTGTTAACCGTGTTGGCCTTTTTTTACTCCCAGAAGCAAAAGGTGACCTACAATTTAAACATTCAACATCACCCACACCACAGGCTCTGGTGGCCTGGTGGTTAACGCTCTCGCTTCACACGGTGAGGGCCTGGGTTCGATTCCCAGCCAGAGTAGAAACATTGGACGTGTTTCTTTCCACCTATTGTCTATGTTCCCCGTCAGTAAAATGGGTACCTGGGTGTTAGTCGACTGGTGTGGGTCGCATCCTGGGACACTGACCTAAGGAGGCCTGGTCACAGACCGGGCCGCGGGGGCGTTGACCCCCGGAACTCTCTCCAGATAAACATGTGTATCAGTGGTTTATGCAACACGGACAAGATGAATTACATGCATGTGCAACAGCTGGGTGCCTTGTAGACGCGACTCACGAAATCTTAATAACTCGGTACAGGGCATACCACGGGCGGGGATAGAACCCGCCTAGTTGGACGAATCTAAGCAAGATAACTAGTAACAAGATATCTATTAATATTACTTGTAACTACATATCGTGTTACTAGTAAAGTTACTAGTTAACCAGTACCATAACTAGCCACAAGATAACTAGTAACACGATAACTAATAATGTTACTAGAAGGATAACTAGGAACGTTACTTGTAACACGATAACGTTAATAGTAACAAGATAACTAGTAACGTTACTAGTAGCAAAATAACTAGTAACGTTACTCGTGACAAGATAACTAGTAACGTTACTAGTAGCAAAATAACTAGTAACTTTACTCGTGACAAGATAACTAGTAACAATATAACTAGTAACATTACTCGTGACAAGATAACTAGTAACGTTACTAGCCACAGAATAACTAGTAACGTTACTAGCAACAAGATAACTAGTAACATTACTAGCAACAAGATAACTAGTAACGTTACTAGCAACACGATAACTAGTAGCGTTACGAGTAACGAGATAACTAATAACGTTACTAGTAACGTTACTAGTACTAGATAACTAGTAACGTTACTCGTGACAAGATAACTAGTAACGTTACTATTAACAATATAACTAGTAACATTACTCGTGACAAGATAACTAGTAACATTACTCGTGACAAGATAACTAGTAACGTTACTATTAACAATATAACTAGTAACGTTACTCGTGACAAGATAACTAGTAACGTTACTCGTGACAAGATAACTAGTAACATTACTCGTGACAAGATAACTAGTAACATTACTCGTGACAAGATAACTAGTAACGTTACTCGTGACAAGATAACTAGTAACATTACTCGTGACAAGATAACTAGTAACATTACTCGTGACAAGATAACTAGTAACATTACTCGTGACAAGATAACTAGTAACGTTACTCGTGACAAGATAACTAGTAACATTACTCGTGACAAGATAACTAGTAACGTTACTCGTGACAAGATAACTAGTAACATTACTCGTGACAAGATAACTAGTAACATTACTCGTGACAAGATAACTAGTAACATTACTCGTGACAAGATAACTAGTAACGTTACTCGTGACAAGATAACTAGTAACGTTACTCGTGACAAGATAACTAGTAACGTTACTCGTGACAAGATAACTAGTAACATTACTCGTGACAAGATAACTAGTAACGTTACTCGTGACAAGATAACTAGTAACATTACTCGTGACAAGATAACTAGTAACATTACTCGTGACAAGATAACTAGTAACATTACTCGTGACAAGATAACTAGTAACATTACTCGTGACAAGATAACTAGTAACATTACTCGTGACAAGATAACTAGTAACGTTACTCGTGACAAGATAACTAGTAACATTACTCGTGACAAGATAACTAGTAACGTTACTCGTGACAAGATAACTAGTAACGTTACTCGTGACAAGATAACTAGTAACATTACTCGTGACAAGATAACTAGTAACATTACTCGTGACAAGATAACTAGTAACGTTACTCGTGACAAGATAACTAGTAACATTACTCGTGACAAGATAACTAGTAACATTACTCGTGACAAGATAACTAGTAACGTTACTCGTGACAAGATAACTAGTAACATTACTCGTGACAAGATAACTAGTAACATTACTCGTGACAAGATAACTAGTAACATTACTCGTGACAACTAGTAACGTTACAAGTAACAATTACGGACCTGTCATCATAACATTCCCTTTCAATATATTCAGTCACCTCTTGAAATAATTTTGATGGTTTTATAAATTTGGATAAAATATCGGCACTGTTATTAATTCACGTCTCCATTCATAAATCTGCGTTTATATAGACACACAAAGTTCCGGTAATTAATTTTGAGAGCCAATCACCATTGCTCCTGGAGGGCGAAACGTTGCTACAATAAAATTAGTTGCACATGTATCTTTTGCCTAACATATCAGAAATAGTTATAACTATTGCCGTAATTTTTAAAGGGGTGGATCGGTAAGCCAACGGAAGGCCTCGGTCAGATGACCAAAAGCTCCAAAGGCTGGTTATCTGAGACCC